>NC_090395.1:51075406-51379039 GCF_036365525.1 Heterodontus francisci
TTGTGGTTTGGTCGGGTTCGGGTCAGGTTCTTTTTCCCGACCTAAAGCAGGCCTCTACATTGTCTCTTTTGGCAACAGTCTCTCAGAATGCAAATGTGCAGCCGTGTCTTCAGCCACTGCCCTGTGGCCTTTTTTAAACAAGTTATGTTCAAGGTCAAAAAAGTTTCCATATGACAAAATTAATATGTTTCCATTTGGCAGGCGTGGTTTCCATCACAATAGGCTCGCAGAATAGGCAGACAAGTGGCAGATGGAATTTAGTACTGACAAGTGTGAGGTGATGCATTTTGGCAGAAGGAATATTCTTAATAACGCAGTTCTATAGAATGTGCAGGAACAGAGGGACATGGGGGTACATATGCATCGACCTTTGAAAGTGGCTGGTCAAAATGAGAGAGTGATTAGTAAAGCATATGGGATCTTAGGCTTTATAAATAGAGGCATTGAGTACAAAAGCCGGAAGGTTATGCTGGACCTTTATAAAGCTCTCATTAGGCTCCAACTAGAGTACTGCGTCCACACTTCAGGAAGGATGGAAGGGCTCTTGAGAGGGTACAGAGATTTGCCAAAATGGTTCCTGAGATGGAGGATTTTAGTTGCTAGGTTAGGTTAGAAAAGTTGGGATTTGTTCTCCTTAGAACAAGGGAGATGTATTAGAAGTGTACAAGATCAGTTTGACCAGAAACTGAACTGGAGTAGCCATATAAATACCTTGGCTACAAGAGCAGGTCAGAGGCTAGGAATCCTGAGGCGAGTAACTCACCTCCTGACTCCCCAAAACCTGTCCACCATCTCCAAGGCACAAGTCAGGAGTGTCATGGAATACTCTCCACTTGCCTCGATGGGTGCAGCTCCAACAACACTCAAGAAGCTCGACATCATCCAGGACAAAGCAGCCCGCTTGACTGGCACCCCATCCACAAACATTCACTCCCTCCACCACCGACGCACAGTGGCAGCAGTGTGTACCATCTACAAAGATGCACTGCAGCAATGCAGCAAGGCTCCTTAGACAGCACCTTCCAAACCCGTGACCTCTACCAACTAGAAGGACAAGGGCAGCAAATACATGGGAACACCACCACCTGCAAGTTCCCCTCCAAGCCACACACCATCCTGACTTGAACCTATATCGCCGTTCCTTCACTATCGCTGGACCAAAATCCTGGAACTCCCTTCCTAACAGCACTGTGGGTGTACCTACCCCAAATGGACTGCAGCGGTTCAAGAAGGCAGCTCACCACCACCTTCTCAAGGGCAATTAGGGATGGGCAATAAACACTGCCAACAACATCCCATCAGGGATGACCTTCGCTGACGAAAGCCAAGAGTAAAGAGGACGAGCCCTCGGTAAATGTACCTTCAATAATCACATTAGCCTCACTATATATGAAAATCTCTGGTAATGATCTTTACCCATCCAATGCATATATTTTGACTGCATACATTATTTCATTACTATTCCATATTTAAGTTGTATCCCTATTCTCATAAAAAAGTAACTTTCTTCATAATTCCCATTATACTGCTTTCTTAAAATTGTAATTTTTTGCAACATTTATGTAGATTCTATAAATGTAGGACAGCAACAGATTAAAAAACCTATCAAATTTTTAAAATCTGATTTCAATCTACAAATTCCCATATTTTTCTGGGCTTGTGGATCAGTAAAAACTGATTTCTGCACGTTTCTCACTTTTAAAAGATGGAATATGCCCTGCTTCCAGTGGATCCCAAAATGAGCCATGTCAAGCTAATCATGTCATAACACTCATTGCATCATGATATATGCATAAAACGTGCACAATGCCGTTAATGGCACAGTAATATGCATTCTAGATTGCGACTTCCAGTTCAAAATTCAGGATGAGGAACAAGTTACCTGAAGTTATTTAGCAGTGAAACAACAGGAAGAAAAATGAAACTATTAAATCTATCAAAATCCAAGCAACCTCAAAAATAATGGAAATTTCAGAAATATCAAGTGGATAGCCCAGGTGAGCTTGATGTTCTGCTAAAAACTACTGACCCACAGTGCTTAGATTGTATGCAACTGCTATTAATTTGCTCTTCAATGAATATAGACTAAAACATTCCACTGTGGAATTTTAGGAGACTCACTTCTTTGCGGGTCTGGAACTCAATCACTGGCATCCTGCAATCCAACTTTACATGTTCCAAAGCATAGACAAATATGAATGTTTAGGTTTACACATTATTCGCCCATATGTTTTATGAGTACGTTAATGATCCATTTAGACTAATTGTGCAACGTTAGCCTCTAGCTTGTTTTGTTGAGGTTGAATGTTTCTCAAAATAAAACTGATTGTTGCCAATTTTCTCTGAATTTATCCTGGATATTTGAGCCCCATTTTCTTCAGCTAATTTTCTCCCTATTTTTGTTGCTAAAAATAAAACAAACAGAAACATTTGTTTTTCAATCAGCAATAAAAACTGCATTTAAAAAAAATCCCAAACATGTGTTACAATTTACTCATCTAGCTTTATTTCCTTCGGAATTTTATTCACTTTGTCTGCTGAAGGTAATAAGCTCAAATGTCAATTTTAAAAGTGTGGCCCAATGGAAAAATATAATGACCACAGATGTTTTTGTCCTCAAGATACTATTTAACAGACATGCTGGTGTATCAACAGTGACCTCTAGTGTTCAAAATTAAAAGCCGTTTCTCTGGTACCAACTGCCGTATTTTAGGAAAAATCTTTTTTTTTTAACTGCACGTAACCTGCCAACACCCAACAGTGCATGTTATAGATCATATTTTTCAGGAAATATTTAGAAATTTCGTCTTTCAGCTGATCAGGTGCAAACTTATAAAGAGTGATAAACAATTGCGCTTGTCAACAGCAGAGTGAAGGCATGCTAAAAATAGGCAAAGTGAAACCTTGAAATTAACATGTACAAGTATTGGAATACAGATACAATGTATTGGAATACATTTCAAAATTTGCCTATGATACCAAACTTGGAGGAGTGGTAAACAGTGAGCAGAATACCAATCCACTCTGACAGGACATAGATAGGCTAGCAGAATGGGCAGAGAAGAGCACAGATCACTGAAGGCAGCAGCACAGGTAGATAAGGTGATTAGGAAGGCATATGGGAGGTTGCCTTTATTAGCCGAGACACAGAATATAAGAGCAGGGAGGTTATGATGGAGCTGTATAAAATGCTAGTTAGGCCACAGCTGGAATACTGTGTATAGTTCTGGTCGACACTCTATAGGAAGGATGTGATTGCACTGGAGATTCACCAGGATGATGCCTGGGCTGGAGCATTTCAGCTATAAAGAGAGATTGGATAGGCTAGGGTTGTGTTCCTTAGAGCAGAGAAGGCTAAGAGGGGACATGATTGAGGTGTACAAAATTCTGAGGGGCATAGACAGGATAGATAGTAAGAAACATTTTCCCTTAGCAGAGGTGTCAATAACCAGGGTGCATAGATTTAAGGTAAGGGGCAGGAGGTTTAGAGGGGATTTGAGGAAAAACCTTTTCACCGAGAGGGTGATTGGAATCTGGAACACACTGCCTGAAGGGGTGGTAGTGGCAGGAACCCTCACAACATTTAAGAAGTATTTAGATGAGCACTTGAAACGCCATAGCCATACAAGGCTATGGGCCAAGTCCTGGAAAATGGGATTAGAATAGTTAGGTGCTTGATGGCTGGCACAGACATAATGGGCCTGTTTCTGTGCTGTATAACTCTATGACTAAAAAGAATTTAATACAAAGGAGTGTGAGGTGATGCATTTTGGCAGAAGGGATAGGGAGAGGCAATACAAACTTAATGGCACAGTTCTAATAAGTATGCATGGACAGAGTGACCTGCAGGTTCTTGTATATAGATCTCTGAAGGTGGTAGGACATATTGAGAGAGTGGTCAGCAAAGCGTATGGGATCTTGGACTTCAAAAATAGAGGCATAGGGTACAAAAGCAGGGAAGTTATGCTGAACCTTCATAAAGCTCGGTTTGGCCGCAACTAGAGTATTTCGTCCAGTTTTGGTCACCACACCTCAGGAAGGATGTGAGGGTCCTTGAAAGGGTTACTAAAGGGATGGGGAATTTTAGCTACAAGCTTAGGTTGGAGAAGCTGGAATTGTTCTCCTTGGAGAAAAGGAGATTGCAGAGAGATTTTATGGAGATGTACAAGATTATGACAGGCTTGGATAAGGTAGACAAAGAAAAACTGTTCCCATTAGCTGATGGCACAAGGACTAGGGTGCACAGATTTGAGGTTCTGGGAAAGAGATGCAGAGACAATGTGAGGAAGAACTTTTTTACGTAATGCGTGTTAATGGCCTGGAACTCGCTGCTTATGAGGGTGATGGAAGCAGGAGATGATTAGTGATTTCAAAAGGAATTTGGATAGGTATGAAGGAAGTAAACTTGCAGGGCTGCTGGGATAGAGCAGGGAATGGGACTGACTGAATTGCTCTACGGAGAGCTGTCATAGACCTGATGGGTCAAATGGTCTCCTTCTGTGCCATAAATGACTCTATGATTCATGTCCTGCTGCCATTGGAATCAATTGGTGACAACAGTAAGCAGTTATTGGTGGAGATCATTGCATGTTGATAAAAAGACTAACGTCCAGTTCACAAAATAGACAGGGATGAGAAAGGTACTTGGCTCGCCCATTCAGAAAATAAAGGGCCTCATTACATTATCCAGCTTTTATTTCTCCATTACTGTACCTGGAAGTCTATCCCATGTGTTGATCACTTTATATGAAATAACGCTTCAATGATATCAGTTCTAAATTTGCCTTTTTCCAGTTCTATTTTGTTCCTTCCTCTAACCGTCCTTCACCCAAATCCCCACCCCAAAACTTACAGTTAAATTGTTTGAGATAATAATTCAGGATTTAACTTTGATATCATTTACTATATATATTGCGCCTTCATGAAATGTCTTTCCAGTTGCCTCCTTTTAAGTCTTCCTTCATAACTCACTCTGTCTCTAGAGATCAGTTTTATTACCTCCAGGCCTGAATGTTTCCTTCATGTCTCAGTGACTAGAACTAGACACAGTACTCAAACATTAGTCTTTCTCGCACACAGTGCAATTTAAGCTCAACTTCCTCCAACTTGTGCTGAACAGCTTTGGTTAAACAGACATCCCATTTGCTTGGCTGATAGCGGAGCTGGTGATTTCACAGCATCACCGAATCAGAAAATTGTACAGCACAGGAGCCATTCAGCCCATCGTGTCTGCTCTGGCTCTCTGAAGGACCACTTTACCTAGTGCCACTTGCCCACCTTCTCCCCGTAGCCCTGCACATTCTTCCTTTTCATATAACATTTTCATCTAGAATCAGCTCCTATTTTAGCACAGCAATTGATGGGGTGCATTTTTCTTCAAAGGATAATACTTTTACAGCCCAGGTTTTGAAGCTAGAGTTTCAGGATCCTTGGAGATTTTGAGATGACTTTAGAAGGTTATCTGATATTTTAATTCATTCATGGTTCCCAGGCATCGCTGGCAAGACCAGCATTTATTGCTCATTCCTAATTGCCCTAGAGAAGGTGGTGAGGATCCCCCTTCTTGAACCACTGCTGTCCATGTGTTGAAGGCACTCTTACAGTAGGGAGTTCCAAGATTTTGACTGAGTGGCAATGAAGGAGTCGTAATATATTTCCAGTTCAGGATGGTGTGTGACTTGGAGAGGAATTTGCAGGTGCTATTTTTCACATATGCCTGCTTCCTTTGTCTTTTAAGGTCACAGGTTTGGGAGGTGCTCTCTAAGAGCCTTGGCGAGTTGCTCCAATGCATCTTGTAGATGGTACACATTGCAGTCAGGGTGCACCAGTGGAGAAAGAAGTAAATGCTTAAGGTGATGGAGGATCAGGTGCCAAACAAGCAGGCTGCTTTATCCTAGCTGGTGTTGAGCTTCGAATTGTTGGAGCTACACTCATCCGGGCAAGACTAAAGTCAGGAATGTGATGAAATACTCAAGATTTGTAGATGATGGAAAGACTTTGGGATGTCAGGAAGTGAGTCACTTGCCAAAGAATACCCAACTTCTGACCTGCTCTAGTAACCACAGTATTTAGGTAGCTGGTCCAGTTAAGTTTCTGGTCAATAATGATTCCCTGGATATTAATGGTAGGGGGATTTGATGATGGTAATGCTATTTAATTTCAAGAGATGGTGGTTGAACTCTCTCTAGTTGGAGGCAGCCATTGTCTAGCACTTATGTGGCACAAGCGTTATTTGCCACTTAACAGCCCAAGCCTTCATGTCGTTCAGGTTTTGCTGCAAGCAGGCATGGACTGCTCTATTATCTGAGGAGTTGCAAATGAAACTCTACACTGCGCAGTCATCAGCGAACATTCCTCCTTCTGACCCTATATCAGAGGGAAGGTCATTGACATTTGCTCAAAGCCAGCATGCCAGACTGAAGAAGCCAGCAAAGACAACCGAAAATAAAAGCCTACAGAGAAGGCCAGCCAACTGGAAGAAAATACAATTTGCACTCTACATTTTTTGACCTCAGCAGTGCTTCACTTTAGACTCTAGTGTTCAAGAAAGGGTTCATTTTCCTTCTGTCCAAGTTTTAGCGACCATTTCCTGTGCAAGACCAGGCCTCTGCAGCTGAAGAAATATAGGAACCCAAGTGGGCCAAAGGCAGAAACACACCTGGCCCAGAGAAGTCTAAAAATGCAAACCCTAATTGGTAGTGTGGCCAACACTGCAAGTCCTCAATTTTAAGTACAGTTGTCAACACTTCACAGTTCTCAACCATTCAAGAGTATATCCACACCACACACACAAACAATAATGCACCTCAGCCATGAAGCAATGCAAGAAAGAACTCAGGGAATCTGTAAGATAATCAGATTTTTTCTTCTAGAAAATTCATTCACTTGTTTTTTTCCTATATCTGTTGACTTACTTGTGCAATGTTTATGTTCCTGTATACTAGCAAAGGTTTCTGTCAGGATTACACTTTTTCCTTTTGAGCAGGTGATACTGTCTTGCAGAAGTTTATTTCTTATTAATTCTCAGGATGTCTACGTAACTGGCAAGACTAGTATTTATTGCCCATGCGTAGGTGCCCAGAGAGGGTCAAGACTGTTATATTCTAGAAAGCCAGTTGGTGAAGGATAATACTGGAGCCAATCTTTACTCAGTCCAATATTTATTTACAGTTTGAAGCATTACAAGTATACACTTCCTAACTCAACCACACCACGGTTTCAGTAAGTGTCTCTTTACATATGCTCAAGTGAAATCCTAATTAATGCCCTCCACATGCATATAATTCAACACAATTGATACAAATTAACAATCATAGGCCACCTTCTTGAACCTCTGCAGTTCATGTGGTGCAGGTGTTCCCACAATGCTCTTAAATCAGGATTTCCAGGATTTAGAGGGGTTCACCAGGAGTGTGTTCATTTTTGCAATTAAAAACAGCTAAAAAAACATCATTTGCAGATGGGAAATTCCATTCATCTCTGATCTCCAACAATCAGAAAAAGAATTTGAAGTTAGGAGATATGATCCCAAAATGGCAGAAGATTGGGCCTTTATTATCACAGCTTGTCCAAAAATATGAAATACCTACATCACAATTAAATAAGAAATTCAAGTAATGTAAATGCCATCTTTGTCTTTTGTAGCTCAGCATATTTATTATATTTCAGCTAATTGGCTTACCGAAAGAAGTCTCCACGTAACAGAACGAACTTCTCTTGGAACACCCGACCAACTGTACTTTCTTAGTTCTTCTGTAAAAATAAGGTGACAGAAAAATTAACTTATAATTATGCATTACCTCCCTAGACAATACTAACCTTCACAAATTCAAATAAATAACGCAGCACGCTAGGAGTCCATAAACCCTTTAAAAATGTAGTTTCCCCGGAAATTATTCTAATTCCTTTTTCCATAGCAGATAAAATTAATCAGGGAACATTAAGCAAGCCTGTTTCTAGTTCCCTGCTCCAGTGAACTGTGCAAAAACTCAAATTTGGCAAAAACAAACATCTTCTGGACACCAACAATCAACATTTTACTGATCATTAACCCTTTGGAGGATTAAAGAAGCATTTATTTTCTCTACCAAGTTTCCAAGCCTTGCCCATGGGGTAAGTCAGGCAATAAACAGTTTAGTGATGACAGGCGTTTTGTGCCAGATAATACGGAAGACATTATTCACTGCTATGCATAACTTGCCCTATCCTTTTAAGGCCACAATATCTAATTGTCAATGTTGAAGTAAATGCAGCCTGAAGTTAGAGTTTAATTATTGTTTGTCAAGGGGGGTTTTCAGATGGGCAGATACATACAAAATATTTGCTTCACATAAAGGAATAAAAGCATGAAATTACTTCATTAAAAATTAAACTGATTTTAATTTATTTTAAGTTAAGAAATGTTCTATGGTCTTCATGTTCTTGCAATTCTACTACATTTCTACAAATTACTGCAATTTCAATCTATTCTGGTAGAAAAATGAAGGAAGATCTGCGAACAAGGTTATACCCCGCACCTCCTCCCCCCCCACCCCCCCCCCCCCAAAACAGCTTTTGCCTCACTGCTCATCCAACTGCTTATCATACCATCAGTTCTAAATCAAGATCTCGTTCATGCTTTTGACTGCTGGCCAGTGCAAATGGAACATTCATTTGTTCCTCCTGCAGGCTTTGGTGCTTAAGTGAGAGTGACAATATACTGAGAATAAGGGCAGAAATCTACACTGGTGAATTCCACAGTAGAAACCAAGAGTAAAACAATATTATGGTGATACTACCCAAAGTGTTCTATGCTCTGACACAGAGTTAAAAACAAAAAATACTAATTCAATCCCACTTCTCCACAGGTCACATCATATTTTTAAAAATGTTCCCACTTACTGAAATAGTCAATCTGATACACTAATTTCCTCAGAATATAACACACTAACCAAGTTTCTTTACTGAACAACAAAATTAACACTATTATAAATCAAGTCTTAACTAGTAAGGAAGTAAAACAATATCAGAGATCTTTTTTTTAAAATCCAACATTAAATTTTAAAAGTCCCCTTTCTACCTTAACCAAATTTTAATGTCCGTTTTTATCTTAGTCCCTTCACACTCACGCAAACCCATATACACCAGTTAACTGAAAAAACATGGATTTTTAGATCAGAGCTGTTACAAACAAAAAAAACACACCCAGGCAGATCGCTCGCCCACCTCTTAAGAAAATAGCAGATGAGATATGCTGCACCAAACTGGCACACAGTCCAACCTCTGAGCAGACGCAGACAGGTCACTAGAATCTTCCAGAATGCTTCTTTTCAGGCTGCACAAAAAAGTAATTTAGCAGGCCTTTCTAAAATACAGGAAATTAGATGAATCGATATAGTGGACTTCACTGGGTCTTTTATGGAGTTTCTGGGAAGAGAGCTGGGTTGTAGTCTTCTGTTCTTCCTTGGAATTCTCTCCTCCTTCTGCAGCAGATTTGACTTTTATCTCCTCCAGAAGGTAAAACACACTCACTGACACACAACCAGAAAGCTTGTCAGTTTTTCTGCCCATCTCAAGTGCTCTGCACCTACTGGGCTTGTCCAATCAAAGGAGCGCTTGTCACTTTTCTGCCCCTGTAACCAGGGTTTCCGCTCCATCGCCAACCCCAGCCATGTGGCAACCAGCAACATGGTTACCATTCCAGCGCCCTCAGTGTCGTCTTGATGGCTTCCTTTTTAAAAAAATCTGGTCCAATATTTATCCAGCTTAACCATGAATTCCTTTAAAAATATTTAACAGAAACAAATCTCTTTCATAATATATTGAATTTTTTCCCAGTGATCTTTCCAAAGAATATGCATACATACTTTGTTGACATAAAAATGGAGATATAATTTTAGGCATATTTAGAAAGAGTCAAAACCTTAATCAAAAATGGTTGGGAAATAGAAGAAATTTATATGCGACAAAGTTGTTGTTACTTTCACCTGCACCATCTCTTATACTTACCATAAATGAAGGTAGTTCTGATGAAAGGTCACAGAACTGAAACGTTAACTCTGCTTCTCTCTCCACAGATGTTGCCTGACCTACTCAATATTTCCAACACTTTTGGTTTTTATTTCTCCCCTCGATTTCCATTGCTCCCCCGAGAACAATCTCAGCTTTTTAAACCTAACCTTGTAACTAAAATCCCCCATCCCTGGAACTACTGTCAAATCTCCTCTGCACCCTCTCAAGGACCCTCACATCCTTCCTAAAGTGTGGTGACAAGAACTGGACGCAATACTCTAGTTAGGGCCTAACCAGAGCTTTATAACGGTTCAGCATAACTAACTACCCTGCTTTTGTACTTAATGCTCAATATCCCATATGTTTTACTAACCACTCTCTCAATATATCCTGCCATCTTCAAAGATCGGTACACATGCACCCTCAGATCCCTCTGTTCCTGCACACTCTTTAGAACTGCACCATTAAGGCTATATTGCCTCACCCTAACCCTTCTGCCAAAATGCACCACCTCACACTTGTCAGTATTAAATTCCATCTGCCACTTCTCTGCCCATTTTGCTCATCTATCTATGTCCTGTTGTAGGCAGTTCATATCATCCCCACTGTTTGCCACGCCTCCAAGTTTGGTATCATCAACAAATTTTGAAATTCTACTCTGTATTACAAGATCCAAGTCATTTATAAATAGCAAAAATGGTAGTGGTCCTAGCACTGACCCTTGGGGAACACCACTGTCTACCATCTTCCAGTCTGAAAAACAACCATTTACCACGACTCTCTGCTTTCTGCCCTTAAGCCATTTTTTTTAAACCAATTGGACACGGACCCTCCTGAGCCATGAGCCTCAATTTTGTTAACCAGCCTTTTATGTGGTACTTCATCAAATGTTTTCTTAAAATCCATATGGACAACATCCACTGCATTCCCTTCAACCTTCTCTTTACTTCCATCAAAAAATTCAATTCGTCAAGCATGAGCTGCCTTTTACAAATCCATGCTGGCTATCTTATATAATTCAAACTCGAATAGGCAATCTAATTTCCATAAAGATTATATCAAGTGTATAAACTAGAAAAAAACTGAAAGGATTAAAACAAAGAGCGAGCTGATCTTTCTCTCACACACACACGCAAGGTAAACAAGGACATGAACATTCTATTCTCTAGTAATGTTCCGAAATTTATAACCTTTTGCTTCTATACAAATAAAATAAAAAGGTCTCCAAAGTTAGCACTTATATAATCTCCTTACCAGCTGTACCAACAAACATTGCATGTGTATTAAAAGGTAACAAGCTCACTCAATTGCACACATGCACTAATTTGGGATCGAAACTAACTCCTTGATTCTTGTCCATGCTAAGTATGTCAGGCATAGCTTTTTGCATGACACGCAAGATATTGAAATGGTTGCCACCACTTACAAGACTGCACTAACTGAACATTTTGTTAACCATCAATTGTGAAGTTCACCTGACTTTTGTTCTTCCCTTTCAGGTTGAAAAAGATGCTGTCTGCTTTTACCCAGAATACTGCAACTGATTTAATACGAGGATAAGGACATCTGTTTCTAGCTGCAGTTTCCAGATGGCAACATAATAAAATTAAGTAATTTGATAGGTGATTCTTTCCCGCATCTTGCAGAGAATCAACATATTATAAAATATGTTAGCCATATAATTTCCTAGTAATTCACTGAAAATTATCTCAACAAACTTGCAGTTATGGCATTACAGTTAATAATCCTTCAATTTGAATATCATATATCAACAATACAGATCACTGGTAAACACCATCTGTACTGAAGTCAGCTGTTATCAGAAAAACAGACCAAAATTGAATAAAACTACTGCATAAACTGAACAGTATATATCACATTAAACAACATACCTCTGGAGTGACCTAAAGGCTGTGACCTGATGGTCTGGTTTACATGACAGCCATAAACCACTCCAGCTTCACAACACAATCTGAAGTGTGTGATTAGATTTCTGCCTTGTAATCACACAATATTATTCTGCACAAGATTACTGTTGAGTCCAGATCAACATTGCGAGTAGTTACTCAAGCATTGTATACTCACTGGTCATTTAGAGTTAATAACATTGTTTTTGTGGCACTTTTCTCATACCACCATAATATCCAGTGTGCAATTGGCATCTTGTGACCATTTTAAACATAAATTAACACGTCTTACATTTTTTTTTAAACAGATCTAACTGCCACAGCAAACTCCACTGTGTTCATATACAAAAAAATTTAACCATACCAAAGGTCAGTTGACTACATTTCACTATACCTATACATGGACAATAAAAAATAGTCTGCATGGATTTCTAAAATTAATGTTTAGTCAACCTTATTGAACACTTTGAAGAAATAAGAGAAAGAGAAGACAAGAACAATGTAGCGGATGTGGTATATTTGGAATTTGGGAACATCCTAAATAAGGTGCCATATAAAAGATGACAAATGTCAAGGTACGTGGCGTCAAAGCGAGCTAGCAGAATAGATTGAAAGATGACTACAAAATTGGAACCAGAGGTTAGTAGTCAAGGGAAGTTTCTCACTCTGGCAGAGAGTGGGAAGAAGGATCAGTGCTCGGACAACTGTTGTTAACCATATACATAAATGATTCGGAGTCAGGAATTGGAGGTAGGAACCAAAATTTTCTGATGATGCCAAATTGGGAGGTATAGATATTAAGGTGGAAAACTATAAAAGTACAGGAAGACATAAACAGAATTCCAGAGTGGGCAGATAAATGACAACCTATGTTCAATATCACAGATGTAAGATGATTCATTCTGGTAGGAGAAATAAGGAAGTCACTTATTCCTTGGAACATAAGAAACTAAATATAGTGCTGAAGCAAACAAATCTGGCAACACAGACACTCAAATCACTAAAATCAACAACACAAATTGATATGGCCAGAAAGAGTGCAAACAGAAACAAAGTTCTAGGGCTCATTTCTAGAGGAATACAACACAAAAGCAGGCAGATAATTTTAAATTTATACAGACCACAATTGGTCTACAGTGTGTAGTTAGGTTTTTCATACTACAAAAATATATTGAAGCACTGGAGGATGTTCAGAGGGTTCCATCATCAGGAAATAATCAGGGTGTGGCTCCTTCCCTGGATAAAATTATGAAATGGTTCAATAAGGTAAATGTGGAGAAACTTTCCACTTGTGGGATGAATCCAGAACAAAGAGACATAAATACAAGATCGACACTAACAGAACAAATAAAAAGATTTGGGAGCTTTTTTCCCCCTCAGAGAGGCCAGAAAGTGGAAATTGCTGCTACATGCAATGGTTGAAGCGAATAACATGAATGCATTTAAGGGAGGCCTGATACATACATGAGGGAAAAGGGAACAGAGGGGGTTACGAGGGCAGGCTAGGAGGAGGTAATTAGAGTGTTAGGATTCTTGCATAGAGTATACACACTGGCATAGACCAATTGTGTTGAATATGCTGTAAATCTTATATAACATATGATATAACTCATCATTGTCTAATGCAACGATTTACAATATCTTCCATGGTACTGAAAAAGGAAAATGTTCTGGTTTATTAGAACCTTTATTCTAATGTTTAATTAATAAAATGCTAATGAAAAATCCATAACACAGCTCACAATTTATTGTTTAAATGGGATTTTGTTTTGGCAGGTGGATTTAAATCAATTGTTTTTGTTTAATGAAATAAGTATATGAGTTTTGAATCTATTTAGAAAGAATCCATGAACAGAACTGAGTCATAAAGTCAAGGTCATTGAAGCCATGGTGAAAACTAGTTGGAATCAATTTTATTTGTTACTTGAATAAACATGATGATCAAGCTAAATTGTGTGCATTGTGGCACTAAATATCGCAAGGATTCACTAATATAAAGCTCAGTTTATCAGTATATTCAGCAGACTGTCACACAGCAAGTTGGAATTAGACAGACCAACAGAAATCTCAATGGCATTATTTAAAAAGATACAAAAGATTTAATGAATCATATTTTCCCCATCCCTTTCCAGGACTTGGCAATATAAAACCTAACTTTCATCAAAATAATTCTCAGATGACTGGGTACCAAAGTCAGTAAATTTTCATTTTTATTGTACTTATATTTTCTGTGCATGCCAGCACAGCACCACCAAATGTGACAAGAGCATAAAGATTAGTGGTCACTGTAGAATTGTTTTGGTTATTGGCAACACTACACAAAGTGACCCAACACAATAATAGGAATACAGTAACAGAAGTAGGCCATTTAGCCCCTCGGGCCTGCTCTGCTATTCAATGAAATCATGGCTGATCTGCAACCTAACTCCATATGTCTGGCTTTGTCCCATATCCCTTCAGTTAACAAAAATCTATCAAACTCAGATTTAAAATTCACAATTGATCTAGTATCAACGGCTGTTTGAGGAAGAGAGTTCAGAGCTTCTACTAACCTTTGCATGTAGAAATGATGCCTAATTTCACCCCTGAAAAGTCTGGCTTTAACTTTTAGACTACGCCTCCTAGTCCTAGACTCCCGAACCAGTGGAAATAGTTTCTATTTGGGCAGTTGCCACAATTGCAAGGCACAAAAACTGCATATCATCAGTAAGTTAGGGGATGAAAAAGAGCAATTTTAAAAATGCAACAGATAATTAGCAACCCTTATTATATTAGGGGTAGAAGCAAATCTATTCCACTGTGTACATTAAGCAAAGAAAATGTTAACCTCTACACCAACTTATTTGATTCCTACTCTTGATCCTATATTACATCTTGCTGTCATCAATATCACCTGAAATTGTGAAGTATCAAACATTATTTTGTAAAATCCCAAATATTTTACTTCTGTTACCCATTTTCCTAAATCCACTTTGGTTAGTACAGTGTGAGTTAGATTCCATCTGTACCACTCCAGATGAGTAATTTTTCATACTGGAGCTCTTACACTTAATTCTGGAATTAGATATCAATATCCGTATATGTTGGGTACGGACACAAAAATAAAGAATTTCAATAGCACTTTCCAGGATAGTTGCAGATTACATTGTTATGCAAAGTGTCTCAATATCATGTGGGCAATTCTGAAAGCAATAAGTTTTGAACCTGCTACAAACACTCATAGGAGTTACACTCGCAGCAGTTTTAGCACAATTACAGCTTCACACCAATAGAATGCTGTGAGTGTAAATGGAATAGGAGATGTAGGGAGTTCAGTTTTATTCCACTGATTAGATACTGTATATAAAAGGTGTCTCTTACTGGCTTTTTGTCAACTTCACATTGTAAGAGACTGAAGCATCACCAGAGGCACTGTAACACTTCCATGGGAGATGCACTTAAAAATTGCAATTTAAAAGACATCAGAAATTAATAAATTAAGCTTCATTTATCTATCAAGCAAACAGAAAGGAAAGAGGACTAAGCTAAAAAATCCACCTTACCTGTCATTAATTTTTAAAAAGAGGTTTTACAAAATTCATACTCAACAAACCAGCAGCTGATAAATTCTACATAAGGCTTCCTTACTGGCTGCAAGAACTGGCTCTTCATAAAAACAGCAAAGGCAACAATTTATATTTATGTAGCACCTTTAATGCAACAAAACTTCCCAAGGTGCTTCACAGCAGCATTATAAAACAAAATAGGACACCAAGCCACATAATCAGACATCAAAAGCTTAGTTAAAGAGGTAGGTTTTAAGGAGTGTCTTAAAAGGAAAGAAAGATCAAGAGGCAAAGAAGTGTCGGGAGGGAATTCCAGAGCTCAGGGCCTGGGCAACTGAAGGCGCGGCCACCAATGGTGGAGCAATTCAAATTGGGAATGCTCAGGAGGCCAGAACTAGAGAAGTGCAGCTATCTTGGAGGGTTGCGGGGCTGGAGGAGATTACAGAGCTAGGGAGGAGAAAGGTCTTAGAGGGATTTGAAAACAAAAATAAGAATTTAAAAATCAAGTCAGGAGCCAACAAAAGTCAGGAAGCACAGGGGTGATAAGGGAACAGGACTTGGGGAAAGTTAAGACACGAGCAGCAGAGTTTTGAATGACGTCAAGTTTACAGAGGGTAGAAAGTGTGAGAACAGCAAAGAGTGCATTGGAATAGTCAAGTCTGGAGGTAGCAAAGGCATGAATGAGGATTTCAAGAGCAGATGATCTAAGACAGGGGCGATGTTAGGCAATGTTAGAGATCGAAACAGGTGGTCTTAGTGATGATGTGAATATGAAGTCAGAAGCTCATCTCGGGGTCAAATATGACACCAAGAATGTGAACAGACTGGTTTAATCTCAGACTGTTGTCAGGGAGCAATGGAGTCAGTCGCTAGGGAACGGAGTTGGGAGTGGGACTGAAAACAATGGCTTCAGTCCTCTCAACACCTAACTGGAGGAAATTTCTGCTCATCCAGTACTGGATGTCAGATAAGCAGTCTGATAATTGAGAACAGTGGAGTCGTCAAGAGAGGTGATGGTGAGGTAGCGCTGAGGGCAGCATGCAGATGAGAAATAGGAGGGGGGCCAAGGATAGATCCCTGGGGATACCAGAGGTAACAGTGTGGTGGCAGGAAAAGAAGCTATTGCAAGTGATGCTCTGGCTACGATTAGATAGATAAGAATGGAGCCAGGTCATCCCACCCAGCTAGATAACAGTGGATGGAGGGGAGTTGAAAGAGGATGGTGTGGTCAACCATATCAAAGGCTACAGATAAGCCGAGAAGGATGAGGAGAGAAAGTTTACCTTTGTCACAGTCACATGGGATATCACTTGTGACTTTGTTAAGACCGCTTCAGAACTGTGGCGGGGCGGAAACCTGATTAGAGAGACTCAACCAAGGAGTTCACAGAATCACAGAATCGTTACAGTGCAGAAGGAGGCCATTTGGCCCATCTGTCCGCACTGTCTCTCTGAAAGAGCAATTCCCTTTGTTCCATTCCCCTGCCTCCTCCCCATAACCCTGCACATTCTTCCTTTTCATATAACAGTCTAATTCCCTTTTGAATGCTTCAATTGAACCTGCCTCTACCATGTTCTCAGGCAGCGCATTCCAGACATTTCACTGCATGAAAAAGTTCTTCCTCATCTCACTTTTGCTTCTCTTACCAAATGCTTTAAATCTGTGCCCTCTCGTTTTCAATCCTTTCACGAATGGGAACAGTTTCTCTCATCTACTCTGTCCAGAGCCCTCATGATTTTGAAAACCTCTATCAAATCACCTCTCGGCCTTCTCTTCTCCAAGGAAAACAGTCCTAACTTCTCCAATGTATCTTCATAACTGAAATAACTATATTCCGGGAAAGATGAGAACGGTTTTGGAAGGCGACAACATATTCAAGGACTTTGGAGAAGAAAGGGAGGTTGGAGATGGGACGGCAAGGGTGGTGGGGTCCAGCGTTGGCTTTTTGAGGAGGGGATGATAAGAGCAGGTTTAAAGGAGAGAGGGACAACACCTGAAAAGAAAGAACTGTTAACAATATTTGCCAACATGGGGACCAGGAGGGGAAGTTGAGTGGTCAGCAGTTTACTGGGAATAGGGTCAATGGAACAGGAGATGGGTCTCATGGACAAAATGAGCTCAGAGACGGCATATGGAGAGATGGAAACTGGAGAAAGATGCAAGTTCAAGGCTCAGACGGGGGGGGGCGGTAGCATTACAGGAAGTTAGGGCTAATAGAAGGGAGAGATGCAGCAGAGGCAGCTGATCGGATGGTGCCAATCTTAGTGGCAAAGAAGTCCATGAGCTCCTCACAATTATTGTTGGAGGTAAGGGGTTTCATACTATAAAAGTAGCACCTGTTCATGTGTTCATTAATCTTGGTGGTGGAGAGGGGGGAGAAGAATGCGCACTTTCAAAAAATTATAGATCCAAATGGTTTGATCACAAAGAAAACATATTGTGCATGCTGGAATTTACTGACATAGGTTGGCATAAATGAGATAACAATGAGACTCGATTCCTGCTAGTTTTGTTCAATGCATTCTCAATTTGCTTTCTGTTCTTAGAATCCACCTAACTTTTATTAGATTATACTGTTTCAATTGTCTCTCAATTTTCCATTTTATTCCTTTCATTTACGATTTCTTGTTTAATAATTTTCTTTCTCATTTTCCACATCACTGCTCTCACAACATTCATTTTAATTTCCTGGTCTTTTCAGATTGTGTTTCCAACCTTTTATTAACACATCCAGAACTTACAATTTTTCATATATGATTACAATTTTGACTACCATTTCTATCTAACTTTCAATCATATAAATCACTCTACCTCCCTGGATTCCAAATCATTCACAGGACTCATTTAAAAATGTTTATTTTTTGCCTTCAGAATGCCTTCCTCTCTGTGATGACTGGATCATGATGGTGGGAAAGTATAATTCACTAGCTTTTCTCATTTACCACATTATATATGCACAGTCCTTTACGAGGTGGTGTGATGACAGAGGTGGGAGCAATACACTGTCAATTCAGACCCATAACTCCACAGGTCGCAGGATATTATTAACGTTATCCCACCCAACTGGAAAACAGCCAAATTAAACCTCTAGTAAACCCAATAAAACAGACCAAACCTTTAGACAACAACAAATTTACTATTTATTGAAAAAAACCAAATCTTAAACACTAGGATGAATCTATGTTTAAAGACCTTATAACTTATTTTAATCTAACTCCCCCATTCACACACATACATTCAAAACTATCAGTTAACCCATTTTAAAAGTGGTGTTTTTAAAAATTAGCTGTTTCTTAATAAATAAATAAATACGTCTTTGTTGGTTACGTTCCTGATGGGTTAGGTATCCTAGTGTGAAAATAAACAAATGCCACTCGAAGTCTCCAAGTGGATTTGATGAAATAGTCTCTTAGTAGATAGGCAAACTCTTTGACTGCAGCAGGCATAGGACAGTCTTTCAAAAATGAGCATAGCAATAGGTCTAATTGAATTTTAAAACCGATAGTCTCTCAGTCGAAACATTACTTCAGCAAAAGCGGTCTCTTCAAAAAAGGACTTTTTTCTCCTTAGGCAATTAACTCGGCCTGTAAATCCTTGTAGAATTTCTGTTGAGCAAAAAACAGCTCTTTCCTTTCAGTAAGCACGCTTTGCTGGTTTCTGGTTCACACCGGTTTTTGCCAGTTTTACACAAAGACAAGGCTTCTCTCTCCTGCTATAACCTAGGGACAGGTGCAACTGGCACCCTGTGCTCAGTCTTAAAGGCACACTGTTTTCAAACAGAGTCTTAAAGGCACACACTATTTTTAATCCAAGGAGAGAATAAATACAAGTCCGTGACAGTGGTAACTCCACATGAGAGTATCATAATTAGTTAGACTCAACACCGCTGGTACAGGAATCAGTATCCGAGGCCAAAACAAAATCTATATTTGTTCAGGGATAAGTGCAACCACAACTACGGGTACAATTTGTATTTATTCAGTGTCCATCTAAAAGAACATATTAGCAAGGGTGAGAAATGGACAGCAAGTGGCAATGTATTGCCTGGGATCAGAAGTCTTAAAGAGTCATCGATAAATACTGTAATAAATTTGAGACTGAGTGAGACTTGCACAGTTTAAAAGTGCAGCGGCAGCAGGAAGGAGTGAGACCGGCACAGTTTAAAAGTGCAGCGGCAGCGGGAAGGAGCAAGATTGAGTGAGACTGGCAGAGTTTAAAAGTGCAGCGGCAGCGGGAAGGACCGAGACTGAGTGAGACCGGCAGAGTTTAAAAGTGCAGCGGCAGTGCGCAGAGTTTTAAAAAAAAAAGCCAACAGTGACGTCACAGGAGAGCTGCAAGGTGATTGGTCGGTGAGTCACTGCTGCTAGGGAATAGCTCTAAATAGCTGGGGAGGTATCTCAGGGAAGAAAAGTTTAAAAGTTCAAAGTTTATTTCAAATATAGTAAGTAGCTTTTTTTTGTTAGGGAGATCTGTAGTAACGAGGACCAGGGAAGAAGGCCCTAGAGTAACTGATAATATTGAACATTAAGATCTTCCAGAAGGTTTAATTTAATTTAAAGGGTTAAGTCATGACAGGAAAGCTCAAAGCCATGGTGTGCTACTCGTGCTCCATGTCGGAAGCCGGGAACATTTCCAGTGCCCAGGACCAGCATGTGTGCAGAAAATGTATCCAGCTGCAGCTCCCGGAAGCCCGGGTTTCGGAGCTGGAGCGGCAGCTGGGGACACTGTAGAGAATCCACGAGGCAGAGAGTATCGTGGATAGCATGTACAGAGAGGTGGTCACACCACAGGCTCAGACCTCACAGGCAGAAAGGGAATGGGTGACCACCAGGCAGAGCAAGAAAACTAGGCAGGCAGTTCAGGAATCTCCTGTGACTATTCCCCTGCAAAACAGGTATACTGCTTTGGATACTGTTGGAGGGAATGGCCTCTCAGGGGAAAGCAGCACCAGCCCAATTTGTTGCACCATGGTTGGCTCTGCTGCACAGGGGAGGAGTTAAAAAGTGTGGGAATGCAATAGTTGTAGGGGATTCAATTGTAAGGGGAATAGATAGGCGTTTCTGTGGCCGCAAAAGAGACTCCAGGATGGTATGTTGCCTCCCTGGTGCTAGGGTCAAGAATGTCTCAGAGCGGTTACAGGGCATTCTGAAGGGGGAGTGATCGTGGTACACATTGGTTAAAAAAAAAAAGGATGAGGTCCTAAAAGCAGAATATAAGGAGCTAGGAACTAAATTGAAAAGTAGGACCTCAAAGGTGGTGATCTCAGGATTACTACCAGTGCTACATGCTAGTCAGGGTAGAGATAGCAGGATATATCGGATGAATACGTGGCTGAAGAGATGGTGTGAGAGGGAGGGTTTTTAGATTCCTGGAACACTGGGACCGGTTCTGGGGGAGGTGGGACCAGTACAAACTGGACGCGTTACACCTGGGCAGAACCGGGACTGATGTCCTAAAGGGAGTATTTGCGAGAGTGGTTGGGGAGGGTTTAAACTAAAATGGCAGGGGGGTGGGAACCTTTGCAAGGAGTCAGAGGAGGGGGGATCAAAGACAAGAACAAAAGACAGCAAGGGGAATAAGAAAAGTGATAGGCAGAGAAATCAAGGGCCAGAATCAAACAGAGCCACAGTGAAAAATAGTGGGAAGAGGACAAGTAATGTTAAAAAGACAAGCCATAAGGCTTTGTGCCTTAACGCGCGGAGCATTCGCAATAAAGTGGATGAATTAATCGCGCAAATAAATAAATGGGTATAATATAGTCGGGATTACGGTGACATGGCTGCAAGGTGACCAGGGATGGGAAATGAACATCCAGGGATTTTCAGTATTTAGGAAGGACAGACAAAAAGCAAAAGGCAGTGGAGTTACTTTGCTGGTTAAAGAGGAAATTAACGCAATAGTGAGGAATGATATTAGCTCTGACGATGTGGAATCTGCATGGGTAGAGCTGAGAAACACTAAGGGGCAAAAGACATTAGTGGGGGTTGTATATCGACCCCCAAGCTGTAGTGGTGATGTTGGGAATAGCATTAAACAGGAAATTAGAGATGCATGCGATAAAGGAACATCTGTAATTACGGGTGAATTTAATCTGCATATCGATTGGGCAAATCAAATTAGACACAATATCATAGAGGGGGAATTCTTGGAGTGTATATGTGATGATTTCTGGGCAATACGCTGAGAGAACAGGCCATCCTAGACTGGGTATTGTGTAATGAGAGAGAAATAATTGACAATCTAGTGGTGCGAGGCCCCTTGGGGACGAGCGACCATAATGGAACAGAATTCTTCATCAAGATGGAGAGTGACGTTGTTGATTCTGAGACAAGGGCCCTGAATCTTAGTAAATGAAACTACAAAGGTATGAGGCGTGAGTAGGCCATGACGGATTGGGAAACGTTACTTAAAGGGATGACGGTGGATAGGCAATGGCAAACATTTAAAGAGCGCATGGATGAACTGCAACAATTGTTTATCCCTGTCTGCGCAAAAGTAAAACGGGAAAGGTAGCCAAACCATGGCTTACAAGGGAAATTAGAGATAGCATTAGATCCAAGGAAGAGGCATATAAATTTACCAGGAAAAACAACAGACCTGAGGATTGGGAGCAGTTTAGAATTCAGCAAAGGAGGACCATGGGATTGCTTAAGAAGGGAAAAAGAGAGTACAAGAGCAAGCTTGCAGAGAATATAAAAACAGACTGTAAAAGTTTTTATAGGTATGTGAAGAGAAAAAGATTGGTGAAGACAAATGTAGATCCTTTACAGTAAGGAACAGGGGAATTTATTATGGGGAATAAAGAAATGGCTAACCAACTAACCGCATACCTTGGTTCTGTCTTCACAAAAGAGGACACAAATATCATACCAGAAATATTGGGGAACACAGGGCTTAGTGAGAGACAGGAACTGAAAGAAACCAATATTAGTAGAGAAATGGTGTTGGGGAAATTGATAGGATTGAAGGCCGATAAATCCCCAGGGCCTGGTGGTGTGCATCCCAGAGTACTTAAGGAAGTGGCCCTAGAAATAGTGGATGCATTGGTGGTCATCTTCCAAGATTCTATAGACTTTGGAACAGTTCCTACAGATTGGAGGGTAGCTAATGTAACCCCACTATTTAAAAAGGGAGGTTGAGAGAAAGCAGGGAATTATAGACCAGTCAGCCTGACATCGGTAGTGGGGAAGATTCTACAGTCCATTATCAAAGATTTTATAGCAGAGCACTTAGAGAACAGTGGTAGAATCGGGCAGAGTCAGCATGGATTTACGAAAGGGAAATCACGCTTGACAAATCTACTAGAATTCTTCGAGGGTGTAACTGGTAGAGTTGATGAGGGGGAGCCAGTGGATGTGGTTTATTTGGACTTTCAGAAGGCTTTCGACAAAGTCCCACATAAGTGATTAGCATGTAAAATTAAAGCGCATGGGACTGGGGGTAGTGTATTGCGATGGAAAGAAAACTGGTTGACGGACAGGAAACAAAGAGGAGGGATAAATGGGTCTTTTTCTGAATGGCAGGCAGTGACTAGTGGGGTACTGCAGGGATTGGTGCTAGGACCCCAGCTATTCACAATATACATTAATGATTTAGATGAAGGAACTAAATGTAATATCTCCAAATTTGCAGATGACACAAAACTGGGTGGGAAGGTGAGTTGTGAGGAGGATGCAGAGAGGCTTCAGGGTGATTTGGACAAGTTGAGTGAGTGGGCTAATGCATGGCAGATGCAGTATAATGTTGATAAATGTGAGGTTATCCACTTTGGTAGCAAAAACAGGAAGGCAGACTATTATCTGAATGGCTATAAACTGAGAGAGGGGAATATGCAACGAGACCTGGGTGTTCTCGAACACCAGTCACTGAAGGTAAGCATGCAGGTGGTAAAAAAGGTAAATGGTATGTTGGCCTTCATAGCGAGAGGTTTCAAGTACAGGAGCAGGGATGTCTTGCTGCAATTATACAGGGCTTTGGTGAGGCCACACCTGGAATATTGTGTGCAGTTTTGTCTACTTATCTGAGGAAGGATGTTCTTGCTATAGAGGGAGTGCAGCGAAGGTTTACCAGACTGATTCCTGGGATGGTGGGACTGACGTATGAGGAGAGATTGAATCGGTTAGGATTATATTCGCTGGAGTTCAGAAGAGTGAGGGGGGATCTCACAGAAACCTATAAAATTCTAACAGGACTTGGCAGGGCAGATGCAGGAAGGATGTTCCCGATGGTGGGGGAGTCCAGAACCATAGGTCGTAGTCTAAGGATACGGGGTAAACCTTTCAGGACTGAGATGAGGAGAAATTTCTTCACCCAGAGAATGGTGAGCCTGTGGAATTCACGAACAGACAGCAGTTGAGGCCAAAACATTGTATGTTTTCAAGAAGGAGTTAGATATAGCTCTTGGGTCGAAAGGGATCAAAGGATATGGGGCGAAAGCGGGAACAGGCTACTGAGTTAGATGATCAACCATGATCAGGAATGTGAAGCCCCTGGAGATCTCATCAACATAAAAGTTTCAGGAATTGTACCTGACACCCAGCAAGATCCACTACCTGGCCAGCAGGCAGCAGTGGAAATTTGGTGGCAGGAGGCGCAGCTGGAAACCAATGGTAGCAGTCCCCGACAATCAATGCAATGATGAGAAGGCATGAAGAGGAGGAGGTGGAGGCCCAAGAACTACCTGGAGGAAGAATTCCTGCTCTTCCTAGCCCAAAAGGACTTTTAACAGAAGTAGATTTTTAAAACTTACCTGATCTCTTCTGGCAAGTCAGCACCTCCCACTGTGGTTCTAATGCTGAGCTGCAGTTGGTGCAGGACTCTCCCTGACTTTAAGTTAAGATCACATTAAAGCCTGATATCATCATCAGACCATGACTTTCAAAAGTTAAGGTGGTCACCGGCTGCCTGTCGTGGAAGTCTTGGCCAACTTGAAAATCACCAAAAGTAAGATGGCTTCAGGAGGGAACAGAGAGATCGGAGGCTGGCATCTTAATTTTAATCCCTCCCATGCACTATCCCTGCTGGGCAAGTGGGGTGGGGGGGGTGATAAAACCCCAGCCAAAATGTCAAACCTGATTACTTGTCAATTATAGGTTTGTACCTGCGTGGTTTTTTTTTAATGTATGTCTTTTTCTGGTTATTTATATCCTTCATGTCAAATTTTATATTTGAATAAAAGAAAGATAGCATTTTGGTCAAAATGGAAGGCTACTGCAGGTGGAACCTACTGAAGTGACAAAATTGCCTGATATGCACATTCAGGGCTGGATTTTGTTCCCAGCCCGACGTCGGGTCTCATGGCGGGGGGGTGGGGGTAGTAGCCAGAAAATCGGAGCAGCAGCAGCCATCATGGAACCTGACGCCGGGATTGCCGGGCCCCATCTTTCTGATGGCGGGGAAGCTCCATGACGGCCTTTCCACCGCTCTGCGATGGGACCCTGGTTTAAAGATATAAATACCTATCTGCATACATTACCATGTCATCTGCCACAACCTTCCCATCCGTTCCCAATCTTCAGTGCGACATGCAGCACATGCATCTTTGCTTTCCTGGCCAGGAGAACCTGGTGTCACTGAGGAGGGGAAGGGGTCTCCATTGCATTCTGAATATAGATGGGGTGGGAAAGGGTCAACTCTGCATTGTGTGTAAGGATAAGGGGCAACTCTGCATTATTATGTGGATATGGGGGGGGGGGGGGGGGGGGAGGGGAAAGATGGCGTCAACTCTGCATTATTTAGTGTATGGGGGCGGGGAAAGGGGTTAACTCTGCATTCTATTGAGCTGTTTGCAGGGCTGGCAACCTTTAACAAAATGGTGCCAGCACCTGCTCCAGCTTCAGGTGACACAGTGAACAGGGTCACTAATGTCACCCCCGCCATGTGATGCGGGGGTGCGGCGGTGCCATCAATATGTTAAGTGGTCACTTGCCACATAATCATGGTGGCGTGGCTCCCTTGCGGGGCGGCCGCCATTTTCTGCACCTGCCGCCGCTCCCGGCAGCCGGGCAACAAAATCCAGACCTCAGAGGGGGAGTATTTTATGATCTCCCCTGGTTCAGGTTTGGAGTAGGGGACAGCTTATAATCGGGCAGTATGGTGGCAGAGAGACCCACCACCTTCTAGTCTTCACCCAAATAAATTCCTGGGCGTGACGGCCTGCGAACAGCCTTGTTAAAAGGCACTTGGTGCCTGATCAAAGGACCCAGCATCAGGAAGGGGGGCCTGCTGAGAGCTACCTACCCTGGTCTTGCTGCTGACTCCCCAACACCCCTCCCTGCTGTGACTTACCTGTCACCTGGGTCCAGGTCCTCCGGCAAGCCGGTTGCAGGCAGCAGCCTCCACGGTGGCGCTACTCAGTTAATAAGCTGCCGACCTCCGATTGGCCTGCAGCTCTCAGCAGGTGGGACTTCCGCCATCGCGGTCTTTGGTCCCAGGGAAGGGCCGTCACTGTCCACTTAATTGCCTAATTGGCACTTAATCCGGTGGGCCTTCCCCAGAGGAGGTAACGCGGGGCTCTTGCCGGCACTTTTGCCAGCGAAGACCCTGCCGCCCGGATAAAATCCCGGCTGGACAGTGGGGCAGTATAGTGCAGAACACTCCAAAAACTTCAAGTCATCGCACATACAAATCTGAAGAACTCAGTTTGCTTTAAATTATGTCAATATAAGGAGCAAACACAGTCTGTAGCATGACTGTTACACCAGCAAAAAGTTGAGAATGGACAGTGCAGAAATAATGAATGGATTTTTGGTAAACGTTCTGTCTATAATCAGTAGCAAGTAAAGCTCTGAGTGATAGGATCTCCCTGCTGCAAAATCTTTGAGTACTTCCTTCAGTAGTACAGCTCCAGGACTGTACAACAGAGAATGAGCGAACACTCAAAATCTAAACCTATTGCAGCTGCACAGCAACTGCCAATCTATCAAGCTTCTATTGTGTACAAGATATGAGGGGCATAGACAAGGTGGATAGGGAGCAGCTGTTCCCCTTAGTTGAAGGGTCAGTTACGAGGGGTCACAAGTTTAAGGTGAGGGGCGGGAGGTTTAAGGGGGACTTGAGGAAGAACTTTTTTACCCAGAGGGTGGTGACGGTCTGGAATGTCCTGCCTGGGAGGGTGGTAGATGCAGGTTGCCTCACATCCTTTAAAAAGTATCTGGATGAGCACTTGGCACGTCATAACATTCAAGGCTATGGGCCAAGTTCTGGAAAATGGAATTGGGTAGACAGGTCAGGTGTTTTAATGCATCGGTGCAGACTCGATGGGCCAAAGGGCCTCCTCTGCACTGTATTATTTATTATTCTGTGATTCTATTGTGTTTCTCAGAAAGAAGCAAACATATTAAGAACGGATTCCATCTTGCAAGTCAAAGACACAGATCAGACGCTTAGTTCATTCCTGCTGGTCAGAAGTAATGCTGTCTTCACCAGCAATGATATAAAAGTTGTGGAAGAACTAGCCAGGAAATTGAAGTGAGAATTTTGGTCTACAGGGAAAGACAATTCCAGGACGGGATTTGTCAGCTGCCTGCCACAGTCAGAACTCTTCATCTTTTATCTGCCAATTTTTCCTTCTTCCCCTTCCCAACGGTCCTCTGAATATATTCATGTCTTGCTGTGGTTATGGCTCCATATGCCTTTTTCTCTATCTGTACATTACAAAAGTACTCATTCTTCATGTGTGAATAAAAACAGTGAGCATCAATGTGCTATTGGAACACAGAAGTTATCACAGCAAAGCATGATCCTGTCCTCAACTGAAATCCAAGCACACACTTCCAACAGCGACTGAATTGTAGCCAATTCTCCCTAAACCTCACAGGATTGCTGATTGAAACATCCTTATACTACTGTAACAGGAGACCAGATAACTCAGCATAAACAGGAATTAAAACTGGTACCGATCAGGGTTTTCTTTACAACCTTTGGACAGACTGAATTAATCATCTTCAGAAAGACCTTCAAGTCTTATGATCCTCCACTACTCCTATGCTACTTAAACAGAGACAGTCTGTAAGTGTAGGTTTTGCTCACAGAACAAGAAGTTATACAAATTCTGCAAATTGGTTAGAGACTGTGAGAATGCAATGTGGTTGTAAAGGAAAAACTACACCTGAAGAACAAGGAAGTAATGATTTACTGTTAATGACTGCCAAGAATTAGATAAATCCATTCAATGGTATTTAGCCAAGTGACTCCGAGGGCTCTCTTATGAAATGGTCAAAGATCGAGCAAAATAGGTTTTTATATTAGTTTGCCACCGACTTGCAAACTTCCAAACAAACCTATTGCCCAACTCAGTTCGTAACACATTGTTTGGTGACATTTTTTTTCAAATGCATTGATGGAACGTGGGCATCGCTGGCTAGGCCAGCATTTATTGCCCATCAGAAGGTGGTGGTGAGCTGCCTTCTTGAACCGCTGCAGTCCATGTGAGGTACACCAACAGTGCTGTTAGGAAGGGAGTTCCAGGACTTTGACCCAGCGACAGTGAAGAAACTGCGATATAGTTCCAAGTCAGGATGGTGTGTGGCTTGGAGGGGAACTTGCAGGTGGTGGTGTTCCCATGCATCTACTGCCCTTGTACTTCTAGGTGGTAGAGGTCACAGGTTTGTAAGATGCTGCCTAAGGAGCCTTGGTGCATTGCTGCAATGCATCTTGTAGATGGTACACACTGCTGCCGCTGTGCATCGGGGTGGAGGGAGTGAATGTTTGTGGACGGGGTGTCAATCAAACGGGCTGCTTTGTCCTGGATGGTGTCGAGCTTCTGGAGTGTTGTTGGAGCTGCACCCATCCAGGCAAGTGGAGAGTATCCCATCACACCCCTGACTTGTGCCTTGTGGATGGTGGACAGGCTTTGGGGAGTCAGGAGGTGAGTTACTCGCCACAGGATTCCTAGCCTCTGACCTGCTCTTGTAGCCAAGGTATTTATATGGTTACTCCAGTTCAGTTTCTGGTCAATGGTAACCCACAGGATGTTAATAGTGGTGATTCAGCGATCGTAATGCCAGTGAATGTCATGGGGAGATGGTTAGATTCTCTCTGTTGGAGATAGTCATTGCCTGGCATTTGTGTGGCACGAATGTTACTTGCCACTTATCAGCCCAAGCCAGGTCTTGCTGCATTTCTACACAGACTGCTTCAGCATCAGAGTCGTCGCGAATGGTGCTGGACATTGTGCAATCATCAGCAAACATCCCTACTTCTGACCTAATGATCGAAGGCAGGTCATTAATGAAGCAGCTGAAGATGGTGGGGCCTGGGACACTATCCTGAAGAACTCCTGCAGTGATGTCCTGGAGCTGAGATAATTGACCTCCAACAACCACAACCACCTTCTTTTACACCAGGTATGACTCCAACCAGCAGAGAGTTTTCCCCCCGATTCCCATTGACTTCAGTTTTGCTAGGGCTCCTTGATGCCATACTCAGTCAAATGCTGCCTTAATGTCAAGGACAGTCACTCTCACCTCACCTCTTTTGTCCATGTTTGAACCAAGGCTGTAACATGGTCAGAAGCTGAGTGGCATTGGTGGAACCCAAACTGAGCGTCACTGAGCAGGTTATTGCTAAGCAAGTGCCGCTTGATGGCACTGCTGATGACACCTTCCATCACTTTACTGATGATTGAGAGTAGGCTGATGGGGCGGTAATTGGCCGGGTTGGACTTGTCCTGCTTTTTGTGTACACGACATACCTGGGCAAATTTCTACATTGCTGGGTAGATGCCAGTGTTGTAGCTGTACTGGAACAGCTTGGTTAGGGGAACGGCAAGTTCTGGAGCACAGGTCTTCAGTACTGTTGCCGGAATGTTGCCAGGGCCCATTGCTTTTGCAGTATCCAGTGCCTTCAGTCATTTCTTGATATCACGCAGAGTGAATCAAATTGGCTGAAGACTGGCACCTGTGATGCTGGGGACTTCAGGAGGAGGCAGAGATGGATCCTCCACTCGGCACTTACTGGCTGAAGATTGTTGTAAATGTTTCAGCCTTATCTTTTGCACTGATGTGCTGGGCTCTCCCATCATTGAGGATGGGGATATTTGTGAAGTCACCACCTCCAGTTAGTTGTTTAATTGTCCACCACCAAATTTAGAGATCTGTTCAAATATTTGGCTCTACAGACATTGTAGAGAGGATTCTATCAGGTGCCAGCTGCAAAGCAGGCTAGCTGGCTGCCTGAGAGCTTTGGGGGGAGGCCTGGTTCATTTCAAGGTCCAGGCCTCATGAACATGTGCCACTTCTCCTGGCACCTCAAAAATAACTTCAGCACTCATCTCAAAGAGCCTCTTCTGCTGTGCCACCAAGATTTGATCGCATTAGTATGTCACATACAATCCTGATCTGCATGAATTTTGTCGGCTCCCACAGAAAGTCCCAGAAAACACAACAGCACCTTGATTTTACCTCTGCTATCACTCCCATTTCCGCCGAGGGAAGAGGGAGTTAAAATGTCTCATTGTATGTCCAGGTTCCAAGAACATCTTTGTAGTGAAATATGCATTCAATCTCAAAAGAATAAAGTGATCCAAAGAGTTCAGCTATTGTTACTGCCTACAAGGAAACATACTGGCATCATTTTAGATTAAAAGCTTTGGATGGAGAATTTTGATGACTTAGTTAGTAAATGCACAGTTTGGTCTTAGATGAAGCTAGAGACCAGGATCTGCAGATTCAATCTCTGGTCAGCACTCAGTTATTTCGTCACAGATGGATGGAACATCTGGAGCATTAGAACTTGCCTCAGAGCCACAAAACTAGAAAAATGAAAATAGAGTCAGAGTCGTACAGCATAGAAACAGGCCCTTTGGCCCACCGCGTCCATGCCGACCATAATGCCTATCTATACTAATCCCACCTGCCTGCATTCATTCCATATCCCTCTATGCCTTGCTCATTCAAATACCTGTCCAGATGCCTCTTAAATGTTGCTACCTCCACCACCTCCACTGGCAGCTCAGTCCAGACACCCACTATTCTTTGTGTGAAAAATTTACCCCTTTGATCCCCTTTAAACCTCCTCCCTCTCACCTTAAATCTATGCCCTCTAGTTTTAGTCACCCCTACCATGGGAAACAGACTCTGGCTATCTACCCTATCTATGCCTCTCATAATTTTATATACCTCTATCATGTCCCCTCTCAGCCTTCTTCGCTCCAGGGAAAACTGACTCAGCCTATCCAATCTCTCTTTATAACTCAAGCCCTCCAAACCAGGCAACATCCGCGTGAATCTTTTCTGCATCCTCTCTAGCTTAATCACATCTTTTCTGTACTGCGGCGACCAGAACTGCACACAGTAATCCAAATGCGGCCTAACCAACATTATGTACAACTGTAACATGACGCCCAACTCTTGTACTCAATGCCTCGGCCGATGAAGGCAAGCATGCCATACGCCTTCTTCACCACCTTGTCTACCTGTGCTGCCACTTTCAGGGAACTATGTACTTGCATTCACTGTATATGTCCTGCCCTGGTTTAACTTCCCAACATGCATCACTTCGCACTTGTCTGCATTAAATTCCATTTGCCAATCCCTTGCCCACTTTCCCAGTTTATCTATATCCTGTTGTAACCTGAGACAAACCTTCTTCACTGTCCACTATGCCACCAATTTTGGTGTCATCTGCAAACTTACTAATCATGTCCCATACATTCACATCCAAGTCATTAATATGTATGACAAGCAACAGAGGGCCCAGCACCGACCCCTGTGGCACACCACTGGTCACCGGCCTCCAATCTGAAAAACAATCCTCTACTACCACCCTCTGCCTCCCATCACCAAGCCAATTTTGTATCCAATTGGCTACCTCACCCTGGATCCCATGTGTTCCAACCTTCTGTACCAGCCTACCATGCGGGACCTTGTCAAAGGCCTTGCTAAAGTCCATGTAGACAACGTCCATTGCCCTCCCTTCGTCAATCCTCTTGGTAACCACCTCAAAAAACTCAATCAAATTTGCAAGGCATGATTTCCCACGTACAAAGCCGTGCTGACTATCCCTAATCAGACCTTGCCTTTCCAAATGCATATAAATCCTGTCTCTCAGAATCCCTTCCAATAACTTTCCCACCACTGATGTAAGGCTCACCGGCCTGTAGTTCCCTGGCTTATCCCTGCTGCCCTTCTTAAATAAAGGCACAACATTAGCTATCCTCCAGTCTTACAATACCTCACCTGTGGCTAACGATGATACAAAAATCTCTGCCAGGGCCCCAGCAATCTCCTCCCTCGCTTCCCATAGCATCCTAGGATGCACCTGGTCAGGCCCTGGGGATTTGTCCACCTTAATACGCTTCAAAACCTCCAACACCTCCTCCTTTGTAATGTTGATATGCTCCAGGATATCGCTGTTCCCTCCCTTGAACTCACGAGCTTCCATGACCTTCTCCACGGTAAATACAGACGAGAAGTATTCATTTAAGACCTCGCCCATTTCCCATGGCTCCACACATAGATTACCACACTGATCCTTAAGGGGACCTACTCTCTTCCTAGCTACCCTTTTACTCTTAATATACTTATAGAATCTTTTAGGATTCTACTTTATCTTATCTGCCAGGGAAATCTCATGGCCCCTTTTCGCCCTCCTAATTTCCTTCTTAAGTGTACTCCTATATCCCCTATACTCCTCGAGGGACTCGCGTGATCCCAGCTGCCTATACCTGACATATGCCTCCTTCATTGTCCTGACCAGACCTTCAATATCCCTCGTCAACCAAGGTTCCCTCAACTTGCCAGCCTTGCCCTTCCATCTAACAGGAACATGCCAGCCCTGAACTATTCCTATCTCACTTTTAAAAGCCTCCCAACGTGCCAGACATCCCTTTACCTGTAAACAGCCTCTCCCATTCATCTTTTGAGAGTTCCTGTCTGATGCCATCGAAATTAGCCTTCCCCCAATTTAGGCCTTCAACCTGAGGACCACTCCTATCCTTTTCCATAATTATCTTGAAACTAATAGAGTTATGATCACTGGTCCCAAAGTGCCCCCCCACTGACACATCAACCACCTGCCCAGCCTCATTTCCTAAGAGGAGGTCGAGTGGAGCCCCTTGTCAAGTCAGGCCATCCACATACTGCTTCAGAAAAGTCTCCTGGACACACTTAAATTCTTCCCCATCTGATCCCTTCGCACTAAGGCAGTCCCAGTCAATATTAGGTAAGTTAAAATCACCTATTACAACCCTATAACTCCTACACCGATCTGTGATCACCTACATACATGCTCCTCCAATTCCCTCTGACTATTGGGCGGCCTCAAGTATAATCCTATCAAAGTGATCACCCCTTTCTTATTTGTAAGTTCTACCCACATGGCCTCGCTGAACATTCCCCCCAGATATCCTCTCTAAGTACTGCCATGATGTCCTCCCTAATCAATAGTGCAACTCCCCCTCCTCTCTTACCTCCAACTCTGTCACGCCGGAAGCATCGGTACCCCGGAACATTGAGCTACCAGTCCTGCCCATCCCTCAAACACGTTTCGTAGTAGCTATAATATCACAATCCCACGTACCGATCCATGCTCTGAGATCATCTGCCTTACTTGTAAGGCTTCTTTCATTAAAGTAAATGCAGTTTACTTTAGCCTACCAGACCTTCCACGCTCCCTGTCCTGTCCCTGCCTGGCCTACCTACTGGACTTGCTTGCTTTAACCTCCACATTTGCCTCAACGATCTCATCGGAGAGACTACTACTTTGGGTCCCACCCCCCCCCTGCAAGACTAACTTAAACCCTCCCGAGTAGTACTAGAAAACCTCCCCGCAAGGATATTGGTCCCCTTCCAGTTCAGATGCAACCCGTCCCTCTTGTACGGGTCACCTCTGCAGCAGAAGAGATCCCAATGAACCAAGTAGCTGAAGCCCTCCCATCTACACCAGCTCTTCAGCCACGCATTCATTTGCCTTATCCTCCTATTCCTACCCTCACTAGCATGTGGCACAGGGAGTAATCCTGAGATTACAACCCTAGAGGTCCTGCTTTTTAACCTTCTGCCTAACTCCCTATATTCACTTTGCAGGACCTCATCTCTCTTCCTGCCTATGTCATTAGTACCAATATGGACCACGACCTCTGGCTGTTCACCCTCCCCTTTCAGAATGTCCTGCAGTCGCTCTGAGACATCCTTGACCCCAGCACCAGGGAGGCAACATACCATCCTGGAATCTCATTTGCGGCCACAGAAACACCTATCTGCACCCCTTACGATAGAAGCCCCTATCACTATAGCTCTTCACCCCTTTTCCTCCCCTGCTGTGCAGCAGAGCCCTCCGTGGTGCCACGAACTTGGCTGTTGCTGCTTCCCCCTGGAAGGCCATCCCCCCCCAACAGTATCCAAAGCGGTATATCTGTTTGAGAGGGGGATGGCCACAGGGGACTCCTTCACTACCTGCCTGCGCCTACTACTCCGTCTGGTGGTCACCCATCTCTTTTCTGCCTGTGCAACCATTACCTGCAGTGTGACCACCTCACTAAATGTGCCATCCACGACGTCCTCAGCATCGCAGATGCTCCATAGTGAATCCACCCGCAGCTCCAGTTCCGTAATGCGGATAGCCAATAGCTGCAGATGGATACACTTCCTGCACACATAGTCATCAGGGACACTGGAAGCATCCCTGATTTCCCACATAGCGCAGGAGGAGCATATCACAGGGCTGAGCTCTCCTGTCATGACTTACCCTTCGATTAATTCGTAACTCCCTGAATTAAAAAATACTAATTACACTAGGGGCCTTGTTCTACCCACTCCAATCTAAAGTTCTTAATAAGCTACACTGAATTAAAAACTTTCCCCTTTTTTTTTTTTTAAAAAGATATTTAAATGCACTAACAGCAGTGACTTCCCAACCAGTCACCTTGCAGCTCTCCTCTAACGTCACGGTTGGCTTTTTTTTTCAAAACTCCGGCCGCTAGAAGAGGTCCGCTCCGCTCCCGGAAGGCAAGAGACTGGGCCTCGATTATTAGGCTCCACTCTCGGCATTCTCCCCACAGGTGGCAATCTGTGTGTGGAGCCGGAGGACATACATGAGGTTTTAAATGATTACTGTGCATCTGTGTTTACTATGGAGAAGGATGATGTAGGTGTAGAGATTAGGGAGGGGGATTATGATTTTATACTTGAACATATTAGCATTGAAAGGGAGGAAGTATTAGCTGTTTGAGTGGGCTTAAAAGTGGATAAATCCTCAGGCCCAGATGAGATGTATCCCAGGCTGTTATGTGAAGCAAGGGGCTCTGACACAAATTTTCAAATCCTCTCTGGCCACAGGAGAGGTACCAGAGGACTGGAGGACAGCGAATGTGGTGCCATTATTCAAGAAGGGTAGCAGGGATAAACCAGGTAATTACAGGCCGGTGAGTCTAACATCAGTGGTTGGGTAAATATTGGAAAAAGTTCTGAGGGACAGGATTAATCAGGAATAGTCAGCATGGTTTTGTCAGGGGGAGATCTTGATTGAATTTTTCGAGAAGGTGACTAGATGTGTAGATGAGGGTAAAGCAGTTGATGTTGTCTACATGGACTTCGATAAGGCTTTTGATAAGGTCCCACATGGGAGACTGGTCAAGAAGGTAAGAGCCCATGGGATCCAGGGCAATTTGGCAAATTGGATCCAAAATTGGCTTAGTGGCAGGAGGCAGAGGGTGATGGTCGAGTGGAAGCCTGTGACCAGTGGTGTACCGCAGGGATCGGTGCTGGGACCCTTGCTGTTTGTAGTATACATTAATGATTTAGTCGTGAATATAGGAGGTATGATCAGTAAGTTTGCAGATGACATGAAAATTGGTGGTGTCGTAAATAGTGAGGAGGAAAGCCTTAGATTACAGGACAATATAGATGGGCTGGTAGATGGGCAGAGCAGTGGCAAATGGAATTTAATCCTCAGAAGTGTGAGGTGATGCATTTTGAGAGGACCAAGAAGGCAAGGGAATATGTAACGGATGGTAGGACCCTAGGAAGTACAGAAGGTCAGAGGGATCTTGGTGCACTTGTCCATAAATCACTGAAGGCAGCAGCACAAGTAGATAAGGTGGTTAGGAAGGCATATGGGATACTTGCCTTTATTAGCCGAGGCATAGAATATAAGAGCAGGGAGGTTATGATGGAGCTGTATAAAATGCTAGTTAGGCCACAGCTGGAATACTGTGTACAGTTCTGGGCACCACACGATAGGAAGGATGTGATTGCACTGGAGAGGGTGCAGAGGAGATTCACCAGGATGTTGCCTGGGCTGGAGCATTTCAGTTATCAAGAGAGACTGAAAAGGCTAGAGTTGTTTTCCTTAGTGCAGAGAAAGCTGAGGGGGGACATGATTGAGGTACAAAATTATGAGGGGCATTGATAGGTTAGATAGGAAGAAACTTTTTCCTTGGCGGAGGGGTCAATAACCAGGGTGCATAGATTTAAGGTAAGGGGCAGGAGGTTTCGAGTGGATTTGAGGAAAAACCTTTTCACCCAGAGGATGGCTGGAATCTGGAACACACTGCCTGAAGGGGTAGTAGTGGCAGGAACCCTCACAACATTTAAGAAGTATTTAGATGAGCACTTGAAACGCCATAGCATACAAGGCTACAGGCCATGTGCTAGAAAATGGGATTAGAGTAGTTAGGTGCTTGATGGCCGGCACGGACACGATGGGCCGAAGGGCCTGTTTCTGTGCTGTATGAGTCTATGACTCTAAAGCCGGGAGCTCTGCAGTACTGGCAGCACCATTGGGAGCAGTGATGACTGCTGGTCCTGCACGAGGTCCTGCAGTACTGAGGAATGGCAAAGACCCCAGTAAAGGTGAGTGGGTTCAGGGTCACTGGGGCCATGGAGGCAGGCCCCAGTGACGGGGTGGGGTAATCTTCCTGGGGAAGTGGGGGGGAGGCGGCAATCGCTGCTCTGGGGGGGGGAGGGGCCTCTGGATTGCCCCCAAAGCAGGGACCCCCCCACCCCAACCCATTAGGAGGCTGCCATTAATTGGCCACTTAAGGGCCTCAATTGCCCTGGGGTGGGCAGGTTGTCCTCGGCCTTCCCCGCCCCAGACTAACTTGGAAGGTATCCGGAAGGTGACGGTCACTCTGCCTCCCACCTTTCTAAGTAATTTTATAGATCCCACTGCCTCCATTACCATCCTGAGGGAGCCATAAAATTCAGCCCCATGTGTTCATTGATGACACCAAACTCTACCTCATCATTGTCTCTCGCCTCTTCCACTGCCTCTGATCTGTCACACGGCTCATTTGACATCCAGTATTGGATGAGCAGAAATATCGGAATGCTAGAAGCCACTGTCTTCAGTCTTCGCCAAAAACTCTTTTCCCTCACTGACTCCATCCCTCGCCCTAACCACTGTCTGAGATTAAATCTTGCAGCCTCGGGGTATTATGTGACCCTTGGCTGAGCTCCAAGCACATATCCTCTCCATAACAAAAATGCCTACTTCCACCTTCATAACATTGCTCATCTCCGTCCCTGCCTCAACCCATCAGCTGGTGTAACTGACATAGGTCTGTAGGTAACAAAGACTTGGATGTCAGTTTCACCAGCTGATGGGTGCAATGCTCTCTTGGCCAGTGTCCCACCTTCCATTAACTTTAGCTCACTCAAAACCCTGTTGCCTGTATTCTAACTCACGCCCAGTTCTGTTCACCCATCACCCCTATGCTCACCAACCTACAATGGCTCCTCATTTGGCAACACCTCAGAATTAAAATTCTCATCTTTATTTTCAAATCCCACCACAGACTCACCCCTCCCTACCTCTGTAACTTCTTCCAGTCCTTTAACCCTCCGAGATACCTCCCTTCCTCCAATTCTGGCCTCTTACGCATCCCTGTTTCCCATCACCCTACCATTAGCGACCATACCCTCAGCTCTGAAATTCCCTCCATAAATCTCTCTGCCTTTCTACCTCTCTCTCCTCCTTTGAGACATTCCTTAAAAACTACTTCTTTGACCAAGCTTTGGGTCACCTGTCCTATAACTTCTTTATTTGGCTCGTTGTCAAACTTTGTTCTTCAACACGCCTGTCAAGTAACTTTGGACATTTTACAACATTAAAGGCACTACATAAAGTTATTGCTGTCCAGGCTCAAACATAACGAATGGGCAATGTTCCAGAGGTGCTGATGAAATCCTTGGAACTGTACCCAACTTCAGTCAATGCATTCAAAAATGAAGGGTCGAAAATGAGAATGAAAGCATACAAAATGCAAAGCCATTATTGTCTCGGACTTTCTTGCTTGTAAGTAGTGATGGTAAACTTTGCAAATTGTAGCTGTTTTATTTTGAAGGCTCGTGGAAAGTTTAAATGACTTAGCTAAAACAACTGTTGAATATTAAGCAGAAAGAAGGGTATTTCCTTCAGAAAGGAAGGTGAGGACTGAAGATGACAGAGAAGTTTTGGACACCTCTGTTTGCAGGTAGCAAATCACACACCTGCCCTCTTAGATGGAAAGCAACTCAGAACTTCAGTAATTAAATTGAATCTAGTCCACACAGAAGTAAAGCTGCCCTGGAATTAAACACTTGCAAAGTCAAAAACATATTTTTGAGAGCATGCTAGTTATAAGACTGAGATTCATTAGATTAGATTTTATTCCTCTCACCACTCCAATTGTCACCATTAAGTACAGATTTTTTGGAATATTTGCTCTTGTGATGTGGGTGACGTTGGTAAGGCTTCATTTATTGCCCATCCCTAGTTACCCTAGCAACCACATAATGCAGAACTGGAGTCATTTGCAGGTTACCCTCCCTGAGGGGCCTCAGTGAACCAGTTGGGTTTTTACGATAATGCGTAATGCGGCAGCTTTCATCTGTCAGCTCACAAATCACCTGATTTCATGATTCAATTTTCCAACTTGCCATGGAAGAATTTGAACTCTCAGCCTCTGGACTGCTCCTGCAGTGTGATAGCCACCAGGTTACCATACCATCTGGTGGTCAATTAGCTCGACGGCTAGAGTGTATGCAATAAGATGCCAACCGGCTGTGGTAGTTCATTGAGGCCTGCCTCCTCGCCTTGCCCCATGTTTTGGAAGTGGTGCCCCTCAAGCTATACACTACTAACTGTCTCTCTCCAATGGAGAGAGATGCCTATGGTCCTTTGGGACTACGGCGAGAACAACAAAACAACAACCATACCTTCTCCATATTCAGAGCAGCAAATTTAGCTTCAAGCTACGTAACATACATGCTGGGATCCACTACTAGGACTGAAACCCAGAAGAGTTGAGAAGATCAGAACATGAAGACATTAGAGCCAGCAGAATTGAAAAAAGTCAGAGGGGTCCAGCATATGCCTATGCTCTGATCGTCTTAGAACCAAATTGTAAATCCAGGTTTGGAGGCTTTGTTTAATTCACCCACAAATTTGTACTGATTGTCACATAGTTCCCTTAGAATCCCTTCAAATGTCTTGATCGTAAGTGTATCTCTTCCATCGCTCGCTTGCTGTACTACTGTTCATGGATATCGGCGTCTCATTGTGTTTGGTTAACAGTCACAACATTCCTCATAGTCAGAGGCCGCTAGCATAGCATTACAACTATTATGGCACAAAGTCAATCTAAAAGTAGCTTCCATTTGTCTGGTAAAAAGGCATTTTTTATATATGGGTACCACATTATAATTGGTGGCACCATAGTATAACAGGTGCAGACATGCAATTAAAAGGACTCCAGAGTGGAGGTCAAAGTTTTGTTTTGAAACAAAAGATTGAAAGAGAATAGATTAAGGTTTCAATATCAGCCTTGGACCAGTGGTAGCACTCTTGCATCAGAGTCAGAAAGTTGTTAGTTCAAGCTCCACTCCAGAAACTTGAGCACATCATCTAAAATGACACTGTAGTGCTGCACCTTCAGAGGTACTGCCTTTCAGATGAGATGTTAAACCAAGGTTGTATTTGTTCTTTAAGTTGAACCTAAGAGATGCTGTGACACTATTTGAAGATAGGTAGAATTTTCCTGGTGTTCTGACCAACATTTGTCCCACAATCAACATCGCAAAAAATTGAATTTCTTATCTTTTTCTGATTGCTGGATTGCGTGACCTTGCTGTTTGAATTTGAATTAAATATATAAGATCCTGAGGGGTCTTGACATGGTGGATTTGGAAAGGATGTTTCCCCTTGCGGGAGAATCTAGAATTAGGGGTCACTGTTTAAAAATAAGGGGTCACACATTTAAGACAGAGATGAGGAGAAATTTTTTCTCTCAGAGGGTCGTGAGTCTTTGAAATTCTCTTCCTCAAAAGGCGGTGGAAGAAGAGTCTTTGAACATTTTTAAGGCAGAGGTCGAGAGTTCTTGATAAGCAAGGGGGCGGAAGGTTATGGGGGTAGGTGGAAATGTGGAGTAATCAGTTCAGTCATGAACTTGAATGGTGGAGCAGGCTCGAAGGGCCTAGTGGACTATTCCTGCTCCTAATTCGTATGTTTGTATGCTGTAGGCAAATTGGCTGTTGTGTTTCACTACATTCCAACAGTGTCTAAACCGCAAAAGTACTTAATTGGCTGAGAACTGTTTTGAAACCCCCTCAGATCAGCTGAGTGCTATATAAACGCAAGTTCTTTCTTTCTCAAATAAAAACAGACAATGCTAGAAATACTCAGCTGGTTCAGCAGCATCTGCAGAGACAGAAAGAGAGTTTCATTTCAGAACATTAACCTTTCATGAAAATACCCCTCTCTCTCATTAATGCCACTGTTTGCTGCTGGGATGTTATTGTACATCACTCACCACCACCTAGAAATATAGAGCTATACAGACAGTGAGGAAAAGGGCAGCTTTCAATCAATCATTCTGACATATATTAAAATGAGCACTTCAGTGACCAGCATTTCATTTAGAAACCGAAAGACAACACGTCTCTAATATTTGTCAACAGAACATGGTCACTGGATTGAAACAAATTTGCACTTTTAATGATTAAAGTAAAAGCTATGGAAAAGGAGGGAATACCAAAGACTTTTTTAATGTGCTAATGACAAGAAATATTATAAACCTGGACAAATGATACTCTCCGATTTAGTGTAATTCATCTCGTCACCTAGATGAACATGACTCATGATAATCCTTCCATAACGACTGTTCATAAACTGTGCAAATCAAACAGCAATCAAAGAGCACTGTATACTTCAAACTTCATAGCTATAGGGATCTTCTTCTTTGGCCTCCTTGTCTCGAGACACAATGGGTAAGTGCCTGGAGGTGGTCAGTGGTTTGTGAAGCAGCGCCTGGAGTGGCTATAAAGGCCAATTCTAAAGTGACAGACTCTTCCACAGGTGCTGCAGATAAAATTGGTTGTCGGGGCTGTTACACAGTTGGCTCTCCCCTTGCACTTCTGTCTTTTTTCCTGCCAACTGCTAAATCTCTTCGACTCGCCACACTTTAGCCCCGTCTTTATGGCTGCCCGCCAGCTCTGACGATCACTGGCAACTGACTCCCACGACTTGTGATCAATGTCACAGGACTTCATGTCGCGTTTGCAGACGTCTTTAAAGCAGAGACATGGATGGCTGGTGGGTCTGATACCAGTGAAGAGCTCGCTGTACAATGTGTCCTTGGGGATCCTGCCATCTTCCATGCGGCTCACATGGCCAAGCTATCTCAAGCGCCGCTGGCTCAGTAGGGTGTATAAGCTGGGGGTTTTGGCTGCCTCGAGGACTTCTGTGTTGGAGATACGGTCCTGCCACCTGATGCCAAGGATTCTCCGGAGGCAGCGAAGATGGAATAAATTGAGACATCACTTTTGGCTGACATACGTTATCCAGGCCTCGCTGCCATAGAGCAAGGTACTGAGGACACAGGCTTGATACACTCGGACTTTTGTGTTCCATGTCAGTGCGCCATTTTCTGGCACTCTCTTGGCCAGTCTGGAAGTGGAAGCCTTTCCCATGCGCTTGTTGATTTCTGCATTGAGAGACAGGTTACTGGTGATAGTTGAGCCTGGATAGGTGAACTCTGGGACCACTTCCAGAGCGTGGTCGCTGATATTGATGGATGGAGCATTTCTGACGTCCTGTCCCACGATGTTCGTTTTTTTGAGGCTGATGGTTTGGCCAAATTCATTGCAGGCAGTCGATGAGTCTCTGCAGACACTCTTCAGTGTGAGATGTTAATGCAGCATCGTCAACAAAGAGGAGTTCCCGGATGAGGACTTTCTGTACTTTGGACTTCGCTCTTAGACGGGCAAGGTTGAACAACCTGCCACCTGATCTTGTGTGGAGGAAAATTCCTTCTTCTGAAGATTTGAACGTATGTGAGAGCAGCAGGGAGAAGAAGATCCCAAACAGTGTGGGTGTGAGAACACAGCCCTGTTTCACGTCACTCAGGATAGCAAAGGGGTCTGATGAGGCGCCGCTATGCTGAATTGTGCCTTTCATATTGTCATGGAATGAGGTGATGACACTTAATAGCTTTGGTGGACATCCAATCTTTTCTAGTAGTCTGAAAAGACCACATCTGCTGATGAGGTCAAAGGCTTTGGTGAGATCAATGAAAGCAACGTAGAGGGGCATCTGTTGTTTGCGGCATTTCTCCTGTAGCTGGCGAAGGGACAACAGCATGTCAATGGTCGAAATGGCTCTCTGCTCGAAAGCCATACTGTGCCTCAGTGTAGACACGCTAAGCCAGCTTCTGGAGCCTGTTTAAAGCGACTTGAGCAAAGACTTTCCCCACTATGCTGAGCAGGGAGATTCCACGGTAGTTGTTGCAGTCACCGCGGTCACCCTTGTTCTTATAGAGGGTGATGATATTGGCATCGCGCATGTCCTGTGGTACTGCTCCCTCGTCCCAGCACAGGCAAAGCACTCTTGATTATTTCAGGGGTAATGCCGTCCTTCCCAGGGGCTTTTCCGCTGGCTAGAGAATCAATTGCATCACTGAGTTCTGATTTTGTTGGCTGTGCATCCAGCTCATCCATGACTGGCAGAGATTGGGCTGCATGGAGGGCGGTCTCAGTGACAACATTTTCCCTGGAGTACAGTTCTAAGTAGTGCTCCACCCAGCGTTCCATTTGCTTGCGTTGGTCAGTGATTGTGTCCCCTGATTTAGATTTGAGGGAGGCGATCTTCTTGATGGTTGGCCCAAAAGCTCTCTTAATGCCATCATACATTCCTCTGATGTTTCCGGTGTCGGAGGCCAGCTGAATATGACTGCATAGGTGTTGCCAGTAGTCATTTGCGCAGCGCCTAGCTGTTCATTGTGCAGCAGGGATAAACCCACAGAAATATCTATTATTGAATATCTGTGATGTTATCCCCTTCAATAACAGCAGTCACTTTCTTACTAGTTTCAATCTTCTCAATCAACTGCACCCCACAGCATTTGATTTTGCTACTTTTTTATGGAGCTAGTTAAGTGTCTATCTCTATCATGCTTAAGTCTCCTCCCAAATGCTCTTGACTGGTCCATGTTAAGTGGGAAGTTTCGTATTTCAGGATTGCTTCTAAACTGTGAACAAACTGGACAAAGATGGAAGTGACACTCAGCAACTGCTTCTCTAACACACATTTCACAAAATTGACTAATAATTTAATTTCATTATAATAAATTAATGAACTGTACATATTACCTGTACAAGGGCAACTTCAAACAAACCTTAGGTTTGTTGCCATCAGTATGCAAGCAACATCTGTGCCACCGTTAAAAATTATGCCTTCTTTGTCAGCAAAGGCTCCTTTTACAAACATAGATTAATTGAGATTATTACAGTCACTACTGTAATAACAATTCTACTTGAAATGCCTTGTCGCTTGAGAAAACCCTGAAGTAGACCACAAAATCAAAAAAGCATTTTAAGAGTAAGTGAGAATTCACTTTCCTGATAATTCTTGTGGTCATCACTCTCAGTCACAGAGCTCATGAGAACAATTTGCATTCAGTCGTCCTTTCTGCATGATTAGATTCAAGGTAATTGAAACAAGAAGCTAATATGAGCTGGAGCACAACAGCTGTGCTACACTATGCAAAGCTCCCAAGGAATAACTCATTAACCCCAGAGTTCTACCTGTAGAGCTATATTTCTATGCTCTTCCAATCAATGTAAATAGTACTTCTGAATTTAGAAAATGCAACAGTAGTACTTGATACAAAAAAAAACACTTTTAAGAACTTGTGCCACCCTTTAAATAAAGCAGTGAATGCTGGTGACCAACTAAAAGGCTTTGAAAACTGAATCCTTTTTACTATGTCAAATTAGAATAGTGTACACAATTTGGGAGTCACTGACAGAAACCTGAAGCAGTCAGCCACTCAATAATCCTTTTTTTAAATCCATGCAAATGCACTAAATTGACAAGATCACTCAGAGGCCTGTATGAAGCAAAAGGGGGTTAAACTGCAGCAGTAAGAGATCCTACAAGACTGATGCTTCCACCTGCAAGGGAAGGTAATTCAAAATTTACATTGCCTCTTCTGCATGTTTAATCTGAACTAACACACTAAAGTACAGACTTCTACATAAATGTAATCTTCAGCTATATCATATTCAAAAAAAATAAATTTTGCAGATTAACTTACATCTATCGGCTGACTACACAGGTTTTAATCAGTAAAGCCTAGTTAAGCTTCCTGATCTCTCTTTTGTACCCCTATACAGAACCGCTCTCATAGTACTTAGAAACTAACAAGATAACAGATTACTCAAACATTGACAGATTTAAAGAAATACTCCAGGAAATAATCAGAAATATATTTGTAAACCCTATCTTGGCATTTACTAGCTCTTAAAAGAAAAAGAAATTAAATTTAAAAGGTCTCCACTTCTAATGTTTTCTCAAATCCAAAATGACTGTTGTTTCTATTGCAGGAATTGCAGACATTTCATTTGCTTGGAGTCACTTTCAATGCACAATGATGTGTTAAGATGATACAGGAGAGCTGGACACCCCACTCTCAAACTCAACAACAACAACAAAACATGAAGCATTATAATAGATATATAGATTAGAGATACAGCACTGAAACAGGCCCTTCGGCCCACCGAGTCTGTGCCGAACATCAACCACCCATTATGCTAAAGCTAACTGCACAATCCCCCCTACAATTTTCATGGCATACGGGTGCAAAAAGAACTGCTCACTGTGATTTAAAAGTCTCGCTGAGTACATAATCTCTTAAAATTTTTCATATGGCAAGAGAGAGGTTAGAGGGAGGAGAGCGAGGAGAAGAAAGGGGAGAGCGAGGAGAAGAAAGGGGAGAGCGAAGAGAAGAAAGGGGAGAGCGAAGAGAAGAAAGGGGAGAGCGAAGAGAAGAAAGGGGAGAGCGAAGAGAAGAAAGGGGAGAGCGAAGAGAAGAAAGGGGAGAGCGAAGAGAAGAAAGGGGAGAGCGAAGAGAAGAAAGGGGAGAGCGAAGAGAAGAAAGGGGAGAGCGAAGAGAAGAAAGGGGAGAGCGAAGAGAAGAAAGGGGAGAGCGAAGAGAAGAAAGGGGAGAGCGAAGAGAAGAAAGGGGAGAGCGAAGAGAAGAAAGGGGAGAGCAAAGAGAAGAAAGGGGAGAGCAAAGAGAAGAAAGGGGAGAGCAAAGAGAAGAAAGGGGAGAGCGAAGAGAAGAAAGGGGAGAGCGAAGAGAAGAAAGGGGAGAGCGATGAGAAGAAAGGGGAGAGCGATGAGAAGAAAGGGGAGAGCGATGAGAAGAAAGGGGAGAGCGATGAGAAGAAAGGGGAAGCGAGGAGAAGAAAGGGGAAGCGAGAGGAGGAAGAAAGCAGGAAGAGGAAGGGGATTGAGAATAGGTGAAGAGGAGAGAGAGAAAGAGAGAGGGGAGAGATGAGGGGGAGTTCATCAATAGAACAGGAAGTAAAAATAAAATACTGCAGTTTTTGCACTCTCACAATAAATACAACAGGAAGGGAAACATTATTAGTTCTCACATATATAGACATAAATAGATAAAGCAGGGGAATGGGACTGACTGGATTACTCTACAGAGAGCCAGCATGGATTCGACGGACTGAATTACCTCCTTATGCACTGTAACGACTCTTTAACTCTATGGCATGAACTTCATCAAAGGTTTAATGTAATGGGTTTCATCTGTTATTTCCTCATGAACTTACCTAAATCTGTGTGCGCACTGCTTAATAGCTGTTTGAACTTTTCATGGCGTGATTTTTCTCTTATCGTCATTGGCGGTGCCCCTGATGCATTCTGATCTGAAATTCGTGCCACTAATGGAATAACAGGCCGCGAAGGGAGTGACTGCTGTTTCTGGAGTGTTACTCTGCCTAAAGAGCCACCTGAAATAAAAATGAGGTTACAATCATTATTTTTCCGAAAATGAGAATTTAAAAAATATTTACAGTGCTGGAAGGAAGATCAAGTTAGCCGAGCCCAATCTGCACCACTTATTTCAAAGATTTCAAATGGAAAATGTGAACACAGACAAATTGGTTGTATTCCCACAAGCATGATATTTTGAGAATACTATAGATAGCTATGTAATCATACAACCAACTGCTGCAATATGTGTACAACATTTGTTAATGGATTGATTTCGAGATTACTCATGGTATTTTCATTTAACTTGCCACTCTCATAAGCAGACTACACAGACCTGATGATCTGGAGGGTACCTTTGCCTGCTTAAATGTCTCGTTAAATGTAGCACGGCCAAGAGATTAGATAGCGATCCCTCATCACTTACTCCAGTTTATTGTCACATGATCTCTAACTTCCGATCGCTACCAGATCATAGATCAGACTATGAACTACAAGACAGGTTTACTGAACATTAAATAGGTAAAAAAAAGTACCCGATACAAGCAGTGCATTTGTAGAAATTAGAAAATTTAGCATTCTCCAGAACGTTTTTTTAAAAAGATCATGCTGCTGCACCTCCCTTCAACATAGAACTCACCCAAGACATATGGTTGCTTACTGGTGCCAGGGTAAAGAACATCACGGAAAGGGTGCAGGATATTCTGCAGGGGGTAGGGAGTGAGCCAGAGGTTGTGGTACACGTTGGTACTAATGACATAGCAAGGGCAGATATTGAGGTCCTACAATCAGATTTTCAGGAGCTAGAGTGGAAGTTAAAGAGTAGGAACTTGAAGGTAGTAATCGCTGGATTACCCCCACTGTCACGTGCTAGCGAGAGTAGAAATAGGAAGATTGGGAAGATCAATGTGTGGCTTGAAGCATGGTACAGGAGGGAGGGCTTCAGATTCTTGGAGCTTTGGGACAAGTTATAGGCAGAAGGCACCTACGCAAATAGGACAGGTTGCACCTCAACAGGGCTGGGACCAATGTCCTTGAGGGAAAATTCACTAGTGTGGCTGGGAGGGCTTAAACTAAATTGGCAGGGAGATGGGCATCAGCATATAGAAGTAGAAAAGAGAAATATGGTGCACAATGTGAGAATGTTAGACAGTACTAGAGAAGGAAGTAGTTCCCTATTAGATGGGAGCGGACGGAGATGGATCATGAGGAATGCAAAGACAGGATTACAATGCATGTGTGTAAACGCTCAAAGTGTGGTGAATAAGGTTGGTGAGCTACAAGCACAAATAGCAGTATGGGAATATGAAGTAGTCACAATAATGGAAACGTGGCTTAAAAATGGTGAGGACCGGGTGTTGAATGTACAAGGATATAAAGTGTTCGGAAAAGATAGAGAAGGAAAAAAGGGAGGTGGGGTGGCAGTACTGATTAGGGAAGACACTGCAGCATTGGAAAGGGAGGATGTCCTTGAGGGGGCAAAGAAAAATCCATTTGATTAGAGTTGAGAAGCAAAAACGGTCTGATCACAGTACTGGGGGTATTCTATAGGCCTCCAAATATTGAGAGAGAGATAGAAGAGCAAATCTGCAGGGAAATCACAGAAATGTGCAAGAATAAATAAAGTGGTGATTTAATTACCCAAATTTCGATTGGGATAATTTTAGAGTAAAGGGTAAGGAGAAACTTCTGAAATGTGTTCAGAAGCACTTCCTTGACCAGTATGTTCTCAGCACAACTAGAAAGGAGGCATTGCTGGTGCTGGGAAATGAGGTGGGCCAGGAGTCTGGCGGGGAGCACTTGGCTAAGAGTGATCATCGTATCATAAGGTTTTGACTAGTAATGCAGAAAAGCAAGGAACAAAATAAGGTAGAATTTCTAGATTGGAAGAGGGCTAATTTCAACATGATGAAAAAGGATCTAGACAGGGTAGAATGGAACAAACGTCTGACAGGAAGAGCTGTATCAGAAAAATGGGTTATTTTTAAGGAAGAGATGCTTCACGTATCGGTTAGGAATATTCCAACAAGGGCAAAAGGTAAGGGAACCAAAAACAGAGCTCCTGAGGTAATGAGGGAGATAGAGATTATGATGAAACAAAAAAAAGAGGGTGTATAATGCATGTCAGGTGAATTCTTCAAGTGAGAACCAGGCCTTATACAATAAGTTGAGAGGGGAGGTGAGAAGAAAATAAGAATGGTAAAGAGAGAATATGAGAATAGAATGGCAGTCAACATAAAGGGAAACGCAAAAATCTTCCACCGGCATATAAATAGTAAGCGGGTAGTAAGGAGTGAAGTGGAGCCAATTAGGGCCAAAGAGGGTAATACATGCTTAGAGGCACAGGGCAAGGCTAACATACTTAATGAGTACTTTGTATCAGTGTTCAATAAGAAATTGGAATCTGACAAAATATCCACAGAAGGGGAGAGAGTAGAGGCAATGGATAGGCTAAATACTGAGAGGGGGGGGGGGGCGGAGGGGGAGATACAAAAATGGCTGGCTACACTTAAGGTAGATAAGGCACCTGGTCCGGATGGCTTGTATACCAGGTTGAGAAAGGAAGTGGGGATGGCGATAGCAGAAGGGCTTGCCATAATCTTCCAATCTCGCCTGGATATGCGAGAGGTGCCAGAGGATTGGAGAGTGGCAAATGTGACACCCATATTCAAGAAAGGGTGTAAGGACATCCTAACAACTCCAGGCCAGTTAGTTCAACATCAGTGGTGGGTAAGGTTTTAGAAACAATAATCAGTGGGAAAAAATATCAACAGACAGTTGGAATGGTTCGAGTTAATTAAGGAGAGCCAGCACAGATTTATAAAAGGAAGATCATGCTTGACTAATCAAATTGAATATTTTGATGAAGTAACAGAGAAGATGGATGAATGGAATGTGCTGCATGTTGTTTACATGGATTTGAAGAAAGCGTTTGTTAAGGTACCACATAAAAGGCTGGTTAATAAAATTGAGGCTCATGAAATAGGAGGGGCAGTGCCCAATTGGATAAAAAAATTGGGTAAAGGACAGAAAACAGCGAGTCGTAGTAAATGGTTGGTTTCAAACTGGAGGATGACAGACAGTGGTGTTCCCCAAGGGTCAGTACTAAGACCACTGATTTTTTTTTTTGCTATATATAAATGACCTGGATCTTGATATACAGAGTAGAATTTCAAAACTTGCCAATGATACCAAACTTGCAGGAGTGGCAAACAGAGAGAATGCCATGAACTGCCTGCAACAGGACACAGATAGACTAGCAGGATGGGCAGACAGGTGGCAGATGGAATTTAATACTGTCAAGTGTGATGTGATGCATTTTGGCAGAAGGAACAAGGAGGCAGTATAAACTTAATGGCACAGCTCTAAAGAGTGTACAGGATCAGAGGGACTTGGGGGTGCATGTGCATCGATCTTTGAAGGTGGCAGGACATATTGAGAGAGTAATTAGCAAAGCAAATAGGATCTTGGGCTTCATAAATAGAGGCATTGAGTACAAAGGCAGGGAAGTTATGCTGACCCTTTATAAATCTCTGGTTAGATCCCAACTGGAGTATTGCATCCAGTTCTGGCCCCCACACTTTAGGAAGGATGTGAGGGCTCTTGGGAGTCTGCAAAGGAGATTTACCAGAATGGTTCCAGAGATTTTAGTTACAAGGTTATGTTGGAAAAGCTGGGGTTGTTCTCCCTGCAGCAAAGGAGATTGACGGGAGATTTAATAGATTATTATAGGCTCAGGTAGGCAGGGAAAAACTGTTCCCATTAAACTAATGGTACGAGGATGAGGAGACACATATTGAAGGTTTTGGGCAAGAGACGCAGGTGGGGATACAAGGAAGAACATTTTTACGTAGCGAGTGGTAATGACCTGGGACTCACCACCCACAAACGTGCTGGAAGCAGAGGCAATCAATAACTTCAAAAGGAAATTGCATGACCACTTGAAGGAAATAAACTTGCAAGGCTACAGGAATCGAGCGAGGGAGTGGGACTGACTGGATAACTCCGTGGACAGCCAGCATGAATTCGATGGGCTGAATGGCCTCCTCTGTGCCGTAAATGACTCCGTAACTTCTTACATGGCTATTTGCTACTGCAGCCTCTGATTATCCTGTGTCACCTGACAGCCTCAGACTGGCTATCATCTTGATGCAAGTCCAAGATATACCTTAAAAAAAATCCTGTAACATATATAATACAAATCTCTATAACTTACTCAGGGATGCCAATTCAAATATACTTCAAAAAGATTCACAGGATGTCAAATATAAAGCAGATTTGCTGGACAGAGAGATCTCGAGCAACCTTTAATGCTCAAGGCCTGTAATTCCAAGATTTTCATAGTTGTTAGGGCACTTCTGGGCAGATGAGCACTAATGACACTGCATTCAACAGACATCGGAATACTAAATAAGTTTTAGCTTCATTGGAGCAACCTACAAACACATCCTGCTGCAATGAATATTCTCTGCAGTTTTATTAATCAGCTAATGTTAATTGATGTTAATCCTGTGCAAACTGTAACCAGCAAGAAAGAATGCAATGAATAGTCCAACACACAAAAAAATACAATGTACTTTTGCCTATCGTAGAAAAATTACAGCCTAGGAGGCGGCTATTTGGCCCACTGTATCCGTGCCAGCTGAAAAAGAGCTATCCTGCCTAATCTCACTTTCCAGCCTTGTAAATTATCTCACTTCAAGTGCATATCCAAATAATATTTACATGCAATGAGGGTTTCTGCCTCTACCACCCACTGGGTGAAAAAAAATTCTCAACTATCCACTAATCCTTCTGCTAATTACTTTGAATCTATGCCCCCTAGTTATTGACCTCTCTGCTTCTAGGTCCTTCCTATCCACTCCATCCAGTCCCCTGATAATTTTATACACCTCAACTAAATTTCCCTCAGCCTACTCTGTTCCAAAAAAATAACCCCAGCCTAGCCAATCTTACCTCATAGCTAAAATTCTTAATTCTCGGCAACATCCTCGTAAATCTCCTCTGTACCCTTTCTAATACAATCACATCCTTCTTGTAATGTGGTGACCAGAACTGTGTGCAGTACTCTAGCTGTGGCCTAACTAGTTTTATACAGTTCTAGTACAACATCCTTGCTCTTATATTCTATGTTTTGGCTAATATAATCACCTTATCTACCTGTCCTGCTACACTTCTCAGTATCCTATTTATTGTGTACTAGCAGAGACCCAGTAAACAGTTGTGGTTAAATTATCTTTATTGAAACAGTACTTCTTAGATACATGGTTTCTAGTTATTCTTTCACCAAAGACTTCAACAGAATCAAAACTTCTCACTCTGGAAAAGGCTACATAAAGCTGTCCATCTGTGAAAACAAGCCTAGGAATATAAATACAAATTTTGCCAAGAGCCCGTCCTTGTGACTGTTATAATTTCAGCATCTATCTTAAAAAAAAAGCTTTTCTAAAACATTTCCATTCAAATCTGGTGAATCTTCATTCTTAGCACAAAGGATAGCTTTTGAATAAGAAGTTGTATCAAAGAATTGTGTCTGTCATTTTGCCACACTTAATCAATTCCATCATCTCATCCACCTCTCCCATGGCATCCCATCCTGCCCATCGATCCCATCAATTATGGAAACAATCTCTCCAGCCAGGCTGTTTGTTGTTGGGCTCCCCTTACTTCTGCTGTTTTTGTTCTCCACAAACAGCCTCCCAACACCGCCACCGCTACCAACCGTTGACAGCCGCACATGCGTCACGCGCTCCAGTACTGCTCACGTCCCACACGCCTCTGTATGCCCGAGGCACTTCTTTTCTTTTCTTCTTCTTTGGGCCTCCTTATCTCGAGAGACAATAGATATGCGCCTGGAGGTGGTCAGTGGTTTGTGAAGCAGCGCCTGGAGTGGCTATAAAGGCCAATTCTAGAGTGACGGGCTCTTCCACAGGTGCTGCAGAGAAATTTGTTTGTCGGGGCTATTGCACAGTTGGCTCTCCCATTGCGCCTCTGTCTTTTTTCCTGCCAACTACTAAGTCTCTTCGATTCGCCACATTTTAGCCCTGTCTTTATGGCTGCCCGCCAGCTCTGGCGAACGCTGGCAACTGACTCCCACGACTTGTGATCAATGTCACAGGATTTCATGTCGCGTTTGCAGACGTTTTTAAAACGGAGACATGGACGGCCGGTGGGTCTGATACCAATGGCGAGCTCGCTGTACAATGTGTCTGGGGATCCTGCCATCTTCCATGCGGCTCACATGGCCAAGCCATCTGAAGCGCTGCTGACTCAGTAGTGTGTATAAGCTGGGGATGTTGGCCGCCTCGAAGACTTCTGTGTTGGAGATACGGTCCTGCCACCTGATGCCAAGTATTCTCCGGAGGCAGCGAAGATGGAATGAATTAAGACGTCGCTCTTGGCTGACATATGTTGTCCAGGCCTCGCTGCCATAGAGCAAGGTACTGAGGACACAGGCTTGATACACTCGAACTTTTGTGTTCCGTGTCAGTGCGCCATTTTCCCACACTCTCTTGGCCAGTCTGGACATAGCAGTGGAAGCCTTACCCATGCGCTTGTTTATTTCTGCATCGAGAGATAGGTTACTGGTGATAGTTGAGCCTAGGTAGGTGATCTCCTGAACCACTTCCAGAGCGTGGTCGCCAATATTGATGGATGGAGCATTTCTGACGTCCTGCCCCATGATGTTCGTTTTCTTGAGGCTGATGGTTAGGCCAAATTCATTGCAGGCAGCCGCAAACCTGTCGATGAGACTTTGCAGGCACTCTTCAGTGTGAGATGTTAAAGCAGCATCGTCAGCAAAGAGGAGTTCCCTGATGAGGACTTTCCGTACTTTGGACTTCGCTCTTAGACGGGCAAGGTTGAACAACCTGCCCCCTGATCTTGTGTGGAGGAAAATTCCTTCTTCAGAGGACTTGAACGCATGTGAAAGCAGCAGGGAGAAGAAAATCCCAAAAAGTGTGGGTGCGAGAACACAGCCCTGTTACACGCCACTCAGGATAGGAAAGGGGTCTGATGAGGAGCCACCATGTTGAATTGTGCCTTTCATATTGTCATGGAATGAGGTGATGATACTTAGTAGCTTTGGTGGGCATCCGATCTTTTCTAGTAGTCTGAAGAGACCACGTCTGCTGACGAGGTCAAAGGCTTTGGTGAAATCAATGAAAGCAATGTAGAGGGGCATCTGTTGTTCACGGCATTTCTCCTGTATCTGACGAAGGGAGAACAGCATGTCAACGGTCGATCTCTCTGCACGAAAGCCACACTGTGCCTCAGGGTAGACGCGCTCGGCCAGCTTCTGGAGCCTGTTCAGAGCGACTCGAGCAAAGATTTTCCCCACTATGCTGAGCAGGGAGATTCCACGGTAGTTGTTGCAGTCACCGCGGTCACCTTTGTTTTTATAGAGGGTGATGATATTGGCATCGCGCATGTTCTGTGGTACTGCTCCCTCGTCCCAGCACAGGCATAGCAGTTCATGTAGTGCTGAGAGTATAGCAGGCTTGGCACTCTTGATTATTTCAGGGGTAATGCTGTCCTTCCCAGGGGCTTTTCCGCTGGCTAGAGAATCAATGGCATCACTGAGTTACGATTTGGTTGGCTGTATGTCCAGCTCATCCATGACTGGTAGAGGCTGGGCTGCATTTAGGGCAGTCTCAGTGACAGCATTCTCCCTGGAGTACAGTTCTAGGTAGTGCTCAACCCAGCGGTCCATTTGTTTGTGTTGGTCAGTGATTATGTCCCCTGATTTAGATTTGAGGGGGGCGATCTTCTTAATGGTTGGCCCAAGAGCTCTCTTCATGCCATCGTACATTCCTCTGATGTTTCCAGTGTCTGAGGCCAGCTGAATATGACTGCATAGGTGTTGCCAGTAGTCGTTTGCGCAGTACTTGGCTGTTCTTTGTGCAGTGCTTCTGGCTGCTTTAGGTGCTGCGGATGTTAAATCGCTGGGGGCTTTCTTGTAGTTCAACAGTGCAATGCGCTTAGTGGCTATGACAGGTTCCAGCTCTTCATTAGGAGATTGAAACCAGTCTGCATTTCTCTTCGCACTTTTGCCGTAGGTGGTCAAAGCTGACTCATAGATGGCGTCTCTGATGTGGGCCCACTTGGTCTCAGCATCCCCTGTCGGAGTGTTTTGAAGGGCTGTTACAAGTGAATTTAGAAATTTTTGTTACAGCTGTGGGTGAGAAATTCTGCTCGTGTTGATGCGCGGGTGGCCCTTCTGCTTGGAATGATGCAACTTCTTTGGTCTGAGTCTAACCTTGCTGTACACCAGGGAGTGGTCGGTGTCGCAGTCCACACTGTGGAAGCTGCGTGTGATTTGAACACTGTTTAAGGCGGCTCACCTTGTGACAATGAGGTCTAGCTAGTGCCAACGAGACGATCTTGGGTGCCTCCATGAAACCTGGTGACAGGGTTTAGTGTGAAAGAACGAGTTGGTGATGCAGAGGTTATGATAGGTACACAACTCAAGCAGTCTCTGCCCGTTCTCATTCATCCTTCCAACGCCATAGCGCCCAAGGCAGGAGGGCCATGAGTCATGGTCGGCCCCAACCCTGGCATTAAAGTCCCCCAGCAGGAATAGGTGTTCGGTGTTGGGGATGCTGCTAATGATGTTATGGAGTTGCTCGTAGAACTGGTCTTGAGCTTCAGGTGGGGAGCAGAGTGTTGGAGCATAGATGCTGAGTAGGTGTACTGGACCAGAGGTGGTGAGCAGTCGGATGGACAGTATGCGTTCCGAGCCATTTGAGGGAGGCTCTATCATGCTGAGCAAGGAGTTTCTGATGGCGAAGCCCACTCCATGCTGTCTTGGTTCTTCAGGATCCCTGCCCTGCCAGAAGAAGGTGTAGTCTTGCTCTGCTGGAGATCCACTCGCAGGGAGGCGAGTCTCCTGAAGTGCTGCAATGTCTACATTGAGTCTACTGAGCTCGTTGTTAATGATGGCGGTCTTCCGAGAATCGTTGATTTATGTAAGGTCTTCCGACAGGCCAGGACACATAGTTCTGACGTTTCAGCTTGCAAAGCGAAGGGCTGGTACCTTCTTGCCTTTTTTCGTGTTGTTTGGTGCGGTGTATCAGTCCACCTTTTGGGCAATGACCCTGAGCTCCAAGCACCCATTGAAGCAGGTAGACTGCGGCGGGACAGAACCTTATTGACCGGGGGCTGCCCGGTTTGAGGCGGGCGGTAGCTGTCCAGTGAGGTGCAATGACCTCTCCCACCGACAAAGACAACCCGTGGCGCCCAGTTTCTACACCAATTTATCTGGACTTATAACCCGTAACTGCTGCCTTCCGTGTTGTGTCAGTCGCTGTGAGGCAACTATGGAGTGACCTCTCCATGGCGCATGCCTCAGCAAGTTTATGGAGGTTGAGAGTTGCCCAGTCGCCAAAACCCCCCTCTCGGCCTTTCTGGTGGGGTCCAAAGGAGTGCAGGGCACGACGTTTGGCACCAGTATGGCTGCAGGAACTGCCGGAAACATGCCAAAGGTGACACATGACCGCCGACGGGGTTCCGCTCCGGATTATCTGTTAGGGTTTACTCCCTTAGCCTTGGTCTCTCCTGAGACGCCCACAAGGCAGTGGGGTTGTTAGGGCCCCTACACAGGTTTTGGATGGTGCCGGTGGGAGGAGGGGATGCGAGGGGGAGCGGTGGAGGGAGGGGGGTGCGAGGGGGAGCTGGGAAGGGGGCTGTAAGGGGATGGGGGGGGTGCAGGGGAAGGGGGTGCGGGGAGCTTGGAGGGTGGAGCAGGGAAGGGGACGGGGGGAGGAAGGGGGGGGGAGTGGGGGGGAAAAGCGGGTGCAGGTAATAAGCCATTTCCTCAGTGCCCACCATCGACGTCTGGAAAGCTCATCCACGTCCTTCGGGAGGTGAAACATCTTTTGGCAGATTTACAGAGGTGATTACATTCGCTAAGGGTTTATTACCAAATAAACCCACCAACAGACACACTCCTTAAACTGACCAAACAAAACAGTTCTGACAAAAACTGAGTACCATTATTATAGATTCCCTTGCCTTGCTTGCTCTCACCAAATGCATTACCTCACTTCACCAGACCAAATCCCACTTGCCACTATTCTGTCCATTTGACCAGTCCATTGACATCTTCCCGTAGTCTACAGCTTTCTTCCTCACTGTCAAACACAGCAATTTTTTCTATCATCTGCAAACTTCTTAATCATGCCCCTACATTTAAGTCTAAATCACTGATATATACCACAAAAGCAGGGAACTTAATACTGAGCCCTGCGGAACCCCACTGGAAATAGTCTTCTAGTCACAAAGACACCCCTCCAACATTACCCTTTGCGTCCTGCCACTAAGCCATTTTGGATCCAACTTGCCACGTTCCCTTGGATCCCATGGAACTTTTACTTTTCTGACTAGACTGCTATATTGGACCTTGTCAAGAGCCTTGTTAAAATCCATGTGGACTACAAGTATAGTCCCTTTGAGGCTATAAGATCTAATTCGTATTCAATCAACACTGAGTGATTAAGTAAACACAGAGAGATTAAGTAAACACTGAGTGTGCTTATATGGAAATGATGACTGCCCTTCTGATTCTTTCTCGCATTTTTCAGTTTTGTCCCAGTTTCTGTGGTCTCTCCTTATAACTAAAGCTTCATATTCCTGGTGTCGTAATGATTCTCTTTCATAGCCTCTCCAATGACTTAATATCTTTCTTAAAGGAAGGTGCCCAATACTTGACATACTCTATCATGTGACTTAACTAGCAATTTGTACAGGTTTAGCATTATCTTTGGTTTTTGTACATGATGCCTCTATTAATAAAACCTAAGATCCCAAATTCTTTTTTTAAAAAATCAACTTTCCCTCCCACTTTTAAAAAGAACTTGGGAAAAAAAAGTTTGAAAAATGAACGCCGGCCAAATAAAATTAACTATGGGTGAGCCAAAACAAGAAAACAATTGTGGTCAACTTAAAGAAAATATGGGAAATTCCTCCCAAAATTCTTGTTAGTTTCCACAACACTGTGGTTGCCCCGAACTATGCACCCATCCAAATTTCCTTAATTACATGGAGCTATCTGGAACCCAAAGAAACTACTTCCATCCAACGAGCCTCTTCATCACAGCCTTGAATCCTGTCTTGTTCTAGTTTCTCTTCTAGTTACTCCATGCCCATTCTGAACACATCTTATCCATGAGACCCACCTCCTGCTTCATGAATCTCATTGCCACTGAACTGCTGATCCCCGCACACCTCCTACACCCCGAGCCTACAGTCCCAATGTTAGCTAACAAAATAAATGATTTCCTTGACGCAGGAACTGACCCCTACCTTAAAGAATTACCATCACAATCCCCCTCTCAAAATAAAAATGACTTACTCCTCTATCCTTGCAAACTACTGCCCTATCTACAACCTCCCTTTCCACTCCAGTATGTCTTCACCTTCCACATCTGTACCAGTTTTGCCAGCAACTCCCTGTCTGCATCCTCCCAATCAAGTTTCTGCCCCTCCCTAAATGGTGCTTATCATGGACATGAGTTACATTTTCTCTGACTATGAGCACAGTGCATTATCACTCTTCATACTCCTCAGCTTCTTTGCAACCTCTGACGTCGTCAACCACACCATCTTCCTCCAATGCCTTTCCTCTTTTGTCCAGTTTAATGGGATCACACTTTTTTTTTTATTTGTTCCATGAGATGTGGGCATCGTTGGCAAGGCCAGCACTTGTTACCCATCCCTAATTGCCCTTGAAAAGGTGGTGGTGAGCTGCCTTCTTGAACCGCTGCAGTCCATCTGGTGTAGGTACACCAACAGTGCTATAAGGGAGGGAGAGTTCCAGGATTTGATCCAGCAACAGTGAAGGAGAGGCGATGTATTTCCAAGTCAGGATGGTGCATGGCTTGGCGGGGAACTTGCAGATAGTGGTGCTCCCACGCAGTTTGTGGGTTTGGAAGGTGCTGTCAAAGGAGGCATGGTGAGTTGTTGCAATGCATCTTCTATATGGTACACACTGCTGCCACTGTGCGTCGGTGGTGCAGGGAGTAAATGTTTAAGGTGGCAGATGGGATGCCGATGAAGCAGGCTGCTTTGTCCTGGATGGTGTTGAGGTTCCTGAGTGTAGTTGGAAACGTACTGATCCAGGCAAATTGAGAGTATTCCATCACACTCCTGACTTGTGCCTTGTAGATGGAGGACAGACTTTGGCGAGTCAGGAGGTGGGTTACTCACCCAGAATATCCAGCCCTGATCTGCTCTTGTAGCCACAGTACTTTTGTGGCTGCTCCAGTTCAGTTTCTCGTCAACGGTAATTCCCAGGAAGCTGATAGTGGGGAATTCAGTGATGGTAATGCCATTGAATGTCATGGGGAGATGGTTAGATTCTCTCTTATTGTCTGGTACTTGTGCGGTGTGAATGTTACTTGACACTTATCAGCCCAAGCCTGAACATTGTCCAGATCTTGCTGCATATGGATACAGACCGCTTCAGTATTGAGGAGTTGCGAATGGTACTGAACATAGTACAATCAGCAGCGAGCATCCCTATTTCTGACCTTATAGTGGAGGGAAGGTCATTGATAAAGCAGCTGAAGATGGTTGGACCTAGGACACTACCAGCAAAGTCCTGGGGTTGACATGATTGGCCTCCAACAACCACAATGATCTTCCCTTGTGCTTGGTATGACTCCAACAGTAAAGCATTTGCCCGATTCCCATCGACTTCAATTTGGTTAGGGCTCCTGATGCCACACTTGGTCAAAGCCTGCCTTGATATCAAGGACAATCACTCTCACCTCGAGTTCAGCTCTTTTGTCCATTTTTGGACTAAGACTGTAATGAGGTCAAGAGCCGAGTGGCCCTGGCAGAATCCAAAGTGAACGTCAGTGAGCAGGTTATTGCTGTTTAAGTGGAGTCTGATACCTGGCAACGACACCTTCCATCACTTTGCTGATGATCGAAAGTAGACTGATGGGGTGGTAATTGGCCGGGTTGGATTTGTCCTGCTTTTTGTGTACACGACTGACCTGGGCAATTTTCCACATTGTCAAAGTAGATGCCAGTGTTGTAGCTGTACTAGAACAGCTTGGCTAGGGGTGCAGTTAGTTGTGTAGCACAAGTCTTCAGTACTACAGCAGGGATGTTGTTAGAACATATAGTCTTTGCAGCTTCTAGTGCCTTCAGCTGTTTCTTGATATCACATGGAGTGAAACGAATTGGCTGAAGACTGGCATCTGTGATGCTGGGTGTGCCTGGTGCTGCTCCTGGCATGCTCTCCTGCACTCTTTATTGAGCCAGGGTTGATCCCTTGGCTTGATAGTAATGGTAGTGTTCCACTTATCTAACCAATCCTCACTAGTAGGTCTATAGGAGTGACTTAACTTCCCAACTTACACCATCACTTTCTTTGATGGGGTTGCTATCTCCTTTATCTCCTCCAGTAGTACAATCCCCCAGCACCCAAATTCTCAATTTCTTTGACTCTAACCTCTTGTCCATCCCTTCACTCCACCATTGGTGGCTATGCCTTCAGTTGCCTAGACCCCATATTCTGGAATTCTCTCCTTAAATCCTGCTACTTCTCACCATGCCCCTCCTCCTTTAAGCTCATCCTTTAAATTCCCTCTTTGAACAGGCTTCTGGTCCTCCCCTTCTAATAGCTCCTTCTTTGGCTTGGTGCCCATTTTTATTACACCTCAGTGAAATCCCTTGAGACATTTTTCTATGATTGAGTGGTGGAGGCAAATAACATAAATGCATTTAAGGGATAACTAAAGAAACATGAGGGAGAAAGGAATAAAAAGATATTGCGATATTGAGATATCAAATAAATAGAGTGGAAGGACTGAATGGTCTGTTTCTGTCCCGTAACGTCTATGTAATTTGTATTTATGTGTATCATATATATTACACGTAGAGCTATAACCAAGATACAAAGGGCACAAGAACACGTATATTGATTGTGGTAAAGACAGGTTAGTTGGAGTAAAATTTTTTTTTTAAATCACACCCTTATGATTTGGGCTGTCTCCCAATCTTTATATGATGTGAAAATTTGGGATCTCTCTTAATGCCTTCCGCTCATATTTAATCTAAAAGTCAGCATCGACAGACAAATCCATAATTTCGTAATCAAAAACTCGACTTTATAATGCAGTGAATTACCCCTTTATTAACTGATGGCGTACAGTGGAACCAGTAGGTATTGCCTGCTTCCTGCAATTCTCTAAAATTGACAGGAAACAATACAACTAAAATACTAGATAATTCCAGTTTAAAATGACTTTAATTAAGTGATAGAAACTGAATTAGAACAATCATAATGAGGACATTTAATTTCTTACCAGTACTTAAAAAAAAAGTTTCAGAAGATTAGAAATTTCAAAACCCGTGCAGTTCTCTGCAGGAACTTTTATAACTTGGCCGACACGTCCTTCACAAAAAACTGTCACGCGAGAAAGACACTTCATGAAGTCCCTATGGTCATGCAGCAAGAAGGAAATTGAAGAACATTTTCTGCAAGTCCCACTTATGTCTATTTTCTCTTTGATCCAGCTAGTGGAAAGAAAGATAAACCAATATATTTCACAATTGATCAGAGCTGTCAGTCAAAAACAGATTTCAAAGTTAGCAGGAAAAGGCAGAAGAACAAGCCATCGACAGCCTAGAGAGACCAATGTTAAATAGTTCTATTGTCTTGGTAGGCTTTGCATCTTCTAATAATTGCTGAGTATACAAATTGCTTGATCCTTAACCATCATATGCATCTATTATCAGGAGCAGCTAATTCTGCTAATGTGCACCTGACTGACTTATGACAAACAAAGCTCATTTTGATTGTTCAGCCATTAACATAATCACAAGCCCAAGGTATTTGGTCAAACAATTTGAATCCGATGAGAGGCTGTTTACAGAGAAAGCTGTAAATGAAGAACAGATCAACTCCTTCATATTCAACCAAAAAAACTGCCTTTGAAAGCCATTTTAAAATTGATGCAATATTTGCGTAGCTGCACATTCCTATTAAGAAAAAAATATATTAAAAATTGTTAAGATCTGGAACAGGACAGGTCTCCAATCTGTCATACCCTTTACCAACCTGAGGCACTGATGGTTCGTGACCACCAGTATTGGCAAATATGGCTGCCACCACGCCAAAAAAAGTGCTTTGCAACTCCAAGCCTTTAGAATCTGAAAAATTCAAGTGATTATAATCCAATCTTAAGGTTCTAATGTATGTCACCTGTACTGTCTAAAGACAACAGTCTTGAAATAGCCCCATGCATCCACTCTTCTCTATATCAAATCAATCGCAAAACTACATACTTCGCCAAATTTCACAACAGCATTTTATTATTTAAGTGTCCAAATTAATTTTGACAAAATTCTTTGGCAATTTTTCAATTGACACTTAACTAGATGAAGCACATGGCAGCTTGATTAAGTTGCAACAGAATATGCCCAGGGTTGAAAAGCTGCCAGCTCAACCAAATAATATACTTTTGGTTTTCACAAGTTGAAAATGAAAGCAACTTTCATCACTTAGTAAGCAACTCCAATTCATACCTCCATCATTTCCAATCCTTCCCTCATTTCCTTCTCTGTAGCAGTTTTTCCCACTTTTATTTTTGCAGTTTTTTTTTACTGAATTCATCAGAATGAATGTTTCCAGCCCCTACAGCAGCCACCTTTGTGGCCCAACAAGGACTGAATTTGGCACTTATCTGTGTTAATTTCATGCTGTTGACTTCCACCAAGATAGGTCTAGGCTGAGCTCTCACACATTTCATAAAGGACCCATACACCTGGCAGAAACAAGAGTCTTCCTTTCCAATATTTTGAGTTGGATTTAATCCCAGTTTCCAGAGATGAAAGGATAGTATGCTAACCAACTATGTCATGTCACAGTACCTTCCATGAAATGCCATTGCCTGCATATTCAATGAAAACTGCAACATTCAATGCAAAACAACTAGCATAATTAAAAGATGAAGCACATGTGCTTTACATGTTATTCTCAATCATGAAAATTTCCCCTCTGGTTTTGCAAGGCTGAGGTCAACACTCCAACCTCCCCACCATTTACATACAAGATGAATTGCCAGATCGCAGTCTGGACATACTGGGGAATCCCACAACAGAAATTCAATTTATGCAAGTAGAAGTACACTTTCTGTCAACCAATCCACTGACCAGCAATCAGCAGTGACATGATTCACAATGAGTTTGCCTAAATTCCAGTGAACAAAAGGTCAGAAGTTAATTTTTTGCATTAATTTTGGAAAAGAAAGAAATTCTTAGAGATTTTTTTAAAATCCAGAAGTAAACAGAGGCAAGCAGAAATCTATCAGGAGCTATGTAAACAAAAATAACTATTCCATGGTATAACCTGGTGTGCTGAATTATACCGAAATCATCCAATTTACTAAACGTCAGCACAGCAGAATAAAGCATCCTAGAACGGCTTGCAAAATTTTTGATGCATTTCCCAAATCAATATAAACAGAGGTGCTAACCATGAAATTTAGCTGAAAGATTGATAAATAGAGATGACCCAGTTTCTAAAGAAAGTATAAAAACAACTCTTCGTGGATTACAAAATTCCCACAAGCAATTTGTAAACTTCTCGCAAGGTCTCCACAGAATGCCAACTCACTGGTTTGGCTGAAATTACCCAATGTCCCAAGGAATATGCCCCCTGTAATTGCGTCAGTCTGGCATTAAATATGATTGATATTTTAGTGATCCTGTTAACAGCAAAAGCGTTACAATTCATTGCACACATCTCCCATAATGGGAAAGGACTCCACTGGTCTGCTGTTCCAGAACTTCACTCTCAAGCGATGAAGCTACAAGACGAGAGGCTTGACCAATGAGTCACTAGCTGATATATTAATTTCACCTACCTGTGGCTGTAAATTAAGACAAAATACAGCAGAAGCTTCCCTACTGGTTTATTAAAATAAACAGATTAAATTAAAGATAAACAAACCTTTATCACACAAGTGAAATGTTTACGTAGCCTCACTTGAAGTCTCTGCGATTTGTCACTGGACTCTAAATGGCACACATGGATATACTTTCTCTCCCTTCCCTATAGATTAGCAGCTTTTCTTTTCTCCTTTCTTTTGTTAACATCCCATAAAGTCAGGAACAGCAATCAGGAAAATTGTGCTTTTAGTTCTGCTATGGAGGGGTTATGCTTAGTCATTATTACGGAACTATTTTCTGAATTTTAAAAGCTACGCAAGTCCACTAAATTGAAGAGAAAATCTGTTTATTTTTCAGAACATGGAATGGAGAACATGGAAACTGATTTAGTTTGATCAATGCAAGTAAGAGGAAACATGATTAAGCAATATTGTAAAGATTCTGCTTGACTGAGCAGGAGGAATCCATACATCATCTACAGACACAGTGCTGGAAGCACAACAGAGTATGTTGTGCAGTTGCAGCATACCAGGCATGATGTTACCAACTCACATGACATCCCCATTTTGCCGTAGTGGACATGGCAGAACTGATAAAGTAACACAAAGAGATTTGCAGCAGTTAAGACTTTGGTTTAAAAAAAACTTTTCCAATGTTAGCACCACACAATATTTTTTTCAATTGCAATTAAAGAAAAGTTTAAATCTTTTCTGGTTTGCAAACGTGTAATTTAATAATAAATAACATCAAACCACACTTCTGTTTCTCCTGTACAAAAATTTGAGATGAAAAAAATTACATCCAGTTCTGGTCACCACACTTCAAGAAGGATGTGAGGGTCCTTGAGGAGATTTACCAGAATAGTTCCAGGGATAAGGGATTTTAGCCACATGGTTAGGTTGGAGAAGCTGGGGGTTTTCTCCTTAGAGCAAAGGAGATTTGACAGAGGTGTACAGGATTATGACAGGTTTAGATAAAGCAGACAAAGAAAAGCTGTTCCCATTGGCTGTCATTACAAGTACTAGGAGACCCAGATTTAAGGTTTTCAGCAAGAGATGGAGCAGAGGTACGAGGAAGAACCTTTTTTTACACAGCGAGTGGTAATGACCTGGAACTCTCTGCCTACGAGGATAGCGTTATGACCAAGACAGGAGGAGTGCACCGTTTATTCTAGTTCCACTTCTCCACGGGTCACAACATATATTTAAATATTTTCCCACTTACCGATACGGTCAATCATAAGACTCTATTTTTATCCCAGTATGAAACACACGAAACAGATTTCTTTAATAAATGACATTTTATTATAAAACAAGTCTTAACCAGTAATGAAGTACAGCATAAACATGCAGTTGGAATATCAAAGTTCCCTTTTTCCCTTCGCCCCTCACACTCACATGCACGGGTTAACGGAAAAATAAAAATGATTTTTTTTTTTAGGGCTCTATTACAGACAAAAAAAAACACGGGTTGAATACTTGCTCATTCTTGAAGAAACAGATGAGATATGTTGTGTTCCAAAACTGGCATACAGTCTGGCTTCCGAGTACATGTAGACAAGTCACTGGGATCTTTTAGAACAGTTCTTTTCAGGCGATGATGAGAATTCATTTCGCAGGCTTTTCCTCAAAGACAGCAGACGAGATGAGTTGACACGGTTACAAAGGTGCTGGAAAGCTGAGCTGGGTTGTGATCTTCTCTACTTCATTGGGAATTGTCTTCTCTCCTTTGAAGTTCTCTTCTTTCCTTGGAAGTTCTCTCCCTTTTTATACAGTTCAACCCCAACTCAAAACAATTCAAAAGCGAAACGGACAACAGAAAGTCAACCTTTTGACCTCCATCAATCTTGACCTGTCATTTCTTTTTAAACAACTTTTCCAGGTGTCCAAAGTTCTCTGTTGTTCATTGAGCTGGAAGTCAGGTGGTTTCCCGGAAAGGCTTCTTTTGCTAGTAGTCAGGTGGTTTCCCAGAAAGGCTTGTTTTTTTCCCACACTTCCTCTCAGTGCCCCTTTTAAAAAACATTCCCAAGGATTGTTTTTCAAAGTCAGGTGGCCTTTACATGACCCGCTTTGAAAACCCCAAAGTTTAACATTTCTTCAAGCTTTCAAAAAAGAATACTCAAAAATATATTTAACAAAACAGAGGCACTTTCGCAACAATGGTAGGGAAATAGAGCAGGGGAATGGGACTGATTGAATTGCTCTAGAGAGTTGGCAAAGACTCGATGGGCTGAATTGCCTCTTTCTATGCCGTAATGACTATGACTCTATGAAAATGACACATCTTTCTTTCCTCAAACAAGGATTTGCCAAATATTTCTTCATAAAGAACTTGTCCCGTTATAATTATTGGTGATCTTATAACCTCAAACTTCATGAGGCAACATTCCTTTAATTTTTTTTTAAATAAAGGATAAGTGTTTCATGAATTAGCACAAACAAGGTCATGTTACTTGTAATAAAAACAAGAAATGCTGGAAATGCTCAGCAAGTCTGGCAGCATCTGTGGAGAGAGAAGCAGAGTTAAAGTTTCAGGTCAGTGACCCTTCATCAGAACGTTAACTCTGCTTCTCTCTCCACATATGCTGCCAGACCTGCTGAGTATTTCCAGCATTTCTTGTTTTAATTTCAGATTTCCAGCAGCTGCAGTATTTTGCTTTTACTTCATGGTACTTGTATTTTCATTATCTGATTTGGAGGGATGATGTGAAAAGTTAATCTCAAGCAGTCAGAAAGTGTTTAACTCACAGCACCCTGAAGAGCTTCACTTCCACTGCAACTATCCTGAATGCAAAATAAAGAGTTAATTTCTCATCTCTTCCCAGTTACCTTTTCTAAATGTTAAAAGAAAACTCCCACTTGAATTATCTTGCGCTAGATAATGAAATGACTCAACAACATGCAACAAACCTGTCCTCCTACCTAGCACTGTAATTGTCAAATTAAAACTACCATTAGAAGCAATTTATAGCATAGGTTTTGTACCATTACTTTAGGCTAGCACATTTATTTACATTGTGTTCAGAATCATGTTCTATAATGAATTTTCCCTCAAAACTTTATTTACTCTCAAATTACTCACAACTTTAATACATGTAATAATTTATCAAGTTTAATAGACAAAAGAATTAGATCAATGACATGAATACTGACTAAACAGACATTGAAATTGAATTAGATCCCAGAAGAGAAACACGCCAGGGCCACTCCCTTTACCCTCAGACTTTGTGCCATATCCTCTTGCTGAGGATGATCTTCCAGTGATGTAGCCAGCAGCTGCCCATCCATAAGAGGCCAGGAGCTGCAGCCCACCTTCTCCCCACAACCCTCGGCGCAGCATCAGGAATCCAGCTCCCAACTAAAAGGCCGGATGCAGAGGATTCGTGTGTGGGGAGGGGAGAGGCATAGGATGAAATATGATGCTCCTCTCTTCCAGTGTCCATCTCCTCCTTCAGCCTCACTCTTAGCTGACCCTAGCTTCACACTATTATTCAGGTTATATATGTTACAATTGTTGCTGGTGCTGTTGTTTGTTATTCTTGATGCTAATGTTGTTGCTGCTGCTATTAACTAATTCTGACAAGTCATTTCTAACGTTTTGATACTTTGAAAAAGTTTACTACTTTACTCATTTATAACTGTTGCCAAAGGAGAAATCTAGCACTACTTGTAAATTAACTATCTCATGCCAGTCTTTGCTCTGCTGCTGAGTTCACAGGCAGTGATATATAAATGTTCACTACAGAATGTATGTTTGTCACTGTTAATAAAATCCTAAGGATCTGCACTACTTTCTGACGAACAAGTAGTTTTTCATTCTCATTGATTTGTTGCACGTTTTTGTTTAAACTGTTGTGCTGAATACAAGTTCCACGGTTTGACTTTGAACCTTGTCTCCTTCCTTTTGTTCGCACTACAATGGAGAAGCATGCAAGTGGAACAATCAGGATCTTCTGAACCACCTCAATTCTGCTGCTGGTGTCCTGGGGTGGTGAGAAGCAGGTAGGAGGAATAGAAGGGGGTAGAGGAGTAGGTATATTGCGGCCATCATTGTCCAAATGACTGAGCCACCAGCTGCTCTCTAGCCACCCCGCCCACTGCAGTCATGCCTTCCTCGAGGGCCACAATCCATGGCCCTGCAATATCTGGGTTGGCATACTCCACATCCACTGGCATCTCATCAGCCAGATTTAAGGCTTCCTGAAAGGCAAGGTTGTGCAATGCCCAGCAGACCGTCACAATCCATAGCACTTTGCTAGGCAGAAAACTCTCAATTTCCAGGCACCAGAAGCATGATTTCAGCACCCCTAATATCCTCTTCACCACATGTCAATTGTACACATGCGTACAGTTGTACCTTTCCTCTGCTGCGTTACTGGTCACGGAGGATGTCATCAGCCACAGCTTCAGCTCGTATGCCTTTGCCCCGAAAATCCAACCTTGCCATCCTTGGCGGACTTCCCCGATGCTCTCCATTAACCTGTGTGATGCACAGTTGGGCACTGCAGACTATCACTTTCAATGAATGGTAGGAACATTTCAGGTTCATCATTTTTTGTGGCACCTGGGTTCCATAGATTGTCCCCTGCACCCGGCAAAAGCCAGCAATCCTACAAAATGCGATGGCCCTCTCCTTTTGCTGCATTGGGGACAGGTCATGCCCATGAATTCAGATGCCCTGCGAAATATGGCATCGTGACCTCTTGAATGCAGGTCTTTGTGCAACCCTGGGTGGTGTGGCACATCACCAGTCCCTGCCTGGAAGGAACTACCTGCAGAGAAATTGAGGGCTGTCTTCACCATCATTGCCGCTGGCAAGGCCCTGCAGGAAGTAGACCTTGGTTGCATGTCCTCCTTTAGCATGTCACAGATATCGATAAAATGTTTGCAAAGCAGCATTCTCACACAAAGCCCCTTTGACATCATCTCCCTGCACACTCTCTGGGGGTGCTGGTTCTGGTCACCCTCTGGCCATGGTGCCTCAAACTCCAGCCCTGTACCCTCTGCTCCTCTGCCAGGTTGTCTATTAACAGAAACACTGGAATCCTCAGTGGGTGAGGCATGTCTCTCACAAGAACTTTGCTCCTGGAAATTATCACCTTTGAGCAGTTGCAGCAGTGTTGGTTACATTGATTTTAACAAAAGATTCCCGAGACAAATTTAGGTACCAGAGACCCTTGTGAACAATGCAGAACCTTTCTTTTCTTTCTTCTTTTCTTCTTTTGGGCCTCCTTATCTCGAGAGACAATGGATACGCGCCTGGAGGTGGTCAGTGGTTTGTGAAGCAGCGCCTGGAGTGGCTATAAAGGCCAATTCTGGAGTGACAGGCTCTTCCACAGGTGCTGCAGAGAAATTTGTTTGTTGGGGCTGTTGCACAGTTGGCTCTCCCCTTGCGCCTCTGTCATTTTTCCTGCCAACTACTAAGTCTCTTCGACTCGCCACAATTTAGCCCTGTCTTTATGGCTGCCCGCCAGCTCTGGCGAATGCTGGCAACTGACTCCCACGACTTGTGATCAATGTCACACGATTTCATGTCGCGTTTGCAGACGTCTTTATAACGGAGACATGGACGGCCGGTGGGTCTGATACCAGTGGCGAGCTCGCTGTACAATGTGTCTTTGGGGATCCTGCCATCTTCCATGCGGCTCACATGGCCAAGCCATCTCAAGCGCCGCTGACTCAGTAGTGTGTATAAGCTGGGGGTGTTGGCCGCTTCAAGGACTTCTGTGTTGGAGATATAGTCCTGCCACCTGATGCCAAGTATTCTCCGAAGGCAGCGAAGATGGAATGAATTGAGACGTCGCTCTTGGCTGGCATACGTTGTCCAGGCCTCGCTGCCGTAGAGCAAGGTACTGAGGACACAGGCCTGGTACACTCGGACTTTTGTGTTCCGTGTCAGTGCGCCATTTTCCCACACTCTCTTGGCCAGTCTGGACATAGCAGTGGAAGCCTTACCCATGCGCTTGTTGATTTCTGCATCTAGAGACAGGTTACTGGTGATAGTTGAGCCTAGGTAGGTGAACTCTTGAACCACTTCCAGAGCGTGGTCGCCAATATTGATGGATGGAGCATTTCTGACATCCTGCCCCATGATGTTCGTTTTCTTGAGGCTGATGGTTAGGCCAAATTCATTGCAGGCAGACGCAAACCTGTCGATGAGACTCTGCAGGCATTCTTCAGTGTGAGATGTTAAAGCAGCATCGTCAGCAAAGAGGAGTTCTCTGATGAGGACTTTCCGTACTTTGGACTTCGCTCTTAGACGGGCAAGGTTGAACAACCTGCCCCCTGATCTTGTGTGGAGGAAAATTCCTTCTTCAGAGGAATGCAGAACCTACCGGAGAGAAAATCCACAGACTCACGGTTCCCTTTCTGGGACTCCAAGCCTCAGTGTCATGTGAGGACCATAAATCATATCTTTGAGGGTCCTTATGACATGAATTACCAGCGTAACTGGCTGCAGCAAGATTAATTCACATCAACGTCACAAATCCAGTAATTTCATGGCACACAATGAATGTAACTGGGAGACTCACAACGAAGTTGCAATTTTTCTTGTTTTCTCGAGGTTAAGGGCGGATAATTGCAAATTACCCAGCAATTTGTGAGGAATTGGAACTCATGGTGTATCTCTTCTTCACCATAAATTGCTAATTTTTTTTACAAAATGGTGAATGCCGTTAATTTGCCATTACCTTCCCAGCAATTTCTGGCCCATTAACACACAGGAACTAAATGTTTAGCAGCCATATGGGGTACAGTAGGAAAGACACTCAACTCTAGCCTGCTTTTCCATCAGGATGTACAATAGTTCAGCTACATAACTAATATGAGAAAAGGATTCTTTCCAAATGCCATCTATGAAGCAGTTATTGCCCTCAATGTTTTTACAACTTTGCTTCCACTCTCCAATATCACTTTTAACCTTCCTGGAAATTTTACCCTTGTGAAGTGAAGAAGCAGTTCCTAATTTAGTGCAGCCACATTAAACAGGAATAATTCAAGGTGGCCATTCAGTAAGTGAAATACAGAGGATACTTAATGTTATCAACATGGCTACCCAGGCCTCAAATCTTTCCTTCAACCTGAAGAAAGCATTTCCATTCCAGCAGAGTTAAGTATAGCATAAACACAGGTCCAGGATTGGGTTTCTCAGCTAGGGAGAATATGGGAACAATGGAGGGGAGGAGGAAGGAATAGAGTTAGGTTTTATAGCTTATATGACACATTCAACTATTCACTACGTCAAGCTCAGGAACTACAGGTTTGTTGACTATGAAAGAGATGCATCACATGGAGGAGCCCTATTCATAAATTCTTTCAACATTTCCCCAAACATTGTATCTTGTCAGACAGTAAAATTTAACTTCTAACCAAGGTAGGATTAAGAAACAATAAGCCACATTGAGAGACAACTCTAGGCCTCTACCACTGGCAGCATTGAAATTTCAATCCCCTATTAACGACTTGCATCCACTTTTAGAAACAGCAGCTAACTCACCATATAAGAAACCTTGAGCAAGATGATCAATTGACCACACCTTTTCAAGAATGTACAAAATGCCAATTGTTTTAATAATGTCGGTTTCTATTGCTACTTGCTGCTATACTGCCTTCCGAGAGATTATACCAAAAGGTAGTTCCTCATAGTGGCAACCCAACAGATTACTTCCTGGCCAATAACCACTCAGACAAGGATGATATCCACTTCATTGCCCTTTTATTAGTATGTTCAAGGCTCAGAGTTTCAACTGAGACATGAATAGGAGGAGTGAGGTCTTATTAGAGACTTGTCAATGAAGGAGTGGACAGCAGTTCATTCAGTCTCCATCTGTAATAAATCAAAAGGATATGCAATTATGAATCCTACATGAGTCCATTGTACTCCAATTCTTCCATGGATTATCTGTCTGTTAGGAGCGAAATGTGAGCAGGGAAATGCACCAATAATTTTTTTGCACTGAGTGTGTCATTTCAGTGAAGTCCACTCAGATTGAGAATGTTCATGACCCAGTGTAATGCATGATGGGATTTGTCTCAGAATAGAAGTATTGCGCTCACACTAAAACAGACATTAAATATGCTACTACTCATCGATCTGTCACTGCCTCAAAGCAGTAAGAACCATCCAAATACTGTTTGATAAAAAAAAAGGAACTTGCTTATCACCTTATGTCCTCAATGCTTTACAGCCAATGGGTTGCTTCTGAAATGGAGTCACTATTGCTACATAAGCAAACAAAGCAGCCAATTCATACATCAAAAGGTCCCACAAATAGCAAAAAAATGAACAAGTAATCCAATTTTGGTGCCATTAGTTGAGGGAGGAATGTTGGCCAGGACAAAATATAATATGCCTGCATTTCTTGCAACAGTACCAGTGGATCCTTTACATCCACATGAGCAGGCGGACAGGGCTTCAGTTTAATGTCTTATCTGCAAGGTGGTATCTCCAATAATGTAGCACATGCTCAGTGCTGCACTGAAGTAAAAGCTTAGACTATATGGTCAAGTCTGCAATTTGGTTCAAACCCAAATCTTCAGACACATGATTGATGAAGGAAGGGCAGTGGATGTAGTCTACATGGACTTCAGTAAAGCCTTTGACAAGGTCCCTTATGGCAGACTGGTACAAAAGGTGAAGTCACACGGGATCAGAGGTGAGCTGGCAAGATGGATACAGAACTGGCTCAGTCATGGAAGACAGAGGGTAGCAGTGGAAGGGTGCTTTTCTGAATGGAGAGCTGTGACTAGTGGTGTTCCACAGGGATCAGTGCTGGGACTTTTGCTGTTTGTAGTATATATAAATGATTTGGAGGAAAATGTAGCTAGTCTGATGAGTAAGTTTGCGGACGACACAAAGGTTGGTGGAGTTGCGGATAGTGATGAGAATCGTAAGAGGATACAGCAGGATCGGTTGGAGACTTGGGCAGAGAAATGGCAGATGGAGTTTAATCCAGACAAACGTGAGGTAATGCATTTTGGAAGGTGTAATACAGGTTGGGAGGTATACAGTAAATGGCAGAACCCTTAGGAGTATTGACAGGCAGAGAGATCTGGGCGTACAGGTCCACAGATCACTGAAAGTGGCAATGCAGGTGGATAAGGTAGTCAAGAAGGCATATGGCATGCTTGCCTTCATCGGTCGGGGCATAGAGTATAAAAATTGGCAAGTCATGCTGCAGCTGTACAGAACCTTAGTTAGGCCACACTTGGAATATTGTGCGCAATTCTGGTCGCCACACTACCAGAAGGAGGCTTTGGAGAGGGTACAGAAGAGGTTTACCAGGATGTTGCCTGATCTGGAGGGTATTAGCCAGGAGGAGAGGTTGGATAAACTCGGATTGTTTTCACTGGAACGACGGAGATGGAGGGGCGACATGATAGAGGTTTACAAAATTATGAGTGGCATGGACAGAGTGAATAGTCAGAAGCTTTTTCCCAAGGTGGAAGAGTCAGTTACTAGGGGACATAGGTTTAAGGTGCGAGAGGCAAAATTTAGAAGGGATGTGCAAGGTAAGTTTTTTTTACACAGAGGGTGGTGAGTGCCTGGAACTTGCTGCAAAGGGAGGTGGTGGAAGCAGGTACGATAGCGACGTTTAAGAAGCATCTTGCCAAATACATGAATAGGATGGGAATAGAGGGATATGGACCCCGAAAGTGCAGAAGGTGATAGTTTAGACAGGCATCAAGATCGGCGCAGACTTGGAGGGCCGAATGCCTGTTCTGTGCTGTACTTTGTTCTTTGTTCATAGGCAAAAGAGCCACTAACTGAGCCAAACTGAACTTTAAATATACTTAAAAAGCATTATTGACCCAGTGCAGATATGAATTGATACAGAATATCAGATTCCCACATTAATTAACTATAGTACTTGCAAGACTCAGATCTATTCTCCATGCCAAAGGCTTTTCAAAAATATTAGATTTTACACTTGAATTTTTTGTGGATCTAAATGTTAAATCAATCACATTTAGACAATTAAAATGGACGTGGTATATACTATAAATGTAACATTGCAAAAATACACTGAAAAAAGGTTACATGAATCGATATTTAAATCCAAAAGGCTATTCTGTACAAAAAGTTAAACCATAGCTTGAGCCCCTATAATCATCCCGTTTCAGGAAAACAATGCACATAACATCAAGGCAACCGTGTTATTTCTGGGCAAATGGGCATGAGTTGTTACCCAAATCATAACTTAAATGGTAATGCAACTATAGAAATAGTTTTCATGTTGAGACAGTTTGAGAGTTCCAATCATAAGTCACATTCTTCCTGTGGGATTCCTAACCCTACTTCTGCCAATATCCTAATACCTATGTCTCTTAGTTTGATGAGTGTTTGCTTAATTCAGATCATTTTCTTCTTGTGGAAGAAAACATTTCTGACAACTACAGCTATTACCAAAATTTTAAGTATATGCAGTAAAACCTATAAATTAGGGATACCTAATGAACTTGCATCATGTGTCCTTGTTTTTAAAATGGCCATATGTACAGTCAACCAATAAGCCAAATATCCCAGGATTGTCTACTGCAGAGTTCCTTCTTTTGTGTCACCCTCACTAGGATTGTGCTTCTTTCTGGAACCCTGCTAGCGAGATGTGATTTCAGCTCATTTTCTGTTTGTTGGGTTTCCCAGTTCATTGCCACTGCAGGGTCTTTTGACCATTGAGGGAGGGATGTCCTGATCCTGGGATCTGCTACGTTAGCAGACTGCACAAGCCGAGGTGCCTGATGGAGGACTGGAATGCCAGGGGCATCCCAGCCAAATTGGGGAGATTGATGCCCTGAAGACCCCTGTCTGGGAGTCCCTCGCTCCACGTGCTACAGTTGCTAATACTTGAAGTGTTGTGGAGTGGCTAGGGGGTTGTTAACAGCTCATCAGATGACACACCAATGAAGTGAGATCCAATCTTCCAATTGCAGCTTTACTTTTTTCCATTCTCTTCAGCCCCTTATGCGTTTTTGGTTGGGTTTTGAGCACTCTGCTCGCAGTCTGAGCAGAGTTTTCCACCTGCATGGCTGCTTTTGCACCCAAACTCCTCACTGAATACAGTCTTAAACTAGAAATACCTGAAAATATTTGTAAGAATGGGGAAAAAATTGGATTTTATCGTCTGTCAGATGGCACTTCTTGACAAACTGAAGTCTGATGAACTGCCCACTACAGTTCCTGGCTCTTGTGGAATGGGGTATTCTTTACCAAACATCAACAACAGCAGAAAAACCACTCTATCTCTTGGATCTCAGAGACAGAGTGGTTTCTCTGCTACTATGGATGTTGGATAATGAGATCTCCATTCCACGAAGCCACTTTTTTCATCCACTGCCACTTTGCGCTTACCTGCATGTCCCATGTTTTAAGTTGCAAACTGACTTGGTGTCTTGAAGGCTGTCCATAGTTCATAAATTGCAAGTGTTGGGGGCTTCCAGGTGCTGCTGCGATCTATTACATTGCAAGTTATTTAGGACCTTTTTTTTTGCAGCTGTCTGTTTTTTCGGGTGTCCCATCACACGCACACATGCATACAAAGATATCAGTGTTGTATTTGTTTATGAACATTATATGAGCAACCTATCAATACAGCAAGGCATAATATAAAATAGAGGGCTACCAATCAATGTCATCTCCATTGACCAAGAGCACAACCACTCCAACTACACCAGTAGAAGTATAAGCAGGTCCTTACCTGAAGACATTGACAGTTGTACTTCACTGTTTGATTTGACCACCTTGCCATTCCTTTTAACCTCATCGATTGATTCTGATTGCTGCATTTTCTCTCCAGGGTGTTCCTTCAATTTATTGTGGTTCTGAATAACCTGAGCAGCTGTTGCCATGGCAACCTTCGAATTAAGGCTTTGGGAAGCAAAAGACATGAACTCCTCTTCTTCATCATCCCCAATGTCCCAAGCATCACTCGTGCTTTTCGCAAACTCATGGAAACTTGAGGCTCTCTTTGACTTTGACTGTGTATACATCTTAGAACCCTCTTTAAGTAAGCTGCAAGAAGAAATCAACACAAAATGACTTAGTATTAGACCACTCCCCTGAAAACTACAATCGAAACATTGTCCCAGAATCATCATTGGGACTTGTTTGTCCATAAATTTAAGTAAAAATGTCAGTTCTATATTTTTTAAATTATCTGCAAAAAATTGAAAGTTAGTATTAACTGGCCATAAACTGATTCACACAAATCACCACTCAATCACTTCATAGAAAAAACAATTATATCATCGCAATAATTCAGTTCGCAAAACTAATGATTAGAATTTACATCTAAAATGTTTAAAACAGGAAATAGAGCTATTTGCTATAAAGAATTGCATCTTTAGTCATCCACGTAAATGTGCTGCATAATAACAATAATTATTAATTGACTAAATTCTGTATTAGACATAAAAACCTCCTACACTCCAGTATAAATGACAATTGCCTCAAGCAATTATCAAGCACTGGAGCAATTTATTGTAGTCTAACTGAGAACAAATATCAAGCTTTCCATACTTGGAACATATTGACATCATAGTGCTCCGGGGGTTGGTAGATCAGAACAAATTTATTTTGACAGTGCAGACAGCAATTCATTTTGCTGGAAATGTTTTATAACCTTCACAGCAGCCTGCAAAGCCTCATTTTACAGTTCAATCATACATGTATGATCTAATACAATTCATGAACATTGTAGTACAAGCTACTCACATATTATCTGGTTCATTCATTGCATAAAATTTGCATCCAAATAGCAAATCTTACATACCCTTCATTAAAAAGTATAGGAAGAACAAGTTGGTTTTCACAGCATTTAATTCAACCTTAGTTCAAAGCTTACAAAGCACTACTACATGTACTACCAACACTCAAATTGGGAAAAGCTTTGTGGTACACATAACTGATTAACTCATTCACTTCAAGTCAGGGATCCAAGATCCACCTACAGTCATAATTTCCATTTATGTTGTGCTTCTGGAAAACAATGACAACCATAGAAACAAACTGACTGTCATTTTAATTCTCCACCTATGCTGACCTCTCTGTTCTTGGCCTCCTGCAGTGTTCCAATGAAGTTCAATGCAAGCTCAAGGATCTTTCAATGAGGCACTTTACAGCCTTCTGGACTCAACATTGAGTTCAACAATTTCAGATCAGAACCTCTTCTCCCACCCCAACCCCCTCCATTCTGTTTCCCTTTTCTTTGCAAGTTTTGATTTTACTGTCTTGTTTTTTTCTCTTTGCTTTCAGAGGTGACTATTCATCCTTCTGCCATTCACACATACTCTAGACACATCTTTTGTTTCTTTACTTGTCCTATTACCACTCCCTTTGGCCTTGCACCAACAACCCTTTGTCATTTAATCTCTTCTGTCTTCCACCCTATCAGACCCTCCCTTTTGTTCTTTTTCCAATCCTCCCCCACCCTTCACTTGCTTAAAACCAATTAGATGTCTAACTTTTCCCAGTTCTGTTGAAAGGTCATCGACCCGAAACATTAGCTCTGTTCCTTTCTCCACAGATGCTGCCTGACCTGCTGTGTATTTCCAGCAATTCCTGCTTTTATAACAATATAAACACTATTTATTCTGGCCTTTAGCAAGTCAAACATTCAGCGCACCCACATTATATGTTACAACTCCAACCAGCGTAGATCTCGCCCTTACATCTCAATTGCAACTTTCCAACAAAATGCATACATAATAGGTGTCTGTGTGTTACTACAGTGCGGTGGACTTCATAGGAAGATAGGAACAGTAGTAGGCCATTCAGCCCCTCGGGCCTGTCCTGCCATTCAGTGAGATCATGGCTGATCCGCAGCCTAACTCCATATACCTGCCTTTGGCCCATATCCCTTAATATATTTGCTTAACAAAAATCTATCTATCTCAGATTTAAAATTAACTGTTCTAGCTTCAACTGCTGTTTGTGGGAGAGAGTTCCAAACCTCTACCACCCTTTGCATGAAGAAGTGCTTCCTAACATCAGAGATAGCATGGCATCAAAAGACTCAATAGTACAGACACATTTATATAATCATGTATGCATATAGAGAGAAGTAGGAGTGTGTATAAAGATAGATTTAGAAGCGCACACACATAGCATAAGATCCGCTTCACAGGTGCTACTGCCATAATTCCATTAGGAATAAAAGTTAAGTGAAAAGCAATACATCTTTTATTTTAATTGAAGACGGCAGTTCTTGTACTGACTTGCTTGCAGGATCGACCATTGTGAAAAGAAAAATCGAACAAGGATAGATTTTTGAAGAGCATTACCACCCATACTTGTGGACCACAAATCTCAGCTCTGGAATAAATGATCAAGTCACATTCCAGATACAGAAATTTTTCGTATTTTCATTATTGACGTCCATTACAGAATTCCAGATTGATTACACAGAGCTAAATGGTTCATCAAAAAAGTGAGCACGGCCATTCTACCCATTTTACCTCATCAATCCAAAATGATTCCCATCAAAATGGCCAATTATTTCTTAAATGATTACCTGGCTTTTACCAATCTTTGAAGATAAGTCCATGCATTGATCACTGTGAAGAACACCACCTGATAACAGCGCAAAGTAGTGTGTGAAGCAATTTCAACCACTAAGCATAGTGCCAAATCTCCTCATAGCACTTGCCTCTCTCCATTTTAATGCCATCCTCCACTCATGATCCAACAATTACCACTCTTTTCTGACGACTCCTTTCTACATTCACCCACTTCCTTTAAATCACATGCCCTCAGTGTATACAAATTCCATTTATCTCACAGTATATTATCGCAATCACTAAATTTGGATCTCGTTGTGTCAACTTGACTCAGTTGATAGCATGTTGACGTCAGAGTCAGGATTTCAGCACATAATGTGGGCCGTCACTTCAGCGTAGTATTAAGGATATGCTGCACTGAGAAATGCCACTTTCTGGATAAGATGTTGAATTGCAGCCTTCCCTTTCTCTTTATGACATTACTCAAAAAAATGCCATGGCACTATTCAAAAAAATACAAGGGGGGGCCACCTTCTCACCTCCACCCAAATTAAGTCTGGGGCGGGAAGGCTTCAGGCCCTTAAGTGGACAATTAACACCCAATTAAGGGCCTCATCCTGCTGCTGTCGGTATTAGCCCAGTGGTTGGCAGGCCTGTCGCCACACTGGGAGCACGCCAAGCAAACTCACGCAGATTGCTTGCCAGCTCCAGGGCACCTCGTTAGAACGACAGACCTGGCATCGGGAATGGGGGGAGCCTGCTGAGAGCCACCCCTCTTCCCTTGCTGCTGAGTCAAGTTGACACAACGAGATCCAAATTTAATGATTGCGATAATATACTGTGAGATAAATGGAATCTGTATACACTGAGGGCATGTGATTTAAAGGAAGTGGGTGAATGTACAAAGGAGTCGTCAGAAAAGAGTGGTAATCCCCCCTTACACCCCATCCCCCAAAAACTCCCACCCCATGATACCCCTCCTGCCCTGACTTTTCTATGGCCTGGTCCCAGGGCCCCAGTTGAGTCCAGAGTACTGGCAGCAGCCACTGCCTCTGCAGGGGCCCTGCTCAGTTAAAGAGCTGCCGGCCTCTGATTGGCCGACAGCTCTCAGCAGGTGGGACTTCCATTGTTGAGGTCCTTAATCCCGGGAAAGGCCTGCCGCTGTCCACTCAAGTGCCTAATTGCCCCAGAGGCGGCGTCGCAGGGCTCTCGCCAGTGGTCGAGACTCCCTCCGCCCAGACAAAATACCAGGCAAGAAATTCTGCCTTTGTTTGGCCAACATTCATTTCCTCATCCAACATCACAAAAAAGACAAAACGATCAATGCTGTTCATAACATATTAAGGTGCGTATATTGGCCACTCTGCTTACCTATACAACAAGCAACTACATTTCAAATGTAATTCATTGAATGCGAAGCATTTTAAGTCATCTTGAAGACCTGATAAAATACAATGCAAAGACAGGTTCTTTTTCTTTCTTCCTTCGTGCCCTTCAAGGAGGCAGTGAAAAACGGTTTCTCTCAATTCTTCAAAAGGGACAGCTTATTCATGTCTCTTCAAAGGTTAATATCAGCAAACACTTATTACTTTGAGACTTCATCTTTCAACTTTCACCTTTGAACATTCCTGACCTCAGCCATGTTCACTGAGTTCAAAAGGAACTGTCATAGTTCCTTCTAAAAAATCCAGTTTCCTCTTTCATGGCAAGTGGTTATTTTCTCCTCAATAAGTCTTAATTCCCCATAAAGTCCAAGTCACTCGCTGAATTGAATACTGCTGAGATAAACCCCACATTTCTCACATTCTGGAAAACAATACAAGAAAACACGTGCCATCTGACAAGTAATCGCTCAGTCACCTTTACCAGACATACCTTGGTCATGAGCTTTGTCATTTTTTGTAAATTTCAATCAGGTAAATATTGGGAAGATTGAAGGCATCATCTTTGCCCCTGCCACAAATTTAAATCCTTACTAATGACTCCAGTTCCCTCCCTTTTGTCTCACATTGAACTGGATTGTTCCAACTTCGGCATTCTCTTTTAACCCTGAGATGACCATCAGGACCCATATCTTCTCACAAACAAGAGCAAAATACTGCGGATGCTGGAAATCAGAAATAAAAACAGAAAATGCTGACAATTCTCAGTATGTCAGGCAGCATGTGTGGAGAGAAAAAGAGAGTTACTGTTTCAGTCTAATGAAGGTCAGTGAGCTGAAATGTTAAGTCTGCTTCTCTCTCCACAGATGCTGCCTGAGCCGAGCAATTCCAGCATTTTCTGTTTTTATCCTCACACAAAGATGGCCTAATTCCACTTCCATAACACTGCCTGCCTCTACCCCTATCTTAGCCCATACATCACTGAAACTCACATCCATGACATTGTCAACTCCAGACTGACTTATTTTAGTCTTCTCCTATGCTCCACTCTTCAGAAACTTGACTCATCCAAAATTCTGCTGACTGGATCCTTTGTCGCACTAAGTCCTGTTCATCCATCACCCCAGTACTTGCTGGATTATATCGGATCCAGTCCCCACAATATCTCAGATTTACTTCTCATCTGCATGTTTAAATATCTCTTTAGCCTTCCCCATCCCTGTCTCCTAAACCTCTTTCAACCCCGACAACAGCCCCCTAAACTCTCCATTCATCTGAGTCTGGCCAATTGTGCACTCCCCCTCTTACCATTGGCAGCCATGCCTTCAGCTGCTTAGGTCCCACGTTCTGGAATTCTCTCCCTGAACTCCTCTGCTTCATCACCTCAATTTCCTCTTTAAAATCTTTCTCTAGTGGTTGTATCTTTTGGTCACCCTCCTTTGACTCGGCGTCTATCCTCTAAAATACCTGCCAACCTGTTTCTACGCTATATAGATGCATGCCAATATTAAGAGAGTTTTAAGGGTGTTGTTATTTTTCCCCATACTGTTTAATCCTACATGGACTAACATCGCGGGATTTCTTCCTGTCCCCTCTGGTATTCATTCTAACTTTTTCATAATATGTAATGCTCAAGGTCTACGTCGATACTCAATATCCTGTATAGTCTCTGTGACACACATCATCCACTTTCATGAATCAAAAACAAAAATAGTGTGAAGCAAACATACCCTGGCATAATAGTTCACACAGTCGTGTATGCGCAGAAATTTACAAGAAAGAAGTACATAGAATTTACAGTACAGAAACAGGCCATTTGGCACAGCTGATCTATGCCGGTGTTTAGGCTGTACACGAGCCTCCTTCCACCCTTCTTCATCTAACCATAAAAGGATATACTTCTATCCCCTTTTCCTTCAATGCAGCTATGCTATTTGCCTTAAATAATTAATGTGTGAAATATTCAAAATTTATAAAAACTTTTGCCTCTGGAGTTCCTAACAACTATCTCAAATAAAAATGTCAAGCCTACCAAATTATTTATTGTTTTGTCTCTACATAGACTGTGCCTTCAGGCTTACTAAAAAAATGAAATATCTTCTTCAAATAAAACTAGATTGCTCAAGATACATAATAAACAATGCCCAACTTTGACAATACTACAACAAAATCTCTATGTAACAGTTTGGAAAGGGTAGCCTCTATCCCAGTATATTAACAAATTATTGCATAATTTATACTGCTTTGATTAAATGCTTCGTAGCATAATAATAGCTACCTGCTCCAATATTTCATTTACTCTAAGAAATGTATATGCATTTTGTCCATTTAACAGGATCACATATTTAGTGTGGCAGAAAGAATGGAGTAAAGGAAGGATGTGGCACGATTATTTTTACATTTTCATTAATAACTCAAAAACTGCAAGCCCAACTTAATGAGCTTTGAGTATCATGGTTCAACTATTACAAGATGAATTACGCTAATTAAATCCAATTTTCACAAGCAAACTAGATTAGGGAACAAGACTTATCACCATACATAATATTGAGAAGGTAAATGGATAATAGTATATGAATTTTAGGGAATACTATACTACTCTAGTGTCTTTTTAAGACATAGCTTATTAAATGAATTAGAGTGACAGAAAATATTATAATGAATGTTGCACAGAAATTATATTTATTCTTCATTTTTGATGAATAAATGTCAAAGCTACTTCCAGTTGGCATAAAATCAAAAGAAAAGTTTTCATTTTTCATAAAAGCAGCTTCAACTACCTTTCTGTTTTTAAATATTGTCAACTAAAAGTATGAATTGGCTTGCCTTAAATGTTATTGACTTCATAACTACTTGCCAGGTTGGCATCCACATAGAACCAGGAAAGTCAATGACATTATTCACAAGGTAACTAATCCAGTTCCAAGTTCACTCTTTTAGGGGCTTACATTTATGACCTCCTCTGCTCCTTCAATAATGTCAGTTTGAGGTAGTGTCATGTAGACCCCACCTGCCAAGAATGAGGCATATTAATTTTGTCATATGAACATTAATTTTAAACTGTTGCTAGAGTGAAGAAAGGACTTGTTAAAAAAAAAATCACAGACACTTGGCTGGAAAAACATTTGCATACTAACAGACAGTGCTTGGAGAGACAAAGGACTATTCCTTGGTCCACTTAACCCAAAATGGGCTGTGATCACCAGACATTGAAGGTGAGGACAATCACATTCCAGGATGACTGCTAAGATGGCAGAATCCACAAATATAAGTGGTCAAACCAGCTCGTCACATGACTAACCTGCTGGGCAACCTGGGGCTTTTTGAATTGTGCCACAGAGAAAGAGGCAGAAAGCAGTTTTGAACTGGAACCTGGAACAAGGAAGCCTCTCTCTCTCTTTCTCCCAGGCCACCAGGCCCACAGAAGACACATAAACCTCAAGAGAGGAAAGACTCTGATATCGAAACAAGTTGAAGCATGCACTGGGCACCAATGAATTGCAAGTCTGACCGGCAACCAAAGACTTCACAGCAAACTCAAAGGACAGTAAAATAGAAACCCATCTATTGCCTCAAACTTTTCCCCTTTATTCTTTTCTACTTTTCTGTCTCTATCTGCGTGTGTGTTTATCGCATAGGCATGCTAGCTTGGTCGCATCACATATTTGTAGTCGGCAATCGAAATAGAGTTTAATAATAATAAACTTCTACCTTTCTTGTTTAAAATCTAAGAAAACCTGTCTGAATTGATTTCTTTAGCTTACAATTGGAAAGCGGTAAACAAGGATTCACTAAGGGGGAGCTAAAACACAGTGTTTTAAAAAAAATTAAACTCTGTTACGGTTAAACCAGACAAAGGCTGAGAGGGAACCCCTAGACTGCTTCTCACCTGGTCATAACAGGTAGATTGAATATTTGTTTTTAAATTATAAAAGGGCAAGGTTACCTTTACTTTTCCTCATCTTTCACAACATCTCCAACTTAGCAGAGAGGTGGCAATCTATTCCCAGCCTCCTGCCCACATCTTTCTGAACTAACTAATAGCAAATTAAGATGCATGGACCAGAGAGGACTCTTCCACTGATGATAGAGTCATAGAATTTTACAGCACAGAAACAGGCCCTTCGGCCCAACACGCCTGCGCCGACCATCAAGCACCCACCCAATCTAATCCCATTTTCCCGCACTTGGCCCGTAGCCTTGTATGCTATGGCGTTTCAAGTGCTCATCTAAATACTTCTTAAATGTTGTGAGGGTTCCTGCCTCTACCACCCCTTCAGGCAGTGTGTTCCAGATTCCAACCACCCTCTGGGTGAAAAAATGATCTTTCAATGACTTCTGGCTAGCTCTCTGCCACAGTAATACAGTTGAAATCAGAAGCTCAATGATATATCAATGTACAGTTCAATGCATCAGGAGGAAGAAATTGTAATAAACTTATAATGTTTTATATGACTCTGCAGACCCAAAATAGCAAGCAGAACAATGAATTAATACAAGGGCAAAGGTGGCAGAGAACTCACGAATCCAAAAACAGGTATGATAGGATCCTAACCTTGCAATATCGTACCCAAGTAAAATTATGCACCACTAATTAGAAAGTAGATTTAGAGTTTGGAATTGGAGACAAATAAACCTTGAGAATAGTCCAACAGCAACATGGTTAAAATTAATGATGGTCTGGGTTTTGCAGTAAAATAACTAGGCTATCAGCACTCACCATTATTAAAGAATAAATCGAACAGCAACTTCTGGAGACCACGCATGTGCAGATAAACGTGGAAATCACAAGTTGCTGTCCAAAATATAAACACAATGTGCTGGAAATACTCAGCAAATGTGGAGGGAGAAACAGAGTTAACATTTCAGGTCTGTGACCTTTCATAAGTTGCTGTCCAAGTTGTTCTGATCCTCTAGAAACTTTGCTAGAACAGTATCTTGCCAAGAGACTTTGAATTCAAATACAAGCATAAAGTGTAATTTTTTGTTTTGAATCTCCTGAAGTTCTAGTAATAATTGTTGATTTTTTTTTTTAAAAAGAGCAATGTATTCCAAATACCATATGCAGGAATTTAGAAACTTAGGAGTTTCAAATCTGTTGGAGTGACTAGGGAAATGTAAGAATAATCACAAAACATTGAATACCTCTCCTCAACTGGTATCTTATGATGTAATAAAGTTTTTCAATCAGGTCCTGATTTTAGCTGTGATGTCATGATGCTGTAACGCCATGTGACACCATTATTGTATTTTGAATCCATTACTAGTGTTGATGGTTTGTTGGAGTACTTTATTCTACGACTGTGCCTTAAAAATAGTGCACTTCAGTGTATTGCCAACCATTGCCTACTAATATTTCCTAATTTAGATAAAATAACCACAACTTTACTTCTTTCCTAGAAAATTTTGGTTTGAATATGAAGCTCAACTGTTAGAATTTAATAATAAAACTGGTAATATCAGCATAGATGAATATATTATTTTAGACAGAATTAAGAACTTGAAAATAGATCGAGCATCCGGGCCAGATAGTCATCTGAGCATCCTCAGGGAAGCGTGACACTTGCTATATGAGCCCCTTGTCTGTATTTTTAACAGTTCACTGCACTCTAGAATGGTTCCCGTAGACTAGAAGGAAGTTAATGTCGCCCCGATCTTTTTTAAAAAAGACAAAATGGTCCTGGGTAACAAGAGGCCAGTAGTAGGAGAGATGCTTTGTGGGAATCATTAGGGTTGCCATATTGATTACTTAAATAGATGGGGATGTATAAGGGACACCAAACATAGCTTCAATAAAGGTTATATATTGCAAATTTGATTATATTTTTTGAAGAATTCAAATAGAATCAGAAATATGGGGTTAGGGTGGGAAAGTGGAGTTGAGGTAGAAGAACAGCCATGATCTTATTGAATTGTGGAGCAGACTCAAGGGGCTTTATGGCCTGCTCCTATTTCTTAAGTCACCAAGATGGTTGATGAGGGAAGCCCAATGGACATTGACTACTTAGACTTCCAAACAACTTTTGGCAAGAGGCTTTTATACAAGATGGTAGCTTCTGGTATCAATGGCTATATATCGAACTAGGTTGAGAACAGGCTGGCAGGCCTTAGGCAGAAAACAGGTGTAGATGGATTTGGATCTGTTTGGAGAGTGGTCATCAGTGGTGTCCCACAGGGATTGGTGTTGGGACCATTGCACTTTGCTATCTTTATTAATGATCTAGATGCAAGTCTAAGTGTTGGAGGTCTGATCTACAAGTTGGCAGATGATCCAAAAATTTGTATGTCTCAGAACTGTGCAGGGTATCCGACTGTTTCAGGAAGATCTTCATGAGTTGGTGAATTGGGTTGATGACTATCAACAATTTGGAAAGTGAGGTGTTATGCAGGGGGGCAGGGAGAATACTGTTCATGTACAGATCCTTCAGGGAAAAGCATTAAAGGAGATGGAGAAAGAAAGAAATCTATGATTCTAATGCATTGATCTCCAAAGGTTCATAAACAATCCCATGGAGTGATAGCTGGACATAATAGGGTGTTAGAATGCACTTATGGGACAACTGAATGCAAGACAAAACATACCAGTGGCTCAGATTTTGCAGTCAGCAGCAAAGCAAGGGTGCACACCACTGAACTCAAAGAAAGCTGCCACAAAAATCTAGCGATCTCTGTGGCATGGTTTTCCCCTGTCCAATCATCAGTTTAAATCTGGCACCAAGTCAAGAGAATGTCTTGGTGTGTAGCAGCAGTGATGTCAGCAAGCAGGTAAGCAACTAATCACACTGAAGCATTCACACGACAAAGCAGGAAGTTAAAAGAATTTAATATCCATCACTCTTAATTAAAATTTTCAGATAGCAAAATAAATGATTATGACTGAATTAAGATTGGAGCTAAAAAAAAACTTTCAAAAGGAGAGTTTTTTAAAATGTGGTATGTATTACAGAGAAATTTGACTTTCCACGAATATAAAATTAAGTTTTCAGGGTCAGTGAAAGTGCTTAGCATATTATGAAGTTAGTACACTGTTAAAAACCCAGTTACACCTCATTCAACAAGGTGTAACTTTTCAAGGGTTTTTACAGTGAGACTAACAACATAAAAGTGGAAGTTCTCATCAATTCAATGGATTTTCATTGACTAGTCTAGGATGCCTCAACAGCAGCAGACCCTCTGGAGAAGTGTAGAATCACTGACAGAAACTTCATCATTTCTGCTAAGTCTGCAGATTTCAGAAAGTGCCATCAGTTTACATGTAGTAATGATGGCCAATGATGACTGTTTCGCCATTACTACCACCGCTAAATCTGGGCCCATATTTTGTCTTTGTACAAGACCATGGTGAGGCCTCAGTTAGAATAGTGTCCAGGTTTGGCCTCCTCACATGGTGGGTGATATTGAGGCTTTGGAAAGGGTGCAGAGGAAAGTCACTACACCAGTTTAAAGCACCTTAGTCATCAAGCTAGACTAAACGATCTGAGACTCTACACTTTAGAAAAACCATGACTTTGGGTGATCTGATCAAAGTTTATAGATGTCAAAGAGAATAGATTGTGTTCTAGTTAACAGTTTGTTCCCATTAAATAGTTTAGGGAGGGTCAGTGGTCACAATTTTAAGTTGTACAAGCCCAGGTGTAAGTTAGCTGTCAGGAGGTGGTTCTTTCCCCAGAGACTAGTGGACCTCAGGAACAGGCTGTCTCTTTATGCAGTGGATGCCGAATCGCTAATTCTTTCAAATGAAAGATGGATGTGTTTCTGGCTGGAGCAGAGAACACCTCTTACAAAAGGTAGGTAGTACACTGAATTATCAGGGCCCACAGTGATCTCCTAGGCTAGTTTTGAAGGCTTAGTGAGATCAAAGAGGAATTTCCCAGAATTCTTTTCCCCAAATTGATCTAGATTTTTATCTGGTTTTTTGTTTCTCCCAGGAGACAATATGGCTTTGGGTGGGGCAGAGAGCGGAACAAGCTGGATCGACCAGCTTTCCTGCTCATCATTGTTCATAAATAGTGACCTGAACTTACTCCAACAGGTATCTGCCGTTGTAGCACAGTTTAAAGAAAATCAATTCTGTGAGGAAAGAGATTTAAAAAAACAATTTACAGAGATACGTCATGGTGCATTAAAATATGGTTAAAATTGAAAATGCAAGCCTGTGGCATGCAATCACCACAACATAATTTAAAGTATATCGTCTAACTTTACCCTTTACCCATCTCAGGATTGGCTGATAAGAACATCCCATACAACAGCATTTTCAAATAAGAGCAGCAAAGTTCAAACCCAGACCATTTCCCCCATTTCTGCAGACTATACGCCTCTGTGTTTCTCTCTCTCTTCCCATTTTTCGTCCTGTGCCACATGTGTCTTTTATTTGGCCCCCAGTCTAACCAAAAGCATTAACAGCAGTGATATTGAGTTATACTCTTTACAACAGGTAAAACAGCAGGTGTGAACTGGCAGTGTAGTTCATTAAATCCTTTAGTTGCTTTTACTGCCAATTTTTCAGCTCCCATGGGCACTGAACGTCCGCTGGTACCTTGCCTAAGTAGCCAAGCTCAGATAGTTGATGTCAACAGACTATTTCCCCATGGGAGCAAGGGAAATCACAGCTAGGTGCCCAATCATGTCCTCATCCGATGTCAACAAATATGTACTTCCAACAGGGGTCACTGGATAAAGATCATTAGTGTAAACCTTAACCGGTATTCCCCTACCAAATATAGGTGCGTTGCCATCAACTGCAGAACACTTACTGCCACTTGATCAGGATCAATTAACTCAGAACAAACCGGTGACTGAATTTTGTACCATCTCGGTTTGATAGCTCAGCTGCTTATTGCTTTAACCAGCTTCGACATCAAGGAAGCCTAGAGTGTTCTGATACCATAATTAACTTCAGTTACATGGCTAGATTGAAGAAGCTGGGGCTGTTCACTTTAGAGAAGATCGAGAGGAAATTTGATAGAGGTGTTCAAAATTATGAATGGTCAAGACAGAGTAGATAGGGAGAAACTGTTCCCATGGCGGAAGGGTGGAAAACCAGAGGACACCGATTTAAGGTGAATGGCAAAAGAATCAAAGGTGACATGAGGAAAAACCTTTTTGCGCAGCAAGCGGTTAGGATCTGAAATGCACTGCCTGAGAGTGTGGTGGAGGCAGATTCAATCATGGCTTTCAAAAGGGAATGGGATATTTACATGAAGAGAAAAATTTGCAGGGTCAAGGGGCAAAGGTGGGAAAGTACGACTTGCTGAGGTTGTTCATGCATTCAGCTGGCACTGACACAAGGGGCCGAATTACCTCGTTCTCAGCTGTAACTCTTCGATGATTCTAACGGCCCCATACGTAGAAAAAAAGTCAGAATAGAATTAAAAAATGGAAAAGAGGAGAACTATTGTTCAACTTAGAGATGACATGTGCCCTACCGCTGCAAAAGAATAGATTCCTCATCAACAACACTGCATGCAGAGGGTTATAAATGCCTCTCAACAAGGAGAAAAGGAGATTGTCCGCTTTGCTGCATGCTGCTCACAAGGAGTTTGTTGACAATTTTTTTCAGCGGCTATTGACATATTTCAATCTTAGATTTTGCTTTTCAAGTGTTTATGCTATCGCCCATTGGGGAAAAACAAAATCCAACTGACTTTAAGCAGATTCAAGTGGGGTACGAGCAGCGCAAGGACAACAGGAGCAACCAGGTGTAGGCAATAAACATAGCCTTGGCAGACTCACCCACAGCACAAGAATATAGCTAAAAGAATTGAAAATTAATCTGTAATTTTCACCTAGAAATTAACTTGTCCAGTCTGCAAAACCTATCACAATATAATTCACCTAATGCCTAATTAAATAACTGCATCTCCATTTACGCTCAACGAGTCAGATCTTAAGTTCTTTGCAGCATACAGCAACATTAATATCCCATGTGGCACCAGCATTCAAGAGTTCAGTGTAACCTTACTTTGACTATTCAATATGATTCCATTCACTCAAGCCTACCTTACAAAGTAATTCCTAACCACAGACACAGTATTTTCCATTCAGCCAAATAATCTTTTCCAGCGAATACACATTTTTAGGATCTGTACTAACAGTTAATAGAAATAACATAACTACAATAAAAGTACTGATTGTGACACAGGTTATTGTTACATCAGTCCATGTATACATTTAAAACAGTTACCTGTAGTTGTCAAGATAACTTACTATTTCCATCAATATTAGGTGAGCAAATTGAGCTTGTGAAAAAATAAAATAATTGTACATCAAAATTTGTTGGGAACTATTTTTAAAGTGTATGAGACATCTTTAATAACGCAGTTGATAAGAAACCAAGCATAGAATCACATTACTGTATACAGATCTGCCAAAACCACTGTGATGAGTTTAACAGAAAGGAAATCTCACCAGTGATAATGAACTAAGGGCTGATTTTGCAGGAGTATCAGAGACACAGATACCAACTAACAGGCCGCACAAACACAAGAAGCAACCAGCTATAGGCAATAGTCATCCACATCCCAAGAACAAAATAAAACAATGTTTAATTTTTAGCTTGCTCCTGGAATTTAGATGAATTAGACCAGTCTTTTCCATGGTAAAAAGTCAATAAAAGCCTCAACACAATCACAATTGAAAGTGAATGGTGTTAATTTAGTAACACAATACTGGGCTCCCACCCATTAAATGTCACTTCACATGTGTACATCAATTTTGATTTTTAATGTAGGAAATTTTCCGTCTGTAAACAACAGCATTTCAAAATCATATTCATTGAAATAAAATAAATTACATTTGTTACAGAAAGTGTTGGAGAAGTGGTTAATTTTGACTAAATATGCCCAATGATGTAACATAGAGTGAGAATGGCATAGAAAGAGGCCAATCAGCCCATGCTGGCTCTCTGTAGAGCAATCCAATCAGTCCCATTACCCTGCTCTACCTCCCGCAGCCCTGCAAGTTTATTTCTCCTCAAACGCCCATCCAATTTCCTTTTCAAAACATTCATCGTCTCCGCACATCAAATCAAATTGTATGGCAGAAATAAGTACATTTGTGGTTTTTAGTCAGTTCTAATCTGATGAACACTGGTTCAATATGCAAGGTTTCTTATAGAAAGCATCACTTAGTAACACGTCGACAAATACTACACTAGGTATTGTGGATATGGCCTTTGAGTCCACGAGCAACAAAGAAAGTGAAAAAGGACATGTCAGCAGCCCTAGACATGTTGACACGATATTTAGTTTTAAATACAGAATGAAATATAAATGTTACCTGGAATCATTGTTTGTCCATTTATATAAAGTAATACAAATTAATGCAAAAATAAAATTTTAAAAATTATGCAAAAAGGTGAGTGCAGTTTACATTTCACACCTGCCACCACCCTTCTTCTGTAAATCCATTCAATCTCAACACCTCATCTAGTAGGTAATTGGGTGACTGCTGACACTATTAAGTTGTGCAGACCAAGAGGCTCCCAGATTCAATTGCCAGTCTATATTAAGTTAGGTGATCCTAGTGCACCAAGCCTGAGAAATACAAGCAGGCAAAACAGAGCTTTTTCAGTCCAGTGACCCATGTGTATGTTAGGTTAGGGCAAGAATAGAATGGTTATGATGCCCTCCATAGTTGAATATTCTGCCAGTACCAGAATGGGAACTTTAGACATACGGGTTGGGGTCCCTTGGAGTCAAAATGCAACATGTCAGTACCTTTAGAAAAGGAAGGGGTGGAGAGCGGGGATGTCAATGGAATAAGTAACGTGAACAATTTTCCCACCCCAGGCTTTTGATGACTCGATTCAAACAGAAGCAATGGGGATCTCGTCAGAGTAACGCTTGAAATTCTTTTTCGCACCCAAGTTTCATTGGCTTTGTCACTGCCATTGCCCTTTTTCAAGGGTCAACTTAACTCAGTTGGTATCAGTCTTGCCTCTAAAATCAGCTGCTATGAATTTGAGCCTTCCTCCAAGAATTGAATGCAGTACTAAGGGAGTGATACGTTGTCAGGGCTGCCATCCTGCTGATGAAATGGAAAGCCTGTCTGCCTGTTCTGATGGATGTTAAAGATCCCATGGCACTAGACAAAGGGCAGGGAGTTCTCCCCGTGTTCTGGCAAATATTCCTAACTCCATCAAAAACAGATTAACTGGTCATTCATCTCACTACTGTTTGCTGGACTTAGCCACATAAGTTAAAAACTGTATACGATAACTTGCTCGGTATAATTATACATTTTCCCTTTTGCTGCCTTTCCAATTAACAAGATTTTTTTTCTGCAGATAATGGGAAACCATTGGGAGTCAGGGATGCCAACTTTTTTTTGTTTCAAATCACAGTCCTCTGCCTGCTGGCAATATGAGCAAGTGCTACACAGCTGATCAATCAACTGGCCTGCTGGTTCACAACGAAGCAGCCCACCACTTCAGACCCAAGGTCTAACACAGACCCAAAACATCGAGCCAAATACATTCCTCCATACCAACCACTACCCTCCCAGCGACACAGGTGAGCAGTGAGAACAGCGCAAGCTCATTTCTCACAATCCCACTGGCAGCCCCTACAGCACTGATCTGAGTGGAGCTGCCAACTCTAAAATCAGTACAGAACCTGCATGTTAAAATGCAATGTCATCTTGGGTCTGTAACTGAGCCAACGTCAGGACTCAACCAGTTAGTTATGCAGTATAAGCAGATCTCAGTCAACAAATGGAATGGAAGGAAATGCAGCCAACGAGTACTGAGGAAGGAAAGTGGGAAGAGGAACAGCAATCATAGTATAAGAGCAAAGAAGTCACTGCAATTGTATAGGGCTTTGGTGACACTACACCTAAAGTACTGTGTACAGTTCTGGTCTCCCTACCCAAGGAAGCATATACTCGGTTTAGAGGAAGTCTAACGAAGGTTCACTAGACTGATTCATGGAATGAAGGGATTGTCCTATGAGGAGTGATTGAGTAAGCTAGGTCTATATTCCATAGAGCCTAGAAGAATGAGAGGTGATCTTATTGAAACACATAACATTCTTGAGGGGCTTGACAGGGTAGATACTGGGAAGATGATCCCCTGGCTGGGGAGTCTAGAATTAAGGGTCACAGTTTCAGAATAAAGGAACGGCATTTTGGACTGAGATGAGGGGGTAATTTCTTCACTCAAAAGGGTTGTGAACCTTTGGAATTCTCTACCCCAGAGAGCTGTATGCGCTCAGTTGTTGAGTATATTCAAATCAGAAATCAAAAGATTTTTGGATGCTCAGAAAATAAATCAAAGGATTTGTGGATAGTGCATAAAAGGTGCAGCTGAGGAAAATCAGCCATGGCCTTATTAAATGGCAGAGAAGGCTCGAAAGGGCGAATAGCCTACTCCTGCTCCTTGTCAACAGCGTATTGTAATTGCAGAATTTCCCAGAGCACATCAAAACAAAGGTGTGTCTCTTTGTCCTCTGAGAATTTCTTCACTTTTTCAAAAATACTTCAAACCAAAGCAGTGATTGAAGTCTGTTTTATTTCATGTAGGACTCGCATTAAAATTAACAACTCTTCCTCGTCTATGATAAACTGTACACTTACACCACCCAAACAGCTGTGATTTCTTAATTGATGATTAGAAACCAAAACAAAACAAAAAGATGGTCACAAAAATGCCACCTATTTCAGTTAAAAAAATAATTTCTGAACCATTTGGGAGCTTATGGAAAATATTTCATATAAAAACTTGGAAATTGTTGAAAGACTTATGTAAATTTGCAACCTCATTAATAGTGCACTGTTGGACCCACATATGGTAGGACAATTCCAGGCTTCAGACAACAGACTGCCCATAACACATCCATGCTATCCTGTGGCTCCAAGCACAGTGTTCTTGTCTACCTACTCAACCTGTACGCAGCCACCTGACTGGCACAGGGCCATATTCTATTTCTTCTTCACTCTACAACCTTTCCCATCCCCATTATTATGCCCAACAACCTCCGACTTATCACTTAATCTAGAATACCTCTGAAGCGGTCAGGTTTGAATAGCAATCTATTGCTTATTTCAGGCCTCCCTAGATGGCAGTACTGCTCTCCCTGCCCCATTGTTCCAGATGGCACTGCAAACAAGCTTTAGTTAAAGTTTTCTTCTAGTTATTTGTTAGCATGCAAGTTTTAAATTCATTTAGTTTCAGATTCTAACTTAAATTAAAATAACCTTGACAGAAAGTTAAGTTACTATGTTTTGCTGAAAATAGAGAAATGTTGTTGAAACTTTTAGTCTTGCACTCGTCAGGACAATTGCAAGAATAACCGATGTAAGGGAAAACAACAATTTATACCGCATGATAGGAGAGTGCTGATTGGTTGGCAAGTGAACTTGGATTGATAGAGGCGTTGCCATGGCGAATGCACCAGTTTATGGTGACTGACAGTTAACTGCCAGGCTTTGTTTAAAATTTAAACCAGGCAGCTTGACTCTGATTAGTCAAGGCATTGCCCTGAGGAATGAACCAGCAAATGGCTGTCACTTATTTTGTTCAGCTGAAAGAGGCGCAATGCTCGCACATGTTCTTTCTGTCTACAAAGAACAAGGCCTTGTGTATTAATATATGTAGCTTCCAGTACGCGCAAATGCGCCACACTGTGAGATTTCTAACTTTCATTCAGTTGTATTTATTGACCTGCCGATCCTCTCCATCATGAGATGTTAGTACTCAGGTCATTTGACCACTTTCCTGTTGTCACTACTCAACCTTACACAAATATGGAGCTCCATTCAAGGCCTCATGCCCTCCTTCCCCCTCTACATCTGCCTAACTCTAGTACCCAATGAGCATATTCACTTTATCCTTAGTGGTTATGCAACATTGAGAAACTAGCAATTTTTTCATTGCTTGTTACAAATTTAGGCCTAGCACAGTTGTCTACTAGGACGCCATGTTGTCAGCCACTCCATTAAACAGTTTTTACTTGATAGACTCAGCCTCTGCAAAAGTATGGACGTCGGCTTGATATTTCTGCCTATCAGTTGTGACTCTGAGCTCAATTTGGATTCAGTCTGAGCATACAGTGTACCTAATTTTTAAGGATGTATCAGTTCCTAACAGCTGTACTAGACGAGTTAAGAGATTGAGGGCAAAATCTAAACTTTGACCAGAACCTGTCAGCAGTGGATAAGTTCACTTATCTCGACAGCACACTCTCTTGAGCTGTCTATAGCGATGGCGAGACACATGCAAAAATTGCCAAAGCAAGTGTAGTCTTTGGCAGACTTCAAATATCAGTCTGGCAACAAAGAGGAGTTTGTCTGCCTACCAAACAAAGTGTACAGGTCAATAGTCCTGCCCACTCTGCTCTATACAGGCAAGATTTGGACTGTGCACCAGCGTCATGCCAAGAAGCTCAATCACTTTCACTTGAGCTGCTTTCAGAAGCTTCTGAAGATTATGTGGCAGGACAAAAAAATCAGACACTGAGGTGCTCACCTGACCTGACATGCCAAGCATCGAAACCAGACTGAGACAGTCACAATTGAGTTGGGCTGGTCATGTAGCCAGAATGCTCGACACTCGCTTACCAATGCAAATCTTCCATGGGGAGCTGGAGTTTGGGATGCGTTCTTGTGGCAATCAAAAGAAGCGCTACAAGGGCAAGCTGAAGGCTTTGCTTCGGAGTTTTGATATCAATCCCGAGCCCTGGGAGAAGCTCACCCAGGATCACTGCAGCTGGTGCGACCAAATAAAAAATAGTGCAGCCTCCTTCGAAAGCAAGTGCATATCAGAGGCAGAGAGAAAACAGAAGGAGGAAATCCCAAGCCAGCTCGTCCAAATCTTGATTGTTTGCAGTATCGTAGCCGATTTGCAATAGAACCTTCCGAGCACAGATCGGCCTTAGTCGTCACCCACGCATCCACTGGAACCTAACCAAACAACCCAGATGATGGATATGGTCATCTTTGCCTCAAAGGATGAACAACAAAAGCAGCAATGTAGATTAGGCCAAACAAACGGTGCTGTGTTCAATTCTGGTCTGCACATTGTAAAAAAGGATATAGAGCCACCAGAAAAGGTGCAAAGAGGATTCACAAGGATGATATCAGAACTGAGAAGTTCTAACTATCAGGAGGGGCTGAAGAGGCTGGGACTTGTTTCTGTACAAAAGAGAAGGCTGAGAGATGATCTGTTCGAAGTCTTGAAAATTATGAAAGGGTTCAATAAGGTAATGTAGAGAAGTCTAAAACTAGTGGCCATAAATACAAGACAGTTGCTACTAACTGCAAGAAGGAATGCAGGAGAAACCTCTTCACTCAGAGAATGGTTAGAATGTGGTACCTGCTACCATATGGAATAGTTGAGGCAAATAGCATAGATATATTTAAGGGGAAAGTCAGGTAAGTACGAGGGAGAAAGGAATGGAACAATATAGTGATCAGATGTGATGAGGTAAGGTGAAAGGAGAGAAATGTGCAGCATAAATACTGACATAGCGCTGAATGGCCTGTTTCTGTACTGTAAATGCTACATAATGTAAAGTCTAGGTATAGCCATGGCTGTAACACCCTCGCATGTATCAGAAGGTTGGCCCTTTCACTTTTCTCCCCTCTTTATCTTTGTATTCTTTACCTTTTTTTTAAAAATGTATCATTGTCTCTGGCACTGAGCTTGGCTCTGTAGCTCAGAAGGGAAGGGGGCAGAATAGGAGAGCGATAATGATAGGAGATTCAATGGTCAGAGAAACAGACAGGAAATTCTGTGGTCGCGAACGAGACTCCCGGATGGTATGTTGCCTCCCGGGTGCCAGGGTCAGGGATGTCTCGGATCGAGTCTACAGGATTCTTAAGGGGGAGGGGAAGCAGCCAGAAGTCGTGGTACACATCGGTACCAATGACATAGCTAGGAAAAGCGATGAGGACCTGAAAAGCGAATATAGGGAGTTAGGTTGGAAGCTAAAAGGCAGGATGAGCAGAGTAGTAATCTCAGGATTGATACCGGTGCCACGTGCTAGTGAGGCTAGAAACAGAGAGCGAGTGCAGCTGAACACGTGGCTACAGAGCTGGTGGAGGAGGGAGGGCTTCAGATATGTGGATCATTGAGATACTTTCTGGGGAAGGAGGGACCTGTACAAGAAGGACGGGTTGCATCTGAACTGGAGGGGCACCAACATCCTGGGCGGGAGGTTTACTAGAGCTCTTCGGGAGGGTTCAAACCAGTTTGGCAGGGGGATGGGAACCGAAGCTACGGATCAGTGGATGGGGTAGCTGTTGAACAGGCAGATACAGAGTGCAGAGAGTCTGTGAGGAAGGTTAGACAGTTGACAGGGCAAAGTTGCAGCCGGTATGATGGGTTGAAGTGTGTCTATTTTGATGCAAGAAGTGTCAGGAATAAGGGTGATGAACTTAGAGCATGGATCAGTACTTGGAGCTACGATGTTGTGGCCATTACGGAGACTTGGATATCACAGGGGCAGGAATGGATGTTGGATGTTTCGGGGTTCAGATGTTTCAAAAGGAATAGGGAGGGAGGTAAAAGAGGTGGGGGAGTGGCATTGCTAATCAGGGATAGTATCACAGCTGCAGAAAGGGAGGTCATCAAGGTTTGTCTACTGAGTCAGTATGGGTGGAAGTCAGAAACAGGAAAGGAGCAGTCACTTTATTGGGAGTTTTCTATAGACCCCCCAATAGTAACAGAGACACGGAGGAACAGATTGGGAGGCAGATTTTGGAAAGGTGCAGAAGTAACAGGGTTGTTGTCATGGGTGACATCAACTTCCCTAATATTGATTGGAACCTCCTTAGTGCAAATAGTTTGGATGGAGCAGATTTTGTCAGGTGTGTCCAGGAAGGTTTCCTGACTCAATATGTAGATAGGCTGACTAGAGGGGAGGCTATGTTGGATTTGGTGCTTGGCAACGAACCAGGCCAGGTAGCAGATCTCTCGGCGGGAGAGCATTTCGGTGATAGTGATCACAACTCCCTGACCTTTACTATAGTCATGGAGAGGGATAGGAGCAGACGGGATGGGAAAATATTTAATTGGGGGAGGGGGAATTACAATGCTATTAGGCAGGAACTGGGGAGCTTAAATTGGTACAGATGTTCTCAGGGAAATGCACGACAGAAATGTGGAGGTTGTTTAGGGAGCACTTGCTGCGACTGCTGGATAGGTTTGTCCCGATGAGGCAGGGAAGGGATGGTAGGGTGAAGGAACCTTGGATGACAAGAGATGTGGAACAGCTAGTCAAGAGGAAGAAGGAAGCTTACTTAAGGTTGAAGAAGCAAGGATCAGACAGGGCTCTAGAGGGTTACAAGGGAGCCAGGAAGGAACTGAAGAATGGACTTAGGAGAGCTAGAAGGGGACATGAAAAAGTCTTGGCAGGTAGGATTAAGGAAAATCCCAAGGCGTTCTACACTTATGTGAGGAACAAGAGGATGGCCAGAGTGAGGGTAGGGCCGATCAGGGATAGTGGAGGGAACTTGTGCCTGGAGTCGGAGGTGGTAGGGGAGGTCCTAAATGAATACTTCGCTTCAGTATTCACTAGTGAGAGGGACCTTGTCGTTTGTGAGGACAGCGTGAAACAGGCTGATATGCTCGAATATGTTGATGTTAAGAAGGAGGATGTGCTGGAAATTTTGAAAGACATGAGGATAGATAAGTCCCCGGGGCCAGACGGGACATACCCAAGGTTATTACGGAAAGCGAGGGAAGAGATTGCCGCGCCTTTGGCAATGATCTTTGCGTCCTCACTGTCCACTGGAGTAGTACCAGATGATTGGAGGGTGGCAAATGTTATTCCCTTGTTCAAGAAAGGGAATAGGGACAACCCTGGGAATTACAGACCAGTCAGTCTTACGTCGGTGGTGGGCAAATTATTGGAGAAGATTCTGAGAGACAGGATTTATGATTATTTGGAAAAGCATAGTTTGATTAGAGATAGTCAGCATGGCTTTGTGAAGGGCAGGTCATGCCATTCAAGCCTTATTGAATTCTTTGAGGATGTGACAAAACACGTTGATGAAGGAAGAGCAGTGGATGTGGTGCATATGGATTTTAGCAAGGCGTTTTATAAGGTTCCCCATGGTAGGCTCATTCAGAAAGTAAGGAGACATGGGATACAGGGAAATTTGGCTGTCTGGATACAGAATTGGCTGGCCCATAGAAGACAGAGGGTGGTAGTAGATGGAAAGTATTCAGCCTGGAGCTCGGTGACCAGTGGTGTTCCGCAGGGATCTGTTCTGGGACCTCTGCTCTTTGTGATTTTTATAAATGACTTGGATGAGGAAGTGGAAGGCTGGGTTAGTAAGTTTGCCGATGACACAAAGGTTGCTGGAGTTGTGGATAGTGTGCAGAGTTGTTGTAGGTTGCGACATTGACAGGATGCAGAGCTGGGCTGAGAAGTGGCAGATGGAGTTCAACCTGGAAAAGTGTGAAGTGATTCATTTTGGAAGGTCGAATTTGAATGCAGAATACAGGCTTAAAGACAGGATTCTTGGCAGTGCGGAGGAACAGAGGGATCTTGGGGTCCATGTCCAGATCCCTCAAAGTTGCCACCCAAGTTGATAGGGTTGTTAAGAAGGCGTATGGTGTGTTGGCTTTCATTAACAGGGGGATTGAGTTTAAGAGCCGCGAGGTTAAGCTGCAGCTCTATAAAGCCCTGTTTAGACCACACTTGGAATATTGTGTTCAGTTCTGGTCGCCTAATTATAGGAAGGATGTGGAAGCTTTAAGAGAGGGTGCAGAGGAGATTTACCAGGATGCTGCCTGGACTGGAGGGCATGTCTTATGAAGAAAGGTTGAGGGAGCTAGGGCTTTTCTCATTGGAGAGAAGAAGGATGAGAGGTGACTTGATAGAGGTGTACAAGATGATGGGAGGCATAGATAGAGTGGATAGCCAGAGACTTTTTCCCAGGACGGAAAGGGCTATCACCAGGGGGCATAATTTTAAGGTGATTGGAGGAAGGTTTAGGGGAGATGTCAGAGGTAGGTTCTTTACACAGAGAGTGGTGGGTGCGTGGAATGCACTGCCAGCGGTGGTAGTAGAAGCAGATACATTAGGGACATTTAAGCGACTCTTGGATAGGTACATGGATGATAGTAGAATGAAGGGTATGTAGGTAGTTTGATCTTAGAGTAGGTTAAAGGGTCGGCACAACATCGTGGGCCGAAGGGCCTGTACTGTGCTGTACTGTTCTATGTTCTATGTTTTATGTTGAGCATTGTTGGGAAGGCAAGCATTTAGTGGCCATCCCTAATCGTTCTCGAGAAGGTGGTAGTGAATTGCCTTCTTGAACTGCTGCAGTCTGTGTCTCTCCCTGTGTTACGACCAGGTGAGGAAGGGGTCTAGGGCTCCCCTCTCGGCCTTTACCTGGTTTGACCGCAACAGGGTTTAATTTTTAAAAGTGTTTTTAGCTTCCCCTCAGTGAGTCCTTCCTCACGGCTCTCTAATTGCCAAGAAATCAACCAGACAGGTTTTCTCAGATTTAAACAAGGTATAAGTTCATTAACCTTAAAACTCTAATTTGTTAAAACTACTAAAAATACACGACGTAACCACACAGCATGCATACACGATACACACACACACAAACAGAGACAGAGGAGAAGAAAGAATTAAAGGAGAAAGGTTTGAAGTAATAGATGGAGTTCAGTTACTGGTTTTGGGTTGGATGTAAAGTCTTTGATTGAAGTTAAGTCTTAAGTGCACACTTTCAAACTTATTTCGCTGGTCTTCTGTCTTGAGGCTTGTTACTTCCGTAGATCCTTGGAACTTTGTGTATGAGAGGGAGAGAGAGGAGGAGAGATTGAGAGAGAGGGGTGCTCTCTTGAAGTTCAATTGCAGTCTCTTTCTTTCTGTGTGGCACAATTCAAAAAGCCCCAGGTTGGCCAGCAGATAAGTCATGTGACTAGCTCCCTATTTGAAACAGCCTTTCCTGCGAGGTTTGCGGATTTCTCCAAGCTTCCCAGACACTCTCAGTGGGGGATGGGGGGTGGAATGCTGGCTCTTACATATTCAAATGACTCTCAATGTCTTTTGATCATCACTATTGACAAAACCCATTTGGCTAATTGGATCAGGGAGTACTCCCATTATCTCTCCATGCAACTGTCTTTCAGAATGCAAATCTGCAGCCATGTTTTCAGCCACTATTCTGTGGTCTTTTAAAACAAGTTATGTTCAATGTCCAGTAAGCGTTCAAATAATGTTACATTTGACGAAATTAATATTTTCCATTTGGCAGGTTTCCATCACACCCTGTCTTATCTGTCTCTGCCTCATACTAATGGAGACTGCGTTCACCTGTGCAAGTAAAAAGGAAATCACTCTATAATTTATACTGATTATATTCATTCACGATGGAGAGCAAATTAACTCTTCTACCACTATTATGAAACTGACTCATTTCCAAGCCATAGTGGAAGAGCCACACCATTGCTAAGAGACCTCAACTGCCAGTTTGCCTAATTGTGCTGTTTAAAGTATAGATTCCAATTCAGCTGATGGGACCAGTGATGATTAAAATCCTATCTGAAGAGGATACAGCCAATTTCACATCTAGCTTAGACTTGCAGAAGCAAATGCAGCACTACGGGATTATAGTCTATGAATCAGTAACGTCAAAAGTACATTGAATTTTGATATGTAGTTTCAAACTACATACACCCAATTTATGTAAATTCTAGAGGCAGTACTGCAATACAAACAAGGGAAATGACTTTTTGTTTTTGGTTAGACAGTGACAGTGGCATGCTGAATATTGCAGTGCACAACTTAGTTCTAGTTGTCACCATTTTAGTAGGGCCCTTGTGGTAATTGACGAAGGGACCAACCAGTAACAGGTGAGACTCCCGTTAGCACATATTAATCAGGATCCTCTGTCATTAAAACCTCAATCCAATTTTGAGTTATCCATGGACACCATGCATGCTCTGCCCATTGGGACTTGGCATTGAGCAGACTGCTGCAAACTGCATACATAAGATATACAGCACAGAAACAAGCCAAACAGTCCACACAGGCATTTATGTTCCACTCGAACCCCTCCCATCTTTCCTCAACGATCACCATAATGCCCTATGCCCTACTTCCTCATATGCTTATCTATCCTCCCCTTAAATACACCTATACCATTCACTTCAACCACTCTCTGTGGGAGCGAGTTCCACATTCTCACCACTCTCTGGGTAAAGACGTTTCTTCCAAATTCCCCATTTGATTTCTTGCTGATTATCTTATAGTGATGGCCTCCAGTTTGGCTGACTACTCTTATCAAAAACCTTTCATAATTTTAAAGACGTCTATTAGGTCAACCCTCAGCCTTCTTTTTTCAAGAGAAGAGAGACCAGCCTGTTCATTCTCTTCTGATATGTGTCTCATCATCAATATAGACAGCTCGAGAGAGAGAGTGTGCTGTCAAGATAAGTGAACTTATCCGCTACTGACAGGTTCTGGTCATGGACTGAAACCTTGGACTCAAGATAGAGCTTTCCTGGAGCATGCTGGTAGAAAACTTCAATTTTATTTGCACTGATCGTAAGGCCGAAATTCCCTCGTGCACTGGAGAACAAGTCCATGCTATCTTGCACAACCAGCTCTGAACCAGCAACTAGTGCACAGTCATCACCAAACAGGAAATCGTCAAGTATGTCCTTGGATTTTGCCCAGAGTCGTCTCAGATTGAACAGCTTCCCACCCATGCAGTACCCGATTTCAATGCCAGGATCACCACCATGGAAGGCATCGGACAGCATGGCAAGAAAAACATGATGAGGGTTGGTGCTAGCACGTAGCCCTGCTCAACTGCATTAGAGACTGGGAACGGGATAGAAGACTCACCATCATCCAGGGCACGCACGAGCATGCAGTCACTGAACTATCGAACCAGAGATTAATTTCTCAAGGCAGCCGAATTTCTCCATTACCTTTCAAATGCCCTCACGACTGACTGTGTTGAAGGCCTTGGTCAGGTCAACAAATGTGGTATTGAGGTCTATGTTCTATTACTGGTATTTCTCCTAGAGCTGCCTGACTGCAAACATCAGGATAGTAGTTCCTCAACCGGTTCTGAAACTACACTGACTCTCTGGCAACAGATCCTGGTCGAGATGTGCATTAAGTGGTTCAGGATTCTGGCGAAGATTTTGCTGGCGATGGAGAAGAGTGAGATTCCTCTGTGACTGTCGCAAGACTGGTGACTTCCTTTCTGCTTGAACAGGTGAACAATGGACTTCTGACATAGTGACATTATAAGTGGTTTGTTGTCTTTGTGCAAATTTCTCCAACATAAATGTTCTTAAACTGAATTTTTAATATTCAAAGTGACAGATTTCAGTCATGGACAATGAAACACATTTTGGGAACCCAATAGCAGCATCAATCACTACCGAGTAAGGATCCAATACCGCATTAGCCCAACTTATACTAAAAAAAGCTGCTTATACTAGAATAGAGTCTGCAATATACTTTAATAAAGGCAAAATACTGCAGATGCTGGAAGTCTGAAATAAAAACAAGAAATGCTGGAACCACTCAGCAGGTCTGGCAGCATCTGTGGAAAGAGAAGCAGAAGGGTCACTGACCCGAAACGTTAACTCTGCTTCTCTTTTCACAGATGCTGCCAGACCTGCTGAGTGGTTCCAGCATTTCTTGTTTTTATTACTGCAATATACTTGGTTTCCTGGTACATTGTAATCACCCTATTCTCATTTATTGTATGAATTTCAATGATTGATTGTTGACAGTTATAAATCACTTTCTGGTCCACGATGATCGTCAAGCACCCAACCTGCCCACAGCCTAAAAGGAGGTGAAGTTCAGTGTCACCAGTTGAATGGTCACATCCTAATGTGTTTCAGGAATCCATCCAAGTCGTTTCTCCACAGTCCTAACTATATTAGCTCTGCTTCATTTCCTTTCAATCACTGGGATTATAAAGCAGCTTTCTGTTATCAGTGCGCTTCATTTCCAACTTCACAAAATTACTCTACTGTATCTGTTTGACTTTCTTCTATCAATACATGACATCCTTCTGCCCTCCGTGAATAATTATTGTTGCCAATTTAGTGTCAATGAATGCTCAATTAGGGGCAATTTGTGCTGTGGAGATGTACCCATGAAAAACTCAGGTTATTATCTACATCTTTCAAAAGGGAGCCTGTTCATTTATCAGATTAGGCTGAGTTTGAAGCCAGGTTGGATATTATCATATTAGCCAGTCCCCCACATCACTGATTTAATCACTGAAACTCCAATAGGCCAATAAAAATAATAAAGACATTTCCTGCAGAGAATAAAAAGGTCAAGCGCAATATTTATCTTAATCCCTCCTCTATCAAGCTGTAAAACTGCAGAAAAAAATGTTGAATCCTTCCAGTTTCCAAAATGTATTGCCATCTGTTTTCAAACAATTTAATCCAGAATTAAATTATATACTAAAACAAACTTCCTATCTCGGCACACAAGATCCTGCTCGGAACTCAAGTATCTCTACTTTTTTCCCACCAAATTGACCTCCAGTGCATCTGACCAATGAAAATATTTTCTGCAGGTATCAGCAATCTGAAGTTCAGTTGTACTGAATTTATTAGCTTAAAAAAAAAATTAGGCTCGTTGTTTGACTTACACATACCAAGGTTTAAATTGCAGAAATTAAAGCTTCAACACAAAATGGCAAAATGACAATTATAGGTATTATGGGTCCGTCCCATTTTCACATTGAGGATACCCTACAGCGTGTTGTGTGGCATTACCACCATGCTAAATAGGATAGATTTCGAACTTATCTAGAAATGCAAAACTGGGCATCCATTAAGCGCTGTGGGCCATCAGCAGAACTGTACTCAACTATAATCTGTTACCTCATGGCCCGGCATATCCCCCGCTCTACCATTACCATCAAGCCGGGGGACCAACCCTGGCTCAATGAAGAGTGCAGGAGGGCATGCCAGGAGCAGCACAAGGCATACCTCAAAATGAGGCGTCAACCTGGTGAAGCTACAGCACAGGACTACTTGCGCGCCAAACAGCATGTGATAAGACAGAGCTAAGCGATCCAATAACCAATGGATCAGATCTAAGCTCTGCAGTCCTACCACATCCAGTCGTCAATGGTGGTGGACAATCAAACAAATAACTGGAGGAGGTGGCTCCACAAATATCCCCATCCTCAATGATGGGGGAGCCCAGCACATCAGTGCAAAAGATAAGGCATTTGCAAAAATCTTCAGTCAAAAGAGCCGAGTGTATAATCCATCTCGGCCTCCTCCTGAAGTCCCCAGCATCACAGATGCAAGTCTTCAGTCAATTTGATTCACTCTACGTGATATCAAGAAACAACTGAAGGCACTAGACACTGAAAAGGCTATGGGTCCTGACAACATTCCAGTAATAGTACTGAAGACCTGTGCTCCAGAACTTGCCACACCCCGGGCCAAGGTGTTCCAGTACAGCTACAACATTGGCATCTACCTGGCAATGTGGAAAATTGCCCAGGTATGTCTTGTACACAAAAAGCAGTACAAGTCCAACCCAGCCAATTACCACCCCATCAGTCTACTCACAATCATCAGTAAAGTGATGGAAGGTGTAGTTGACAGTGCTACCAAGCGGCACTTGCTTAGCAATAACCTGCTCAGTGATGCTCAGTTTGGGTTCCACCAGGGCCACTCAGCTCCTGACCTCATTACAGCCTTGGTTCAAACATGAGGACAAAAGAGCTGAGCTCAAGAGGTGAGTGAGAGTGACTGCCCTTGACATCAAGGCAGCATTTGACCGAGTATGGCATTAAGGAGCCCTAGCAAAACTGGAGTCAATGGGAATAAGGGGGAAAACTCTCCACTGGTTGCAATCATGCCTAGCGCTAAGGAAGATGGCTGTGGTTGTTGGAGGTCAATCATCTCAGACCCAGGACATCACTGCAGGAGTTCCTCAGGGTAGTGTCCTAGGCCCAACCATCTTCAGCTCCTTCATCAATGACCTTCCTTCAAAGATAAGGTCAGAAGTGGGGATGTTTGCTGACGATTGCACAATGTTCAATACCATTCATGACTCCTCAGATACTGCATCAGTCCGTGTGGAAATGCAGCAAGACCTGGACAATATCCAGGCTTGGGCTGATAAGTGGCAAGTAACACTCGCACCACACAAGTGCCAGAAAATGATCATCACCAACAAGAGAGAATCTAACCACCTCCCCTTGACATTCAATGGCATTACCATCGCTGAATCCTCCACTATCAACATCCTGGGGGTCACCATTGACCAGAAACTGAACTGGAGTAGCCATATAAATACCATGGCTACAAGACCAGGTCAGAGGCTAGGAATCCTGTGGCAAGTAACTCACTTCCTGACTCCCCAAAGCCCGTCCACATCCTCAAGGCACAAGTCAGAAGTGTGATGGAATATTCTCCACTTGCCTGGGTGGCAGCAGCTCCAACAACACTCAAGAAGCTCAACACCATCCAGGACAAAGCAGCCCACTTGATTGGCACCCCATCCACAAACATTCACTCCCTTCACCGCTGACACACAGTGGCAGCAGTGTGTACCATCCACAAGATGCACTGCAGCAACGCACCAACGCTCCTTCAACAGCACCTTCCAAACCCGCAACCTCTACCACCTCGAAGGACAAGGCCAGCAGATGCATGGGAACACCACCACCTGAAATTTCCCCTCCAAGCCTCACATCACCAGTGTCACTGGGTCAAAATCCTGGAACTCCCTTCCTAACAGCATTGTTGGTGTACCTACCCCACATGGACTGCAGTGGTTCAAGAAGGCAACTCATCACCACCTTCTCAAGGGAAATTAGGGATGGGCAATAAATGCTGGCCTAGCCAGTGATATCTACATCCCTTGAACAAATTTTAAAAAAACTTTCATGTATTCTGGCTACATACACTACAGCCAAGATAGATGCAGCAGATAGATTACCCCATGTACCAGCTTAGCAATTTGGAGGTGGGGGGGGTGCGGTGCTGGGGAAAGCAGGGTGTTGCTTTCACTATAATTTTTATCTCATTCTAGTTTTTATTTCAGTAATTCACTGCAGCACTATCACCCACTAACAGCTATCAATAGGGAATACAACAATAAGAAGGATTTAGTAAAGTTAAATTCCAGTATTTCAATCTGCATTCCAATGCACATTTCTGGTACCAAATGAGAATTCAAATGTAAATGTTCTCCAGACAGGATCTTGGTACCAATCTTAAACAAATTTCTAATATTGCTTAAAATGGTAGTCATAAACTCTTGAACACACTTATAGTTTGTTTTATATACACATATTACACATAATCGCAACAAAACAAATCATGGGCACCATCATGTCATGAAATGCATACATCTTGCATCAGAGAAGTTTTAATGCCAATATACATGTCTTTTAACTGTGAGTCAATAATATTTGGTCTGCCTTCTCAAAGTAGGTTCGCAATAAGAAACTCCAATTAAATACAATTGAGCTCCTGACCCACTGGTTTGAACTTAGAACATATGAATTAGGTTATCTTTGTTGTATTCTTCCATGATTATTATACAATAAAGCAAAATCCTAATCATAGGGTTGATGCATATTTACTGTAAATCAATTCCTCTATCACTTGACAAAGCTATGGTTACATTAACAGGATGAAGGTCAAAGTGAAAACAGCTTTACGAAACCACAGGAGAACAATGAATTATACGGCAAACCTACTTTTTGTGTAGCCGGGGATCAAATGGGGGATGTTGTGCTCCATAAACTTGTTGTATACTAAGGAAACAAAAGAGAAAGACATGCCCTATAAGTGTAAAAAATGAATTTTAAAAAAGCATCATTTACACTTCATATTGCAAATCTGAGGAAACAATCCAATTGATACCATGAATGAATTGCATGTATTTGATTTAGTGATGCTCACATACAAGATCTTTACAAATTAAGAAAAGCATTACAAGCAAACACAATTTGTGAAGAAACAGCAAAAACAGTATTTTCTTTTTCATTACAGTGATGCTTGTTCCAGTCCCAAATAAGCAGCAGCAGTCAATTGCAGTAGAGAAAAATGATAAACTCAAGATATGATAAATTGCAGCTCTGCAGTACACAGCTCAGAGTAAGATGAACTAAGTTGAATGCTCTCTCCCTTCAAATGCACTTCAGTTCTGGCACAATGTGGTATTAAAATTACCGACTCTTCACACAAGTCGATTTCAAATTTCATGATTTACATGTCATTTCCATGTAATTTCAAGAGGAATCAATACAGATGTTACTGGACAGGAATGACTTCCAAACACGTGACAGAAAAATTGAATGCTTTTGGCACCACATCACAAAACTAAAATACTGCCTGGAATCCTCTGCAGCCAATACATCTATTTGATATAGGAATTCTACCAATGACAGACCTATTTCGTTCCACTACTACAGCATGATAATGTTCAACAGTTCAGAAGCTCACAGAATATTGGACCAGTACCAGAAAATAATGCAGGATGCATACAATATCAGGGGTTTTCAGCTACTTCATCCTGTCTCAGCACATCTGCTGCTGAAACCTTCATTCATGCCTTAGTTACCTCTGGACTTGACTATTCCAACACACTCTTTGCTGGTCTCCCACATTTTACTCTCTGTAAACTTAAGGTCATCCAAAACTCTGCTGCCCATGTCTTAACTCGCACCAAGTCCCATTCCCATATCACCCCTATGCTCGCTGACCTACATTGCCTCCCAAGCAAGCAACTCTTGATTTTAAAATTCTCATCCTGGTTTACAAATCCTTCTGTGGCCTTGCCCCTCCCTATCTCTGCAATTTCCTCCAGCCCCACAACCCTCCAAGATATCTGCTAGTCAGGGGATGCTCCATGAAATGGAATTACCTAAAAAAAAAAGGAAACCTGAAGCTTGCAAAATGAGAGTGGGGTAAAGATGGTAGCATGGTAAGAAATCAATTTAATTATCTAAGCAAGGAAGGAGGTTGAGTACAGCTTGTAGAGAGAAATAACAAAATTAAAATTTGAAGTGTCTGAAGAAGGCAGGGTAATTGTAGCATTATAGCGTTGTACTTCATTCTTGGGTCACTGATGCCAATCCCCAGCTTGAATGATATTCACTTGCATTGGCCAATTTTGCCACGACTCATTGAAGCTGTAACTGTAAATGGAGTATCGCATACTTCAGGAATGTAATAAAGTTGAACAGTCCCTCAGCATAAAATTATCTATCTATCACTGGTAACACCAGCTTCACTCAAGGCCCTATTTGCTTGTAGTCGATAATTCTGATTTCTTAGCTGGAAAAAAACCATCAACTACTTTTAAAATGGGGGAAACATTTCTTTCCTGGCTGGCAAATCACAATCTAACTCCTCAATCTCAAAATTCCCAATTACACCTAATTCACGTTTGCCACAAACAAGTCTGGCAATTCGTTCAGTGGTGAGTCACTGTTCATAGTCAATATCAAGTAAATACAACCATTAAGAATTCAATGATAAATTTTAGCAACTAGTTCTTTTCTTCATATTTTTGACAATGTTCCAAATCTGGGACAAGGAACAGATAATAAAACAACATAATAAATTGGTCACTAAACTAGTCAATGGTAAACTTAATGCTACATTGTGACATCACATAACTTGGGCCAAAAAAACAGCCATACAGAGAAGGCCTATATTTGCTGTAAAATGGGAACCATAGAGGGAGGAAGCTGAAAGAGGACATAAACAAAATGTTAAAATTGAATAAAAACCACTAGTACAGTGCACAAAATAGGAGCCCTTTATCCTTTGGGAGAAAAAATGGGCTATCAGGCCTTATTATTGAGCAATTTTAAAACATTTGCTTTCTTTCAGTGGAAAGTTACAATCTTTCTGTAATGCGACTATCCTCAGAAGACCCTACCTTGTCAATCACTCGGAGAAAAATAACTTGGGAAAAAAAAACAAAAAAGTATATACTGTCATTAAAAAAAGGAGACTTCCTCTGGTCTTCAGTAACTGCAAAAATAACTATCAACCAGAGATCATTATTCTCAGTTAAATCAATGGTAAAACACCTCAATTAGTAACTACAGTAAAAATTAGGATTCAATTTAAATCATTTTGTTATTAATCAATCAATAACTTCTTATTCCTTTGCACGGTTCTCCTCAAATAATCAATCATGTCACTGCAATGTATTTCTAGGAGCAGTGAAAATCTTTTAAAACAGAAATTTCACAATAAAATGTAAATATTCTAAACCTGCTCTGCAGGTGGTACCAAGCAGTGACGAGGAAAATTTCACTGGGACAACAAGGAAGTGCTGCAAAATATTCAAATACACCAATTTACTTGTTTCCAACAAAAACTGCTGCACATTGATCTGCAATCATCAGAACCAAACATTTAGCAGCCCACCACAATTTTACAACAAAATAAAAAAATTATGGTGGCAGCAAACTCAAACTATTTTATTTGACACATGACCATCAGCAGCAGCCAGGACCTGTACAGATACCAGCTCCACCGGGCTAACAGATGTCACTTAAGGCATTTAAAACAATAATTTCCACTAACAATTCCACCTCCTATGTTGTACCGGTACGTTAGCTAAGTTTTATGGGGGAAATGGAGCTTTTCAAGTGAAAGGACAATTAGAAAACATTAGTAAAGGAATTATTAGTAAATGTGTCTCTGGACAGCAATTTTATTGTTCTTCCAAGGCTTGGTACCAATCAGATTGCAGTTTTAACTCCAAAATTGTCCATGAAGAACGTGTGTGCATACATGCATGCCAAGTGCAGCTTTAAGCTTTTTTAACGAGTCAAGTGGCCCATTCGTGTCAGTAATATGGATTAAAAAACATTCCTGCAAAATGTTTGCAATTGGCACCTCACAGATTTTAATCATTTGTAATATGAACTATTTAAAATTGTTGCTTCATTTTGGTAGTTAGAGTAATGCTCACATCTGCTTATTCTATACAGTTCTCAGCATGCTCATTTTAAAGAGAAGTCAAATGAATCTAAGGAAAATGCTGGACATGTAACAAGCTACTTAAAATCCAAACATGCACGAGTAAAATCAAGTTAGGACAACCATGATTTTAAGAATGAGGAGAGATTGGGTCGGCTAGGCCTATATTCACTAGAGTTTAGAAGAATGAGAGGGGATCTCACAGAAACCTATAAAATTCTAACAGGACTCGACGGGCTAGATGCAGAGAGGATGTTCCCGACGGCTGGGGAGTCCAGAACCAGGGGTCACAGTCTCAAGATATGGGGTATGCCATTTAGAACCGAGATGGGAGAAATTTCTTTACTCAGAGGATGGTGAACCTGTGGAATTTTCTACCGCAGAAGGCAGTGGAGGCCAAGTCATTAAATATATTCAAGGAGATAGATATATTTCTTTATGCCAAAGGGATCAAGGGATATGGGGAGCAAGCGGGAACAGGGTACTGAATTAGACAATCAGCCATAAACTTTTTTGAATGGCGGAGCAGGCCCGAAGGGCCGAATGACCTACTCGGGCTCCTATTTTTCTAAGTTTCTATGTTTCTGAGTCATTGCTACACTTCTCGGGTACAGAGGAAAAAATCTGTTTGACAGGCATACAGTCAGTTCCCAGTATGCTCAATCTCAACAGCTAAGTGAAGGCCAATGGCAGCACGTCACCAAAAGGACAGGTAAAATGGGATCCCAGTGTGTTGTTCATTTGTATTAAAATTACTGTACCAGGTTCCACTGAATAGCTTCAGCTACTAACTTGTATTTACTGCATGTACATTCCCTCCATCACTTACAGTTCTTGGGCTGAGGGGTGTAAGACAAGCAACCTATTTTCAGGCCTCCAATTATGTAGCAGTAAGATTAAGAGCAGGCTTGAGTGACTGAATCTCAATTTCTCCCAGGATTAAGTGGCTTACCGCCATACCACGGTACATATACTACAACAAGCTTCAATCAAACTCAACGTGTACTGGAGGAAATAAAAGGCCACACATATTTTGCACTGTGGAAGTGTGGACAAAATTATTTTCTAAAGGGACTTAAAGTTGACAGCCTACTACTTTCCAGGCATTTGTGTCATCTTATGAAGGTTAGACAAAAAGCAATATATCAAAAAACGCAATTGTTTGCTTTCATAGCACTTCTAGCATATAATGAGTAGGGCACATTAAACTAGGTGAGAACTTTACTCACTAAATTGCCCTTTATTTTATATCAAATGCAACTAATAGCAGTCCAAAGTTCAGTATCAACACTGCAAAGTGAATGAGGTGATGCTAATTAGAAAGGTGCCAAAAATCCTCGTTAAGAGGTGACATTGTTAGTGGCTCTGAAAGGAGAAAATATAAATTCTACATCTGCAATGCTGACAGAACTTCTATAGTTGATTGCTTGTTTGGTGGACAAAGAAAGGTCAGGGAAAAAGTCCATACCTGCTTTGTTGCTTCATGGAGGTATACAATTTCACACACATAGAATTACTGTGCTGCACAGCTCACAATAGTTCACATATTGTCAGTGCCATATTACTAACAGAAAGCATAGCTCTTCAATTGTCACCTTTTCATAACGTAACTAGGACACCACAGTGAGCGCTACGGGTTCTTGGTCAATTGAAAAATAAATTTCTTTATTGAAAAATGTTTCCAATTAAAGCTGAGTTATGAAACATTTGGAAGTCACAAAAATCAATGCTGCCAATTAATTTGCCAGATGTCTCAAAAGACACCCAAATTGTCAACACTAATGATCTAATTAGTACAGAAAAGCTTCTTCTGGTTGATCTTGCTATCATAATAAACTATGGCAAAAAATAAAACCAGAAAAAAATAATTTACTCAATTTATTGGTACATTTGTACTGCAACTTTGGCATCAATGTAGTTCAGATACCTCAATGGAGTATCATTCCAGTGCAATGTCAAAACTAGACTTACAAAATTGCACCCACTGCAAACTTACCAACAGGTTATTTAAATGTATAAATAGCGTAAAATGCCCATTTGCACTCTCAAAACATTTAATATTTAACAGCCAGGATCAGAACCCTGAGCACGCAAGCATACAGTTGGATAGCTCACTCCTGGATTTGGGAGTTCCAATGGCACATATTATCATTTGCAGCTGTAACTTCGAAATGCAGGAGAGCGCTTTGCGTGATCTGGGATCTGTATCTACAGTATACCTGCACCCTATGATCAAGATATATTCACAGAAAACAACCTACTGAGGTAATACAATCAACATTCAAAATAAGCATAAAGAAAATTCTTTCATTTTTAAGTTTCTGTTAAATTGACTTTCCTTCCATTTCCTCATCTGTAAATTTCTTACTTCTGCAAAGTTGGCAGCAAATCATAGAGGTCGAGAGATCAGATAACTGAAGAATATTTCAATTGGTTGAAATTACACCATCAAGATTTTGAGGGTTGAATACATTTCACATGTTTTGTGAGATTAGATAAAATCCACAGCAGATGGAGATTTGTGCTACTGCAATCTTTGAAACTTTGGCAGATGGTGTTCAATGTGGGAAAGTGTGAGGTAATCCACTTTGGTAGGAAGAATAAAAAGGCAGATTATTATTTAGATGGAGAAAGACTACAAAATACTGCAGTACAGAGGGATCTGGGTGTTCTTGGGCATGAAACACAAAAGGTTAGCATGCAGGCGCAGCAAGTAATTAAGGCGGCAAATGGAATTTTGGCCTTTAATGCTGGGACGTTAGAATTTAAAAATAGGGAAGTCCTGTTACAACTGTACAGGGTGTTGGTGAGGCCACACCTGGAGTACTGCGTACAGTGTACAGTTTTGGTCCCCGTATTTAAAGAAGGATATACTAGCATTGGAGGCAGTTCAGAAAAGGTTCACTAGGCTGATACCTGGGATGAAGGGGCTGTCTTATCAAGAAGGGCTAAACAGGATAGGCCTTTATATTCATTGGAGTTTAGAAGAATGAGAGGTGATCTTATAGAAACATATAATATTTTAAGGGGGCTCGACAGGATAGATGTTGAGAAGCTTTTTCCACGAGTGGGAGAATCTCGAACTAGGGAACATAATTACAGAATAAGGGGTCACACATTTAAAATGGAGATGCAAAGGAATTTCTTCTCTCAGAGGGTGGTGAATCTCTGGAATTCTCTGCCTGAGAGTTGTGGAGGCTAGGTCACTAAATGTATTTAAGGAGGAGGTAGATAGAGCAGGCCCGAAAGAGAAGTTGAGGGCAGGGACAGATCTTAAAAAATGCATTTAAAAACTACATGCTAAATTGTACAATACATTAAAGCTATAAACATGTGTCATAGAGCAGTTTGTGAAAAAACAAAAATATTGAAGAAACTGTAACAATGGGCAGTGCTCCAACATAAACAAAGCTACTGAAAAGTGAACACAAATGTCAAAGATCATCACAGGTTACTGACAGTAAGATCACACACATTCTGCCTGTGCATCAATCATTGCAGGTAATAAGGGCATGTTGCTTTCATGCTTGGTGGGACTCAATACTGACAATACAATTAATCTACAGAAAGTCACCAAAATGAGCTTTCTACTGATGGGTAAGAGAGCACTAATTTAAGTTCATCGCAATAACTAAAGAGGAAGGTGGAAAAAATTATTTAGAGGGTGTTGAGAATATGAAATTCTCTGACATATACCATTTTGATGCAGAATCCATAGATAATTTTAACAAGGATTTAGCTATTTGATTGAAAAAGAGGAATCTGAAAGGGGATGACGAAAGAACAAGTAGTATTTGACCAACTAGCTAATATGGAGATGGCCTATGTTGTGTGTATCTTTTTTTTTGGACCAAAAAGATTGCCTTTTCCAGGTGCATAAATTATCATTTTTGACATCCCTAACACTGAAGTAGCCTTTTCAAAAGTTACATGCTGATGTAACTACATCCCGAATTCAATCAAACTCAAGATGAAAACTAATAGTAAGGTTAAGGATAAGCAAAGACCGCTGGCCTGTCAAGTCATACAACTACTGTGGAGGCTGCCTACACCAAGATTTCAATAACCATCACTTTGTGCAGTAACTATTTTGAATGGCATCAAAAATGCATTCACGTGCATTAGCAAGAAGAGCAACGACATGAGCTGCACAGTGTGACTGGGACTGCGAAGCTGACAAAAACAATTCCGTGTGAGTGCATCAAACCAGATGTTCTCTCTCTCTCTCCCCCCGCCCCCTACCTCTCTCTTTACTGAGCACAGTATTTGGTCCGGAAATGAAAATCAGAAATGGATAAAATGACAACCCTGCAATCTCAGAGAAGCAAATAGCACAGCAAGAAGATGAGCAGAGAGGAAAGTGCAGGAAATGATCAGCAGCGAGTTCAGGCTGTCCCGGAGTCAGCGAGCGCGTGCACGAACCTTCCGGGAACCTTGGTGTTCCGCTTCCAGAACTGCCTCCTGCTATCGCTCGCCATGACTCCCTTCCCTGACAATACCGGACAGCCGCTTTCAAATGACTTTGACCTGAAACGGTGACTGAATTTTTTTTTAAAAACGCAAAATCACAGTAAAACGGACGGGCTCACCCCGCTGGGAAGGTTAAAATTTGAAATAAATTCTAAAAACTGTACAGTGAGCAACCATGTTGGCATCTGGACCGAATCTGCCTTCTGATTGGCCGGGACGAACATCCGCACCCCGCTGTCCAATCAGGAGCCACAATATTTGCATGTTGGCCGTCTCCTTGGCGATGGCATCTGTTGATTGACAGGAAGAATCGCGCAGGTGTCCCCAGAGGAGCCATCGACCCAGCAGCAACATCACAACAGCCCTGAATTACAGCTAAATATAAGATGCAGAGATTAGATTACTCTGAACTATCAATGTTGACAAATCATCGCGTTATTTGCTTTTCTTCCTAATCTACACAGTTGACACTGGAGTCTACAGTGTTGTTCAATACTTTCAGAACAACCAAGTTAATCTAGAATTCAAGCCAATTTTGAAAGAATCCTATATTTCAAATTAATGTCAATTGAAATGAGATCTTGAAAACAAACTTTTTTACAGTTTTCTTTGTTGGACAACTTCCTAATTAGATAACAATTTTGTTATTTTCCTTTCAAGGGAATGAAGGAACATCTGTGCAATATTAAATATTAGATATATTATGTAAGTGTGTGTATGTATATATGTGTGTTAACTTTAATAATGCTACAGATGTAGAATGGGCACTAAGAGAAAGTTTGCAGCATTGTGAATAAAAATAAAATTCCTGATCAATTTTTGCCTGATTATGATCACGTCTTGGGACCTTTTACTTGTTAAAATTGTTACATAAGTGAAAGTTGTTGCTGACAAAATTCAAGCCAGTTTAATGCATTCGCTTTTAGTGATTTGTGTACATAGACAGCTAAACCTCTTCGCTCTTTCAAATCTCCTAGTCTGTCACTATTAAAACATTATTACCCAAGTGGATGTTTATGGGATTCTTCATATTATTTACATTTAGACAATTAACAATTGTGAAGAACTTTCAACTTTGCATCAGTGCAAAGTATAGTTATGTAATGCTTTTAAAATAAGTCATCTTTAAAATTTGGCTCAACTCATACTGCAGCATCTCCAAGCAGAAACAAGCTGAAAAATAGATCTGCACCAAAAGATTCTTCTAAAACAAAACTATAAAACCTAATTTGTCAGTTCAACTGCAGGAAAATTGACTGTTAATACAAGTACAATTATATTTATAGTCAAATAGTCCATAAACTGTCCAACTTGCATCTTGATGGGGGAATTATTGAAGCATTATTGGGAACCCAACCTGTACATGAAACTGAATCATGAATTGTCATGGAGAAAAAAGCACTGAGCAGTGCCAACATAAGTTGTTTAATCAAAAAAGATGCAATTTGCGATAAATAATATTTGTAGTTTTCCACATATCTAGTCATAGCATTTTTGGTTTCATTACACACGCTCTGAAAAATACAGAGTAGCATTAAGGAAAAAAGACTATCTTTCAAAAGTTAATATTGAATGTATATCTCTCATGGAATTGCACAGAAGGAGTCAAAGCCAACTATAGGCTTCAGCCGAAGGGAGTTAGATGGCCAGAGTTTCACTGGACCAGGGTGGGCAAATATAATTCAGTAGTTATTTTAAAGTCATTTTCAGTATTTAGTTTTCCTTACTACCGTGATTTTATATTATTATTTGCAGTGAAATAGTAAAACTGATGGTATTTTGGTCAAGCAATGAAACAAATAATGAAACATCGGAGTGCGTGTGCATGTCAGCAAGACACCAAAATGAAAATAGTGTCACAACAGGCAGGAGTGTGTAATTACATGTTAACTGAGTCGGTTTCTGTTATAAATTTGGAGCAGAAATTTGCAACGATAGTATTTGACAAAAATATGACAACAGAAAATGCACACAGTGTAAGATTTGTAATACATTTATGGATATAATTAGGGGATCTCATGAAATTGCACACACGTCGTGTACTTATCAAAAAGTCTGAAAAAAAATTAATTTAGTACCTTCATTAAACAAATAAATGTCCAGAAATATGATTGTAAATGTGAGGCAAGTTCCCTTTGTCATTGAATGGATGGGGTCTTTTCTTTAATGAAACCTGCACAGAGTTTGAAGAATCATTTGAAGGTAGCATCTGGCTTATATTATGTAAGTTTTGATGTAATTACATTTACATATTAAATATAAAAGCTGGTGATTTCTCAGGGATTCTCCCAATCGGCCGCCATTACTTTGTAAGAAGCAGTGAAAAGAGATTTGAGAAAGTGATTAGTCACAGAGATAAGTATCCTTGGGGTGTCGATGTCCATCAGGCTGGATGTTAGGTGGTATTGGCTGAAAAAAGTGAGGTGTGTGTTGATGTTTTAGTTTTTTTTTATTACTCATTTATGGGATGTGGACGTCGCTGGCTAGGCCAGCATTTATTGCCCATCCCTAATTGCCCTTGAGAAGGTGGTGGTGAGCTGACTTCTTGAACTGCTGGTGTCCATGTGAGTTAGATACATCCACAGTGCTGTTAGGATGGGAGTTCCAGGATTTTGACCCAGTGACAATGAAGGAATGGTGATATAGTTCCAAGTCAGGATGGTGTGTGACTTGGAGGGGAACTTGCAGGTGATGGTGTTCCCATGCGTCTGCTGCCCTTGTCCTTCTAGTTGGTAGAGGTCGCGGGTTTGGAAGGTGCTGTCAAAGGAGCCTTGGTGCGTTGCTGCACTGCATCTTGTAGATGGTACACACTGCTGCCACTGTGCGTCAGTGGTGGAGGGAGTGAATGTTTGTGGATGGGGTGCCAATCAGGCGGGCTGCTTTGTTCTGGATGGTGTCGAGCTTCTTGAGTGTTGTTGGAGCTGCACCCATCCAGACAAGTAGAGAGTATTCCCTCACACTCCTGAATTGTGCAATTTAAATAGGCTTTTGCATGGTTACCATAAAATATGATTATTGGCATTTGCAACTGTGATAGTCTTATGTTTTCTAAAATTACTGTAAAGCAGTGGTTAGCACCGCAGCCTCACAGCTCCAGGAACCCGGGTTCGATTCCGGGTACTGCCTGTGTGGAGTTTGCAAGTTCTCCCTGTGTCTGCGTGGGTTTTCTCCGGGTGCTCCGGTTTCCTCCCACAAGCCAAAAGACTTGCAGGTTGATAGGTAAATTGGCCATTATAAATTGTCACTAGTATAGGTAGGTGGTAGGGAAATATATAGGGACAGGTGGGGATGTTTGGTAGGAATATGGGATTAGTGTAGGATTAGTATAAATGGGTGGTTGATGTTCGGCACAGACTCGGTGGGCCGAAGGGCCTGTTTCAGTGCTGTATCTCTAATCAAATGAAATCAATGGTTACCTATTAAGCAGAGTAAAACAAGGAGTCCTGAATGTCAATGTAATTTCAATGTCTGGTGTAGTACTGAAATAAGAGAAATCAAGAAGATTCCAAGCGTCAGCCTTAGCTCATAGGTAGCACGCTTGCTTCTGAATCAGAAGGTCAACCTTATGCCTCATTTATCTTGTTATGGTGTTTTCTTGTATTACAACAGTGACTATAACTCAAAAGTACTCTATTTGCTATTAAGTGTTTTGATAGATCCTGTGGACAAGAAAGGTGTTGTCGAATTGATATTTTATTTTGTTTTCTTTCATTTTTTTTCTTTCATCTGCGCTGAATTAGCTGATCTTAGCTGGACCAGCTCTATGAGTCACTCTTTTAGTTTCAACATCCTTAAGCTAAGGCTGTAATGGCCCTGTCCATTCTCTGCATAGTCTAATAACTTGCTAACATCTACTAACCAGGCTTTCATGCTAAGATTGGCCACAGGGATGTGTTAATGCTGCATACTATGGCATGAGTCATTGCATTCAGGGCAAAAAGAGAGATGGGGGACAATTGTTCACAACAGCTTTACATTTTATTTTCTCCAAAAAAAAGTCCCCAACCACAATGACGGTACAATCCAGAACATATCCATTTCACCTTCCATGTAATCCATATCATTCAAATCACATTTACTCGCTGTGTTCCATATTCCTTTATCCATCTATCCAATCTAATCTTGAATGTTGACAAAGTTCCAGCCTCAACAACTAACCTTGGATGTGAGTTCCACAGTCACGCAACTCTCTATGTAAAGGAGTTTCTCCTGCTCTCTGTTCTAAATCTCTGACAACAATTTGTATTTATATAGCACCTTAATATAGTAAAATGTCCCAAGGCACCTCACACGAGTGCTTATCAAATGAAGAGTATAAGGAAATATGCGGTGATCATAAACTTGGTCAAGGAGGAAGGTTTAAGAAGTGGCTTAAAGGATGGGAAAGAGGGAAAGAGGTTTAGTGAGGGTGTTCCAGAGCTTAAGGCCCAGGCAGCTGAAGGCATGGCCGCCAATGGTGGAGTGAAGAAAATTGAGGATGCATAAGAATTCCAGAATTGGAGGAGCACAGAGATGTCAGATGACTGTAAAGCTAGAGGAGACTACAGAGATAGGAAGGGGTGAGGCTATGGAGGGAATTGAAAACAAAGATAAGAATCTTTAAATTGGGCTATTGCTGGACTGGAAGCCAATGTAAGGCAGTGAGCAAAGAGGTGATGGGTGAATGGGACTTAGTGGAAGTTAGGATATGGGCAGAGTTTTGGATGAGCTCAAGTTTACAGAGAGTACAACGTGGGAGGCCAGCCAAAAGAGCATTGGAAGAGTCAAGTATAGAGGTAACAAAAACATGAATGAATGTTTCAGCAGTAGATGAACTGAGGGAGAGATAGAGTTGGGGCATGTTATGAAGATGGAAGTCGGCAGTCTTGGTGATGGAGAGGATATGGAGTTGAATCTTGTATCGATGGCACCTCATTTTGATCACACAATTACTGGAGATAGGAGGCTTCTATTTACTCTGTCCCATCCTTTTTACTGAAATATTAGTGTTACTTCATGTTCCTTCAACATATCGAAATACCAAGAGTGCAGCAATAAAAATCAAGGACCCGGAATTTGCTGCAGTGATGATATTGGTGATGAATACCATAAGTTAGAGTGCTGTGCTCCCCAATCCCCAACTGGCAAAGTTACGCCACAATTTGCTGAAAAGATAATTAGAATATCCCACTGTGAGCCTGGTGACAGATATGCAGAAGCGCAGCCAATAAATAGTTAAAAAATTATTTCAGCTGTTGAGTTCCACATAAATTTCAACCTTGAGATTGTAAATTTAAACACTGAGAGTGTAATGTCAATTGTAGTTAGAAGTAATAATTAATCTCTCATGTTGTTTATGTTCAAAATAGCTTGTTGAATTTTTTTTATTCATTCAGGGGATGTGGGCATCACTGGCTAGGTCAGAATTTATTGCCCATCCCTAATTGCCATAAAGAAGGTGGTGGTGAGCTGCCTTCTTGAACTGCTGCAGTCTTTGGCGTGCAGGTACACCCACAGTGTTGTTAGGAAGGGAGTTCCAGGATTTTGACCCAGCAACAGTGAAGGAACAGCAATGTAGTTCCAAGTCAGGATGGTCTGTGGCTTGGAGGGGAACTTGCAAGTGGTGGTATTCCCTTGCATCTGCTGCCCTTGTCCTTCTAGGTGGTAGAGGTTGCAGGTTTGGAAGGTTCTGTTGAAGGAGCCTTTGGTGAGTTGCTGCAGTGCATCTTGTAGCTGGCACACACTGCTGCAACTGTGCATCTGTGGTGAAGGGATTGAATCTTGAAGGAGGTGGATTGGGTTCCAATCAAGTGGGCTGCTTTGTCCTGGATGGTGTCGAGCTTCTTGAGTGTTGTTGGAACTGCACCCATCCAGGCAAGTGGAGAGTATTCCACCACACTCCTGACTTGTGCCTTGTAGATAGTGGACAGGCTTTGGGGAGACAGGAGGCGCATTACTCGCAGCAGGATTCCCAGCCTCTGACTAGCTCTTGTAGCCACAGAATTTATGTGGCTGGTCTAGTTCCGTTTCTGGTTACTGGTGACCCCAGGATGTTGATAGTGGGGGGTTCAGCGATGGTAATGCCATTGAATGTCAAGGGGAGATGGTTAGATTCTCTCTTGTTTACAATGGTCATTGCCTGGCACTTGCGTAGCTCAATTGTTACTTGCCACTTATCAGCCCAAGCCTAGATACTGTCGAGTCTGCTGCATATGGACATGGGCTGCTTCAGAATCTGAGGAGTCGCGAATGGTGCTGAACAATATGCAATCATCAGCGAACATCCCACTTCTGACCTTCTGACGGAGGGAAGGTCATTGATTAAGCAGCTGAAGATGGTTGGGCCTAGGACACTACCCTGAGGAACTCCTGCAGTGATGTCCTGGGACTGAAAGTGATTGACCTCCAACAACCACAACCATCTTCCTTTGTGCTAGGTATGACTCCAACCAGCGGAGAGTTTTTCCCCTGATTCACACCTACTCCAGTTTTGTTAGGGTTCGGTCAAATGGTGCCTCGATGTCAAGGGCAATCACTTTCACTTCACCTCTTGATTTCAGCTCTTTTGTCCATGTTTGGACCAAGGTTGTAATGAGGTCAGGAGCTAAGTGGCCCTGGTGGAACCCAAACTGAGCGTCACTGAGCAGGTTATTGCTGAGCAAGTGCCGCTTGATAGCACTGTTGGCGCCACCTTCCATCACTTTAGTGATGATTGAGAGTAGACTGATGGGGCGCTAATTGGCCGGGTTGGATTTGTCTTGCTTTTTGTACACAGGATATACCTGGGCAATTTTCCACATTGCTGGGTAGATGCCAGTGTTGTAGCTATACTGGAACAGCTTAGCTAGGAGCGCAGCTAGTTCTGGAGCACAAGTCTTCAGTACAATTGCTGGAATATTGTCAGGGCCCATTGCCTTTGCAGTATCCAGTGCCTTCAGCCGTTTCTTGATATCATATGGAGTGAATCGGTTTTGTTGAAGACTGGCATCTGTGAGGAGCCTGAGATGGATCATCCACTCGGCACTTCTGGCTGAAGATGGATACAAATGCTTCAGTATTGTCTATTGCACTGATGTGATGGGCTCCTCCATCATTGAGAATGGGGATATTTGTAGAGCTACCTCCTCCTGTCCATTGTTTGATTGCCCACCACCATTCACGACTGGATGTAGCAGGACTGCAGAGCTTAGATCTGATCCCTTGGTTGTGGGATCGCTTAGCCCTGTCTATTGCATGCTGCTTCTGCTGTTTGGCATGCAAGTAGTCCTGTGTTGTAGCTTCACCAGGCTGACACTTCATTTTTAGTTATGCTATTTACTGCTCCTGGCATGCCCTCCTGCACTCTTCATTGAACCAGGGTTGGTCTCCCAGCTTGATGGTCATGGTAGAGTGGGGGAATATGCTGGGCCATGAGGTTACAGATTGTGGTTGAATACAATTCTGCTGCTGCTGATGGCCCACAGCCCTTCATAAAATTAGCATTTTATCTTTGCTGACTGTAACGTGAACCAAATCATAATTAAATTGTTAAGGAAATCATGAAAACACAGAAGTGCCTAATCCTATTAGATTGCTACCCCTAGCCAATACTTATTTATATCTGACAGTAAATTACTAACATATATAAAGAGAGCCAAATATTGAATAAGTGTTGCCACTAGAGCAAGCAGATTTTCTGTAATTCTTACACTGTGCCACTTTTCCCTTTGTATGGTTGCAACAAAAAACAAATCAAATATTGATATCTAAGTCAGATATCTAGGCAAGGATATCTTGTAGGCTGCCTACAAATTTGCTCTAAGTGCAGTGTTCGATGATGTGCTCCAGGGTTTGGTTAGGAGCTCTGCACTCATATCATGGGGATGCTTTAATCTTTCATCCATGATTAAATGGCAGCATATACCATGACCAGTTCTGAGGAATTAATGGTTGTCCATACTTTGCGAGGAAGGTTTGATCCTTCAGGTTGTACTGTGGGGTCCTCTATAACAAATCTATTGGCTATGTCGCAGTTCTTCTAAGCAGTACTCCATCGGTCATCACCTTCGAGATACGATAGGTTGGTGGTAGGTTGGTCAAGTCAATCAGGATTGGCATGAATTTGCTGTGGTTTTATTCTCTGGAGACTGCATATTCGCAACATTTGGTGGAGCCATGAAGCTGTGGTTGACAGCTGTGGATTTTAAGAAGAGTGCTGTACTTTACCCGTGATTTACATCAGATAGCAATTTCAGAAGCAATACAGAAAACAGACATTCGCTAAGAGGCAATTTCACAGTATTTCAAAGGATTGTGCTACTTTTATCACTTACAGTATTTAGTAGTGCGAAAATAAATGCAAATAACATTTGCATTACAGTAAACCTTCAAAAATATGGGCACTGCTTTGATCAGTCTGATTAATTAAATTTAGAATTGAAATACAACTATATTATAATGTCCAGAAGTGGTGTTGTCTCTTTTAAATGTGTTCCTGTATACTCAACCCACCAGTGTTCTTCTGCAATGATCTAAGTGGCAGTGCCCATTTCAGTGGCTTTAGTTCAGCACTGAATTTAATAGTCGAGTTGTGACAATGAGCTGTTTTGGCAAAGGAAATAGAGTTGCAAATGTACAAGGAAATTTTGGTGTGATGTAAACAAGGGCCTGAACCACTAACCCCTAAATATCCTGGAAATAGTAATAATGCCATAACTTTCAGTCCAATTAGTTTGACTTCACTTCAACAGAAAATAAGTGACTATTTCAGAATGTTTCAGCAGTTTGATAAACCTAGAAATAAAATATATATTATTTCAAAGCAATCTATGAAGACCACCTAAATCAAATAGCCAGAATCACAGAATGTTATATACATTTCAAGTATGCGCAGGTCAAAGGTTACTCTTCACACTAACCAACAACAACTTTTTGTTGATATTACTCATCCATGAAGGGTAGGCACAATCATAGTTCTCTTCGGTATTAGTATATCATTTACCTCTTCAACTAACGGGACAGGAATATGGTTTACCACTCGACTGCTGTCACTGTCCTTATCAGACAATTGATAGGAGATATGCAATAGAGACTTGATGATTCCATCGCCATCTGATTTCCCCCATCTCTGTTGGGAGTCACTGAGGTTTCTATCCAGAACTTCTTTCTCTATTAAACTCAGATCAAGAACTGAGTAGAACGGGGAAGGGAACCTGTGCCCCCTTAGACCATAACTTCTTTCTAGTTTTATTGATAATAAATGTTCTTTAATATCAACCATATTGCATAAATCCGTTGTTTTATAGCCACTTTCAATATTTCACTATGGCCGGGATTTTACGGGCCGCCCTCCCCACCGAGGCAGGAACGGAGGTGGGGGGATGGCACGAAGTATTGCGATGGTTGGCGGCAGGGTGGAAGGCCCGTCACTTCCTCATCACCCAGTAATCCTCCCGGGGGCAGGATGGGCCAATGATGGCCTTCCCGCTCAGAGGCCACTTAAGGTCCTGAAGTGGCCTATTAATGGACAATTAAGAGCCTCTTCCCGCTGCCCCTCGGATCTTAACAGCAGTGGGGGGATCTCTGCACATGGGAGGACACCTTATAAAATGAGGCGCCCTCTCTCCCTGCGGGCTTGTGGGGGGGGTCCTCATCTGTGGGTAATCTATGGCCCACAGATGACCCCCACTGGAAATAACTTTACCCCCAGGGACCCCTCTTCCCCTGAACTAAACGACCACCACCCCCCCCAAAACCCCTTGCTGGGGCCTTCTGGACTGGCACTAGCAACCCCACCTCACCTACATCTCTTCCGGGGTTCCAGCGCTGGTCCTGGGTCTGATGCCTCTGCAGTACTGGCAGTGGCCACCGCCACCGCTTCCAGTGGTGCTGCCGACACTGCTGAGCTGCCAGCCTCTGATTGGCCAGCAACTCTTGGAGGCAGGATCTCTGTCCCTTTAAAGTCGGGATCTGGCCTCCTGAAACTGAATCAAAAAGACTGAAGGATCGCTCCGGGGTAGTGGGGTGGGGGGTGCCAGGTGCTACGAAAAGGCAGAAGTGGGGCTCCCCCGCCTTTCTGGCCCAGCACCGGGAGTCCTGCCTCCAGTACAAAGTCCAGCCCTATGCGTGCACCAGATATGAAAACTCAGTATAATAAATAGCATTGACAATGAAAGTGTTTCAGTTAAAAAATAAAAATGATAACTTATAAGAAAAATACATTGACTATTGGACAATGCTTATAACCAATATGTAAATGCACTGTGGGTATGACAGGTTGATTCAATTCATTTCATGGTTAATAGTAAACTAATTTTAGATGAATTAGAGGCTCAAAGGATCAGGTTCAGAGCCCTTTATGCATCATTACTTAATCTTATTTTCAAAAGTATAATGCTTTTAAAATAATACAAATCAGCAGTGCCACACCAGCCTAAGTTATTGTCCGCTTATATTGTAGAAATGCTTTAGGAATCAGCCGTGCAACTCTAGCTCATGTCTTGGATGCTGTTTTTAAGTCACAATTCACAATTGCGTAGCTGACTACTACTCTTTTCCCCCACGCTTGGGAAAGTAACCAACAGGTCAGCAAGTACAAAACTATCGCATTGCTCTGTATCTATGGATAAATCCATTCAACTTGAATGGAGCCTGAAGCATGGTTCATGGAGGGAGGGAACCCAGCACGGATGAAGGATTAAACCTCCCTGGACATTAAAACACAATACATGACACATTTACTGATGGAGCCCATGGACAGTCCAAAAGTTGTTTTGGTTAACTTCTGAGCAGGCTGTTAAAATCAAATACTTAATACTGAAGATAAAGTTGGGTGCCAGACAATGCATATATAACATTATCAAGAACAATTTTATCCGAGGTTTATTGTAGAAGTTAAATAATTGGTTAGTAAAAACATAGAGATCAGGGAAAGAATAGAGTATTTTCCTGAAAACATTTTGTTTTGATCAGGTGACCACTCAGCCATGTTTTGCTGTCCTAAGCTAAGTTAATCTTTGTGTTTTTCTATGAAAGTGCTGAAACAAGCACTTTAATATCCACCAAGTCCCAGTGAGTACCGAGGAAATGTTTGCTGAAAGGACATTTTACACACCAGGCCTGTGACCTAGTGTGAGTGCAGGGATTTGTTAATCCTCTCAATGTGGATGATGCCAAGATTTTACACGAGCTCACATTTTAAGGGACAATAAAGTCCATAGATTTTAACAAAAATCTGCAAATCATTTTGCATAATGTTAAACTATTTGATTCATTTACAATTACCCTTGAAAGGATGTACGCTCCTGAATTTGGCATATCAATAAATTACAGGAGCCCTTTTCTGTGGGTTGATTCCTAACATGACATGAAAGTGGAGTAATAGAAATAGATCACTTGCACAAAGCTAATGTGTTAATTTTTCAGCATTTAGCTGACTGGACTTTGGCTATATGTAGAGTCCTCCCGTCTGGTGCACAGTATAGTATACACCAGTACTGTAGAACAGCATAATATCAAGAATTTTTTAACTTAAGTAAGATGCCTTCTCTACTGACTTTGAAGGCCATAACTTTCAGCAGCAACAAATGAATTTAAATTTGTCTCAAAACCACCACCTTTTTTGAACGGCTTCCTGCTTGTGGGGGTGGTGGTGGCAGTGGGTGGGAAAGAGTTGCATTTGTCACTACATGCAGAGACTTTGTAAATGCATTCAATTTTATGACTTTGCTAGAAATATTAAATGGGGAAGTCTTCACAAATGCATTAATGCTACACTTTGTAATTGGAACAATTGTTCCCACTTGATCTTTCTAATCAGCTACTAGAATCATTGAATTTTACATCACAAAAGGAAGCTCATAACCCATCTGCTTCATCACATTTCCATGCCTTTTTACTGTAATCTTTTTCAAATGTTTATCCACTTACCCTTTAAAAGGCTCAGATGGATTCTGCTACCTCCACTGTTTCAGGTAGAGCGTTGCATATTGTAACTCCTCCATATAAGAATATTTATCCTAACTCCTCACCTGGTTCTTGGGAATGAGGTGGGCCAAGTGCATCAAGTGTCAGTAGGGGATCATTTAGAGGACAGTGATCATTGTATCATAAGGTTTAGGTTGGCTATGGAAAAGGACAAGGAACAATCCAGAGTAAGAATAATTAACTGGGGGAAAGCCAACTTCAATGGTGTAAGAATGGACTTGGGCCAAATAAATTGGAATCAAAGGCTGGCAGGCAAAATGGTAATTGAACAATGGGCTGCCTTTAAAGATGAGATAGTTTGGGCACAGTCAAGGTATATTCTCATGAAGGGGAAAGGTATGGCAAACAAATCCAGAGCTCCCGAGATGATGAAAGAGATAGAGATTAAGATGAAGAAGAAAAGGTGTGCATATAACAGATTTCAGGTGGATAATACAACCGCGAACCAGGCTGTATATAGAAGGTTCAGAGGGGAAGTGAAACAGCAAATAAGAGAAGCAAAGAGAGAGTATGAAAAGAGACTGGCACTAGTGTAAAAGGGAATCCACAAGTCTACTATAGGCATATAAATAATAAAAGGGTGTGTTACGGCCAGGTGGTGCAGGGTGTGGGTGTTCAACTCCCATTTGACCACAGCAAATGTTTTGTGTTATTAGGGTTTAACCGCTTTGTATTTTATTTGTCAAAAGGAACAGTCAGCGACAGGTTTCCTTGTAGGTTTAAAACAGAAGATTAATTATTTATTGAGTAATATGCCTTATCGCGAAATTGTTGCAACTGCATCCACTCATGCATTCACTCACGCATGGCGCGTACACACACCAGAATAGAGAGATAGAGAGGAAAAGGGGAAGTGGTTCTCAAGTGAGGTAGGGTTTCAGGGTTCATGGTAAACCTGTTGAATTCACGCAGAAGTCAAGTTCTCATTAGTTGCAGGCCTAAGGTGTTTGTAGGTTTCTCTCTTGATGGAAAGTTCAGTTTGAAGACAAATGGTCACTTCTAATTCACTACTGCATAAGTTGAAAATGTGGAAATTTACAGCAGGGCAACAAGCCCTTCTGGCATGCTGGATTTTCTCCTAGCTCTTAGCCAGACAAGCTTCTTGGTGATGCTTCTTTCTGGGTTTCTCCCTCTCTCTCTCTCGCTCTCTCTCTCAAGGGCTGCCTTTTTAAAGTAAAAGTTTGTCACATCATTCTGGTAGGAGATGCTTTGGTCTCTCCCCCATTGTGATCACACAATGGCCCATGATGAGAATAATCGGTTATGATGTTTCCACGTCGAACCTTCTTTGCTTCAGTAGAACTCATTTAATTCAGGAATGTTTTGGGATGGGTGTAATTGACACCTCTTAATCTTGTTCAGCATCCTTTCTAAACAGTGTGGCAATGTTCGAGTACACATGTGGCCATATTTTGCAGCATTGTCCGTTGTTTAAAAAGGTAAAGTCAATTTTTATGACTCTTCAGTTTGAGACTCTATGTTTTCATCATCACACTTCTCTCAAGTGCAAGAGGTGGTAAAAGGAGGAGTGAGGCCAATTAGGGACCAAAAAGGGGATTTATGCAAGGAGGTGGTGGGTATAGCCGAGGTATTAAATGAATACTTTGCATCTGTCTTTACCAAGGAAGAAGATGCTGCACAGGTCATGGTGAAAAAGGAGGCAATTCAGGCACTTGAAGGGTTTTAAATTGATAAGGAGGAGCTATTGGATAGGCTGTCTGTACTTAAAGTTGATAAGGAACCAGGACTGGATGAGATGCATCCAAGGATAGTGAGGGAAGTGAGAATGGAAATTGCAAAGGCACTGGCCATAATTTTCCAGTCTTCCTTAGACTCAGGGGTGGTGCCAGAGGACTGGAAAATTGCAAATGTTACACCCTTGTTCAAAAAAGGGTGTAAAGATAAGCCCAGCAACTTCAGGCCAGTCAGTTTAACCTGTGGTGGTGGTGAGGACACTTCTTGAAACAATAATTTGGGACAAAATTATTTGTCACGTGGGCAAATGCGGGTTAATTAAGGAAAGCTGGCATGGATTTGTTAAGGGGCAATCATGTTTAATTAACTTACTGGAGTTTTTTTTATGAGGTAACAGAGAGTTTATCGGAGTAATGTTGTTGATGTGGTGTATATGGACTTCCAAAAGGAATTTGATACAATGCCACACAACAGACTTGTGAGCAAAGTCATAGCTCATGGAATGAAAGGAGCAGTAGCAACATGGATACAAAATTGGCTGAGTGACAGGGAACAGAGAGTAGTGTTTAATGGATGTTTTTCGGACTGGAGGAAGGTTTGTAGTGGAGTTCCTCTGAGGTCATGCACTGTTAGGACTTTTGTTCTTCCTGATATATATTAATGACCTAGACCTTGGTGTACAGGGCACAATTTCAAAAATTGCAGATGATCGGAAACTTGAAAGCATTGTGAACAGTGAGTAGGATAGTGAAGAGCTTCATAAGAACATAGGTTGATGGAATGGATAGACAAGTGACAGATGAAATTTAATGCAGAGAAGTGTCAAATGATTCATTTTGGTAGGAAGAACAATAGGAGAGACAATAAAGGGTACAATTCTACAAGGGATGCAGGAGCAGAGGGACCTGGATGTATATGTGCATAAGTCATTGAAGGTGGGAGAACAAGTTGAGAGAGCAATTAATAAAGCATACAGCATCCGAGGCTTTATTAATAGGGGCATAGAGTACAAAAGCAAGGAAGTTATGTTGAACTTGTATAAAACACTGGTTCGGCCTCAACTGGAGTATTGCATCCAGTTCTGGGGGTCAAACTTTAGGGAAGATGTGAAGGCATTAGAAAGAGTGCAGAAAAGATTCACGAGAATGGTTCCAGGGATGAGGATCTTCAGTTACGTGGATAGATTGGAGAAGTTGGGACTGTTTTTCTTGAAGAGAAGGTTGAGAGGAAATTCGATACCAGTATTCAAAATCCTGAGAGGTCTGGACAGAGTAGATAGGGAAAAACTGTTCCCATTGGTGGAAGGATCAAGGACAAGAGGGCACAGTTTTAGGGGAATTGGCAAAATAAACAATGGAGACATGAGGAAAAGCTTTTTCACACAGCGTGGTTAGGATCTGGAATGCACTGCCTAAGGGTGTGGTGGAGGCAGATTCAATTGAGGCTTTTTAGAGGGAATTGGATTATTATCTGAAAAGGAAGAATGTGCAGGGCTATGGGGAGAAGGCAGGGGAGAGGCACGAGGTGAATTGCTCCTTCAGAGAGCCAGCACAGACACGATGGGCTGAATGGCCCCCTTCTGTGCTATAACAATTCGGTGATTCTGTTCTTTTGGCAATTACCTTAATTTTCTGCCCTCCAGTCATTGACTCACTGACCAGTGGAAGTAGTTTATCTTGAGTTACCTCATGATTTTGGATTTTTCTATCAGAATTCCTTTTACCTTTTTCTATTCTCATGAAAACAGTGTCAGTTTCTCTGGTATCTCCTTATAATGAAAGCCTCTCATTGCTGGCACAGTTTGATGGAGGCATAGCAATTGACAAGTGTAGTAGGCTTCAAGAACAGATTGTAATTTACACATTTTACAGACGTGTATCTCTGTCCTGCCAGATATACTATAGTGTCCTTTGTGCACATATCATTCTAAATGGTCAGAAGCTGCACAAACAAGGAGTTTATCGCTGACATTCAATATGTCTTAGTTATGGTTTTTAAGGATCTCACTCAAATAATTTATTGTTTTTCTATTTCTTTATGATTTGCTGGAATTAGGCACTTTTTTGTGTCAGTTTCAATGATTATTACTGCCAATGAATAAAGAACAGCTGGGACTAGCAAGCCAGTGAGACCAATATGCAACCCAAAGGATTTGTCCTTGGATGTGTGTTGCCACAGTTTCACAGGTGTGGAAAATGAATCAATGCATTTATAACATTGTTTTATGTCACAGCGAGTTAAATTAGGATAAAAATGTTCTGCCCTTGTCTTAACTCACACCAAATCCCGTTCACCTAACACCCCTGTGCTCATTACCTACATTGGCTCCTGGACAAGCAATTTTAAAATTCTCATCCTTGCTTGCAAATCCCTCCATGGTCTCGTCCCTCTCTATCCCTGTAGTCTCCTCCAGCCCCACAACCCTCTGAGATATCTGCGCTCCTCTAATTCTGGCCTCTTGAGCATCCCCTATTTTAATCACTGCACTTTTGATGGCTGTGCCTTCAGTTGCCTAGGCCCAAAGCTCTGGAATATCTTCCCTACACCTTTCCACCTCTCTACCTTGCTTTCCTCCTTTAAGACACTCCTTAAAGCCTACCTCTTTTGACTAAGTTTTTGGTCATCTAACCTAATATCTTCTTATATGGCACGGTGTCATATTTTGTTTCATAATGCTCCTCTGAAGCGCCTTGGGCGTTTTATTTCATGAAAGGCGCTATATAAATATGTTGTTGTTGTTGTTGATAGACTCTACACTGGGAAAGGACTAAACTTCATACAGTTGACTGCAAAATAATTCATGATGAACTCTCTGGATAGTTTTATTCATATGTAAGTCTCAATAGGAAATGCCAGTACGATCACAGCAAAGCAAGCTACCACCTGGAATCCATGCACATATATTTCACTGTATAGCAACCAACCCTGGACAGCCAAGTAATTTTGCCTTCCATAACTCATGGGCCTGTAGCAAATTGTGGTGGTCCTACTCCTAGTTATGATAAACTAAATTTGTATAGATTGGGGATTGAACCTGAGGCCTTCTTGGTCAGTATGGTTCAGAGACATTGGCTTTGATTTTAACCATCCCCCACTTCACCTGCAATAGTTGATAGAGGGTTGGTTGCGGGGTGCGGAGGTGGGGGGGATTTAAATATCAGGATTGAGCAACCTAACCCCAACCAGACCACATTCCAACCCTTTTAAAATTTACCAAACAGAAATCAGGCCATCGATGAAGCTCACGAAAGAGGCGGCTGGAACCAAATTAACCTTTGAAAAATACAGTGATGGTGATGACTTAAATGTAACAACAATTGACGAGGAAGTCTGTGCTGTGGGTTTCTGACTGCAGATCCAAGGTGGTAGGTGCTGAATGGTCAACGTAAAAACTGAAGATCTGTTACTTTTAGCAGTCCTTGTGAGCCAGGAGGAGTAGGAGTACTCCTCCCAGGTCTCACAAGTAGGCTTTTGGCCTACCTCAGCCTGGATCACAACCCTATTGTTCTTACCTCCCCTCTTGAAAACCCGATGGTGACTCCTATGTTCCCACTCTTCTTCCCGCTCAACAGCCTGATCATGGCCCAGTTTTAATATCAGGACCATTATATTTGATCCACAAGGAGGGCTGTTTACAGAAATCGTCAAGGGTGTTGATAGACTTCCCATTGTAACACCTAGGCAATGAAAATTCAAGCGTCCTGCATCCACATTGTGCAAATTTTCTAAAGACAGGGAGAAAAAAAATCATGGCGCAATGGCAATTAATTCTTTCATGGGATGTGGGCATCATTGCAAAGGCCAGCATTTGTTGCCCATCCCTAACAGCCCTTGACAACTAAGTGGCTTGCTAGGCCATTTCAGAGGGCAGTTAAGACTCAACCACATTGGTGTGGGTCTGGTGTCACACGTAAGTCAGACCAGGTTAACACAGCAGATTTCCTTCCTTAAAGGACATTAGTGAACCAGATGAGATTTTATAACAATTGATAATAGTTTCATGGCACCATTACTGAGACTAGCTTTCAATTCCAGATTTTATTTTATCAGTTGAACTTAATTTCTACCAGCTGCTGTGGTGGTATTTGAACCCATGTGCCCTGGGCATTAGCCTGGGCCTCTAGATTACTACTCCAGTGACATTAGCACTATGCCACCATCTCCCAAATGAATGGGGTAACACCAGTAGGAATAGAAAACTTAGAGCAATGACTCAAGAGATAGAGATAGCCAAACTGAGATGGTTAATATTTGTCAGGGAACATGAAGTAACTGGACAAGTGCTAAAGCTAAAAGCTAAATTACTAGCTGAAGGTATTTTGTTTGTCCCCTTAAGTATCCTTTAGCAGTAAGGTCAATTAGCAGGGGACAGAGATTTAAGGGAATTGGCAGAAGGATTAGAGGAGAGTTGAGAAATGTTCTGTCTTTCTGGGTACTGCCTGTGCGGAGTTTGCAAGTTCTCCCTGTGACTGCATGGGTTTCCGCCGGGTGCTCCGATTTCCTCCCACAGCCAAAGACTTGCAGGTTGATGGGTAAATTGGCCATTGTAAATTGTCCCTAGTGTAGGTAGGTGGTAGGAGAATTGAGGGAAGGTAGGGAATATGGGATTAATGTAGGATTAGTATAAATGTGGTTGATGGTCGGCACAGACTCGGTGGGCCGAAGGGCCTGTTTCAGTGCTGTATCTCTCTATGACTCTATGACTAAGCTGTGTGGTCATGTGCCTATGAAGCAACCTGAAAGTCCCCATACAGGCTGTGCAAAAAACATTAAAGGGGCTGCTCACTTAAAGAAATTGCCTGCACACTTGAAAAAAAAAATACAGGGAACTATGAAGTTGAGGCAAATTTTCTTCCCGCAGACAGTGATGGGATCTGGAACTCATTGTCTGAAAGGGTGATAGAGGCAGAAACCCCCATCACATTTTTAAAAAAAACTTGGACATGTACATGAAATGCCGTAACCTGCAGGCCTATAGACGAAGAGCTGGAAAGTGGGATGAGGCTCAATAACTCTTTTTCAGCCAGCAAAGACATAATGGGCTTCCTTGCATGCTGTAAATTTTCTATGTTTCGATGTAACTGCATGGCTATATCAGTGGCAATAGAGTAGTCACATTGCATTCAAAAAGCACAATCTTTGTTGACCAAGGTGGAATAGAAAAAGGCAGCTACTGATATGGTATCTGCTTCATCTTGGACATCAAATATTCAGGCTTGCTTCCTTGATGGATATTCACCTGAGGACATGCACTGCAATGATAAGAGCGGAACTTTTCTAAGAGCTACACTGGACGGAAAGCTGACCTTTAAAGACAATACTGTAGCTGGAAGAAAGAAATTAAACGAGTATGTTTCTGTCCTGGTGTGCAACAATGTGATGGGAACAGATAAGATGAAGTTGCTGATTATTGGCAAGAGCAAGAAATCAGAACATTTCTGTAGCGTCAGTATTAATCTGCTCCAAATTCCAATGTTCAGGTGATTGCAGATTTGTTTTCCTAGTAGCTTAAAGAGATCAATGATTAGTACAGGTGTAAGTGTGTAAAAATTGTGATCATTCTAGACAGCTGCACAGTGCACCCACGACTACCTTAGCAAATGCCAAACTAGTTTTTCTGCCTCCAAACACACTATTTGATGACGTGAGATGTAAATAAATGCCACTGATGGCTTAAGTGAGTGAATATGATCAAGCTAGTCAAATAGTTTATATGCTATTATTTTCTGGGATGCATCAAAAACTGTAATGATATAGAAATATTTAGAAAAAACTAATTTGTACCTGTACCAGGTGAAGAAACTGTCAGAATTGGAATATGAGCCAAGATAACAGACTTACTGATTTAGGCACCTATGTTAATGAAAGAGCTATTATAGTTGTAGTTTAACATTTGTTTCTTAACATTTGTGACTTTTGCAATAAATGTTTCAAAAAGTTTAAAAATAGTGACATGTTACAACAGTGTGAAATTTTATTCCAAGATTTATAACAAAATTAATTTAAATTGATGTGCTTAGGAGGTTTCACCAGCATTCTTCATATTCTTTCTACCTTGTCAAAAACTTTCATTTGAATAAAGTGCCACAAATAACAAACTTGTACTTTAGCAAATATGGTTCATCATAAACAAGGTGCACCATATTTTCTGTGAGCTAGCATGTGTTCTACTGAGGCCTGAGGAAAGGTACCAAATCTTTAACCAATCCTAAAGAAGATGATTTACTTTTCTAAAGCATCAAAGTACCAAAGACTCTTGGCATACATTTTTTTCTTCAGCCTGGCAATTCCCTTGGGTATATCAGACAGAGAATTGTGGGTTGTTCCACCTTTCGAGGTCAGATCCGGATGTCGCCAGTGACCTGTCCCTTTGATATTAATGACCCAGCCCCTATTTGGTACAGAGTCAGAGTCTTTGAGAATGGGTACACTTAGGTCCTGCTGCTCCTCAATGGCAAAGTGGGATCTTTGGAATTTTGACTCCCTGAAATCCAGTAAAAAATTACTTAACATAATTTACAAGCCCAACTTCACTGTCTGCAGTGCAATCTCAACCATAGCATCAAATCTCTATGCCACAAAATATGGCCAGCTTTGTTTCTACTGAACAAGCCTGCTGAATTCTCTGCCCCCGCAAGGTTCCTGTCCTAATGTGGAACCTCATAAAATGTACCTTTCGGAGCCCACTTCAGTGGTTAATTAGACCGTTGCCCAGCAATCTTTCAATTGCAATAACATTTTCACTAAAGCTAGTGCTGTAATATCCAGATTATATATTACATCTGAATATAAGTCTCCTTATACAGAACAAATCTTATCCATTAGCAAGATGTTCCATCTTCCTGTCACATAAGAGTTTATCAGTGCTACTATTGAACTGCACACTTTAAATTCGTTGCCGAGGAATGATTAATTAAGAAATAGTGCTTTATTTGAAAGGTTTGAATCACAGCTGATGAGAAGGAGTTACTCAAAACTGGCACAGATGTTAATAAATAGATCCCCTGGGTCTTGTTAAAATTTGCAAGACAAACCCTACTGGCAAAGCTGAAATGTTACAGCCAAAGCTGAAATATTACAGCCAATTAACGTATCTGAACAAACAACAAGACTAACATGATCCATTTTAACAAGATCTTTGAAATCTGTCATTTTAGCAATGAGAATTCAGTGATATTACGGTTCATTCATTTTAATACAAACATATATCGCCTCTGTATAGCTGACATGACTTTGAATAGAATTAATAAAGTGATTTTGTTAATTTTAAGGTATTTTCTCACAGTCACCTTTCTTAGCTCGGTTAGGAGGTGAATGGCTCACTTCCAGCCCTTGCTAGTAGATTTCTGGTTATAACTAGTTAATAGCAAGTGCCTAATATCAACCTGGGATGACTTTTTAATCCACTTTCTTCTCCCTTTCCTTCAGGAAAGTGCTTGCAGTATGATAGGTTCTTCCACACAATGAATCTATGATTAACAATACCTTGATGCAGGCTTTCATGCAATCCACCTCATCTTCACTTCAAAGGACGAACAACCAAACCAATGCAATGCACCACAATAAATCTGAATAATGTTCAATGATTTTTTCTTTTTGTTTGTATTATCAAGAATTTATATTGACATATACAAACGTCATGTATATGTGTATTAAATAAACCCGTTGTATTTTTTGATTACACAGTGCTTGTGAGAGGAGTACTTTGGTAGATAGAGGGTAGAAATTTGGTTCCATAACACCCAGGTTTTCGGCGCTATGGGTGCTGTTTTGTGTCCAACATGGCATCTGCATCGTATATGCACATTTCTGGTGCAGGCCGTGATGGACGCCATTTTGGTAAAGGCCAAACAAGAGGCATCCTATACCCGCGTCAGAAGCGGGCTGTGGCCATTAACATATGCAATAAGGAGCCCAAAACCTACTTCTGCTCCTTTTTGCAGTTTGGCTTAGTGCCTGAGGCAGTCAGCACCAGTGTTGATTGCCTCTGGGAAAACTAATGCTAACAGCATAGAATTAAAAATGACTCTGACTTCCAGGCACCCTCATCACCGATCTCCCCTCAGGTGCCGACCTCGACCTCCTAGCAACCCCCCCAGACAGCACTCCCAACCCCACAAAACTACCTTGCTGTGGCACAGTTGGTAGCAGTGTTGCCACTGAGTCAGAACGTTGTAGGTTCAAGTCCCACTCCAGGGTCTGGATTTTGTGTGGCCCCATGAGGCAGGATTGGAGGTGGGGAGACATGGAGTATCGCAACAGGTGGTGGGGAGGTGGTGGGGCAGAGGGCCTGTTGCCTCCTTGCCACCGAGCGATCATCCCGAGGGTGGGATAGGCTGGTGATAGCCTTCCTGCACAGAGGCCAATTGTGGCCCTTAAGTGGCCTACTAATGGCCAATTAAGGGTCTCTTCCAGCCACTGCTGGGATCTTACTAGCAGCAGTGGGGGTCCTCTGCCAGGCGGGGAAGATGCCTTGGAACAGGAGGCACCCTCTCTGTGGGCTTCGAGGGATGGTCCCTCTTCTAGGGGCAACTCACCCCCTCCAGGAGCCCATCCCCGTGGACTGTAAGACCACCCCCCATCTCCCCTCACCGTGGCCTTCTGGACTGGCCCCGCCGGCCCACCCTCACCTATCTCTTCTCCGGGGTCCCGGTGCTGGGCCTCTGCAGTACCAGCAGTAGCCACCTCTCCTGGTGGCACTGCCGATACTGCTGAACTGCCGGCCCTCTGATTGGCCAGCAGCTCAAGGAGGCGGGATCCCCATCTTTAAAGGGATGGGGATCCCACCTCATGAAACTCGATTTAAAAAGACTGGAGGATCGCACTGGGGAGGTGGGAGGTGTGAAAAGGCAGAGGCAGGGTTCCCCCTGCCTTTTTGGCCTGGCGCCGGGAGCCCCGCCTCCAGCACAAAATCCAGCCCCAGGACTTGGGCACAAGAATCAAGGCTGACATTCTAATGCAGTGCAGCAATGTCAAGGGTGCCGTCTTTTGGACGAGACATTAAACTGAGGCCCTGTCGTACCTCTAAGGTAGACTTAAAAGATCCCATGATACTATTTCAAAGCAGAGCAGTGGAGTTATCTCCAGTGTCCTGGCCAATATTTATCCTTCAATTAACATCACAAAAACAGATTATGTGGTAATTATAACATTGCTGTTTCTAGGAGCTTGCTGTGCACAAATTGGCTGCTGTGTTGCCAACATTACAACAGTGACCATACTTCAAAAATACTTCATTGGCTGTAAAGCTTTGGGACATCCTGTGACTATGAAAAGCACTATACGCACTATATAAATGCAAGTTTTTTCTGACCACCTGCTACCCCCAACCTCCTGGACAGCACTCCTGACTCCCCAAAAGCCTCCAGACCTTCTTTCCCAACCACCTCTGAGCTCCTCACCCTGACAGCACTGCCAAACCCCCCAACAATATAAATGTTTTTTCTCAACCCCTGACAGCCCTCCAATCACACTCCAAAAGCCAGCCATTCCTCCTCTAGACCCCTGTGATCTGACCCAATCACTTACCTGCACCTTGGCACACCAACTTGTGTGTCTCCCACTATTGTGCCTCCTACATGTTAATGAGATCTGAGCCCCAAAATTCCAGGGTTTTTGGACTGCCTCATTTGAATGCACGCAGTTACCACTCTGTGGCTGTGGCATTAAAAAATGGACACTGCTGAATTTCTAGACCTAAAAGTTCTTGGCACAGCCGTGCTTATTTTGGAGGAAACGTAGGAAACAACCTTGTTGTTCTGGGTCCCTGGACAACAGTTAAGTCAAGGATTGCAAGGGTCCTGCCTACTAATAATCCTGTAGCAAAGGGTTGCCACCCTTGCCAGTTAATGAATGTCTGCTAGTCAGCTTTAGAAAAAAGCTTTTCTTTTATTGGCAAGCACAACCATACATTGTTTTATATCAATCCTGTTAGAAGTTACATTTATCAGAGATGTGACATAACAGTGTATGAAGCATGGAGAATTGTATTGTTTTATGAACTTTGAATGCAGTGCACCATGTAATACTGCAACAAAGTCACACTTTTTTACTTCAGATGGAACAATTCTTTACCACTGGACACAGGCTTTCGAAGGTCAGTTCCATCGTCGAGGTCAATTTTCATCATGTGAAATGAACTGTTGCAATACATAAGCTCATTAACATTCTGTGGCCCATACACCTCTTACCCCTGATCTGAACAGAAGAAGAAAACATATTTATTTGTGTTGTGTAAGAGCTGTAACAGCAAGATTTGTTCATTATTTTTGCGAGGAATGCCCAAGCTGATTCAAAATCTAATCAGTTTACGTTGAGCCAACAAGGTAAACATTTCTGAACAGACTTATCACAGACTTGGTAGGAAATTAAAACACGCCAAATAAGAATCAAAAATACAATTAATGAAGTATGATAAACTTTGATATGAGATTGATATATTTGCTCTATTGCTTTACTAACAATAAGAGGCGCTGAAGCAAAAATTAACATGTCGAACATGTACTATTGGTGACAGTGGTTAAATTGCTCATTTCTGTCTGCTGCTTCTGTACGTCAAAAATGCATGTGAAACTTTCACCATGAACACCTTGTGTGTTTTATTCTACAAAATGCTGTCTGGGTTTTCAAATACCTTTTCTGGTATTAGCCCCAGCAAATGACTTGACAGAGATTACAGTTTTGTTGAGTGTTGTGAAGAAAATTTACAACTAGATAGTTTAAAAATTACTTTTAGTCTTCTATAATGCTATTTTCTCAAACTATATTACTGGGGATCCAGCATTAGATGGCAACTATTGTTCCAAAAAAGTGTTTGGGAAACATTTCCTGCATGTTTGCCAAACATTGCAATGTGCTGATGCATTTCAATGCTTAACTGTGGTTCAAAAATGCCATTATGTTTCTTGTATGGAGATTTGTTGCGACTAAAGGTGGTTAGCTGGTTTGCTGCTCTCCTTTTCCCAGAAACCATGACAACATCGCTTTAAGAACTTTGTGCACTGTGTGACACTCAAACCCAAAACAAAAGGGTACAGATTTAGTACCAAATAAGACCCACAAGCTATTGCCCTTAAGTTAGTGTCCATGGCATAGGGTGCCACCAAAGAGGCAGTAAAGTTCAGCCATGATAGTGAACTCCCAGGGTGGGGAGCACTTTAATTTGATGGTCCCCCTCCCCTGAGAACTATCTGTCAGCTGTCTCATGAGAGCCCCATTTTACCTTTTGGCATATCCAGGTGTTGACCTAAGTTTCAGCCCTTCAGGCGGGCTTCTGCTGAACTTTTGGTAGGAGTACACAGGAAGAACTGTGAATTTTCGTAGTTACACACGTCATATAAAATTTCTGGACATTTCTCCAGTAGGGGCGAAACTCTCCCAAGTTCTGTAAAAACTTCTGAATGCCCTACATCATGTTTTTAAATGCTTGGAATCTTTCAGAATACGAGAAAGAAACGCTGGGTGCAATTACTCACAAACTATATTCCTAAACTGAATGCAAAAGAACAACCCTACTGTCACCAGAATATGATACTTTAACTTGTCTTATTTTTGGTGGACATATTATTTTTATTACATTTTTTGTCAGTAAAGTTAGTCCATTAATTAATAAATTATAGGCTAAGTAAAAATGGTAAAGCATTATAAAAATTAAGCCTAAAATACATAAAATAGATCTGTAGTTATAGGTATAGTCAATAACAAAAGAAACATTTGTAAATATTAAGGTGTTTATGTACAAGTGCAAAATTAAGCTGCTGTCAAGTAGAAAGAGGTAGATAGATTCCTGATAAACAAGTGGGTGAAAGGTTATCTGGGATAGGCGGGAATGTGGAGTAATTGGTTCAGCCATGAACTTATTGAATAGCAGAGCAGGCTCGAGGGGTTGAGTGGCCTACTCCTGCTCCTAACTCATATGTTCATATCATATGTTCGTAATGACTAAGAGAAATGTGTCGTTAATAGCCATTCTGTGAATATAAACCATACCTGTTAGTTTAGAGATACAACACTGAAACAGACCCTTCGGCCCACCGAGTCTGTGCCGACCATCAACCACCCATTTTTATACTAATCCTACACTAATTCCATATTCCTACCACATCCCCACCTGTCCCTATATTTCCCTACCACCTACCTATACTAGGGGCAATTTAAAATGGCCAATTTACCTATCAACCCGCAAGTCTTTGGCATGTGGGAGCGAATGGAGAAGGCAAGAGAGGTGGTGTGAGGCCGATAGTCATCAGCATCCATGTGGAGCCTGATGTGTTTTTAGATAATATAGATGAGAAATAGAAGGAGGCCAAGGAGAGATCCTTGGGTGACAGCAGAGATAACAATATGGGAGTGGGAAGGGAAACCATTGCATGTAATTCCCTGATAATGATGTGATAGATAAGAATGGAGTTAGGCAAGGACATTTCTACTCAGCTGCACAACAGAGGAGAGGCTTTGAATGAGGATGGTGTGGTCAACTGTGTTGAAGGCTGCAGATAGGTCAACAAGGATGAGGGAGAATTGTTTAGCACAGTCAGTCACATAGCATGTCATTTGTGCCTTTGATAAAGTTGTTTCAGTACTGTGACAGGGGCAAAAACCTGACGAGAAGGACTCAAAGATGGAGATGGGCATGAATTTGGGCAGTGACAGCACGGTCAAGGACTGTCGAGAGGAAACGGAGGTTGGAGATAGGACAATAGTTTACATTGACAGAGGGGTCAAGGGTGGATTTTTTGAGGAGGGGGAGGTGATGGTGACAGATTTTAAAGGGAGGGGGACAGTACTCGAAGAGAGGGAACTGTAAATGATACCTGCTAACATGGGGCCCAGGAGGAGAAGCTGGGTGGTCAACAGTTTGGTTAGAATAGGGATGGCAGAACAGAAGTGGATCTCATGGACAAGCTGAGCTCAGAGAGAGCATGGCAGTAGATGGGATAGCATTTAGAGAAATATGTGAGTTCCGGGCTAGGACAATGGGGAACATGAGAATAAGTTTGATCCGGTGTGCTCGTGGAAGGAAGGGAAGTGGCAGTGGCAGCTGAACTGATGGTCTCGAACTTTGTGACAAGAAAGTCCATGGATTCCTTGCTCTTGTTGCTAGGGGTGAGAGTGGAGGAGGCACGGAAGGGTGGTTTGTACCAGAGAAGTGAAGCTGGTTGTTATTTTTGCATTCCAGGATGATCTTTGAAGCGTTAACAGTTTTAGCAATCGAGTTCAGGACAGTGATTTATGCGATCTAGCCAGATCGAACGGTGGATGGCTAAACCAGTTGCCCACCATAGACGTTGAAATCTGCATCCTTTGGAGTTAAGGAAGTAGAATATAAAGGAATTTTGGAAGGAATTTATAGTATATTCGAGTCTAGATTTAATAAGTAATTGTTATACAATTTGAGTAAGTTAAATAAAAATTCAGGTGTCAACTCATATGAAATAAATGTTGGCACCAGTGAAGGTGATTGCTGTGTTCATCTTAATGCCACAAGCACCTTTTTTACTCCGGGCACACCAACTGTGGGCATCAGTCACTCAGAAATATTAAGAAGTCCCAACTCAAGTTACCACTGCTTCTCCTTAGGACACATCACTAAATCTGATTCTCACATCCAAATGAAACCACATGGAACTTTTCTTTGCCATTGCCACATAGCTTAAAATCCCAGGTCCTATTAGCTGTATCCACAAGCCCATCTGGGCACTTGTGGAGATCTGCACAGGTTTACCTCAGTAGGAAGATTTTTTTTATCAATGTACAGATGGTATCCAATGCCAAGAATATCACTGCAGATGCATGCACCAATTTCCCTCCAGCTGCCATGACTTACATATCCATGGCAATTCTGGACTCACCAGGAGGTTTATGGAAGGAGGTGTGACTGGTAGCTACCTGCTAAGTGAGAGATTACCTTCAGATTTCAGCCACTATGTTCTGTGAGATCACAGACCCGATCTTCTGTGAAATTAACTTTCAAATTCAACATTTATATTAATCAATTTTGCAAAATAATTCTGAATTAAAATGGTAGAGTAGAAAAAAAGAAACTAATTTGGGACACTTTTCAACGAAACACTGTTAATGAAGTATCTTTCATCTCTTTCCATTTTACTCCTACACAGCTATTCAGACTGTGCATTCAAAATTTGATAATTTAAAAATCTCAAGACTGTACTGTATCTTTGATTACACTACAAATACAAGCCCATATTGTAAAGTAATTGGCACCCTATTTAAATTTTGCATGGGAATGATGGAGGCATGGGCCTGGCTTCACATAAAATGAGTTACTGGACAAATATGCACTACATATGTGCCAATACAAACAAGAAAATAAATATTTAACCCATGATAATGTAATGATCTTTGGGAGGCTGTAGCTCCTCCTCTCTTGAGGACGACAGAAGTTGGGGACACAAGGCAAAACTCAAAAAGTTCTTTGAGAACAAGGGAAAGAGATGGAAGGTAAATTTGCTTTTGCAGTTGCTGATTTATATCACTATTATTAATAAATACACCCTATTCTACTTACAAAAATATGTTTTCAATTTTGCCTGAAGAAGTTGAAGACCCTGTTATTTGGTGCTTAAGTGGGACTTCACATAATAAGATGGCAAAGTAATAAATTCAAATACGAAGACATTGATTTTCATATATCAGTTCTACACATAAAGCGTGATAATAACTAAAAATATTAGGGGAATGTTTTATCTGTTTGCTATTTGTAATAGATTTATAACTACATTCTTTATACCTGCATTTCTGACTTTGCTCGAAATGACCTGTTGTGCATCTTTTCATTACAATGTTCCATTTGAACTTTTTTCCTTTCGATAACATTGTATGTGTTGAAGGAGATGGGACATCCATTGAGGCCATACACAAAATTGTTAGCGAATCCCAGGTACAGCAGGGATAGATGAAAATGATCCCAATGTAAAATTGGTTCCATGCTACTCAAGGATTGGCATTATACCAACAGGTAAGAACTCTTGTAAGGCAAAGGTCAGACAATTGCCATCTGTGATACATTTATCAAGCCCACTGGATAAGATTTAACAGTAATGTGATTTAGAAATTTTCTTTTGAGGAATTTGACTACTGTATTTGAATATGAAATATGTTAACACAAATGATTACTTTAGCCAAATTAATCCTGTCTAAGAGAGAGTCTGAACACTTGAAGAAGAAAAATATGAAAGGGTATAGAGAAAGACATCAAAAATGTATCTAAAGTAGACAGTTCCAGGGTGGTGCTAACAGTAGCACAGGTATAAAGAATCAAAATGGCCATTATCTGTATGTTAATTTCTATGATAAACAACTTCACACTAAACTTACACAGATGGAATATGAAATATATTCTACCGTCCAAATTTTTCTGTGAGTAACGAAGGAACGGCATTCCCCATTCACTTGATGTGCATTTGCCAACAGATTCTTAGCGAGCTTGTCAGTGGAGATTTTGAGTATTCCAGTGTCTGCATTCGGCACCCTCTTTTTTTTTATTCATTCAGGGATGTGGGCGTCGCTGGCTACGCCAGCATTTATTGCCCATCCCTAATTGCCCTTGAGAAGGTGGTGGTGAGCTGCCTTCTTGAACCGCTGCAGTCCATTTGGGGTAGGTACACCCACAGTGCTGTTAGGAAGGGAGTTCCAGGATCTTGACCCAGCGACAGTGAAGGAACGGCGATATAGTTCCAAGTCAGGATGGTGTGTGACTTGGAGGGGAACTTGCAGGTGGTGGTGTTCCCATGTATTTGTTGCCCTTGTCCTTCTAGTTGTTAGAGGTCGCGGGTTTGGAAGGTGCTGTTTAAGGAGCCTTGGTGCATTGCTGCAGTGCATCTTGTAGATGGTACACACTGCTGCCACTGTGCATCGGTGGTGGAGGGAGTGAATGTTTGTAGATGGGGTGCCAATCAAGTGGGCTGCTTTGTCCTGGATGGTGTCGAACTTCTTGAGTGTTGTTGGAGCTGCACCCATCCAGGCCAGTGGAGAGTATTCCATCACACTCCTGACTTGTGCCTTGTAGATGGTGGACAGGCTTTGGGGAGTCAGGAGGTGAGCTACTCGCCTCAAGATTCCTAGCCTCTGACCTGCTCTGGTAGCCATGGTATTTATGTGGCTACTCCAATTCAGTTTCTGGTCAATGGTAGCCCCTAGGATGTTGATATTGGGAGATTCAGCGATGGTAATGCCATTGTATGTCAAGGGGAGATGGTTAGATTCTGTCTTGTAGGAGATGGTCATTGCCTGGCACTTGTGTGGCGCAAATGTTACTTGCCACTTATCAGCCCAAGCCTGGATATTGTCCAGGTCTTGCTGCATTTCTACATGGACTGCTTCATTATCTGAGGAGTCACAAATGGTGCTGAACATTGTGCAATCATCAGCGAACATCCCCACTTCTGACCTTATGATTGAAGGAAGGTCATTGATGAAGCAGCTGAAGATGATTGGGCCTACGACACAGCCCTGAGGAACTCCTGCAGTGATGTCCTGGAGCTCAGATGATTGACCTCCAACAACCACAACCATCTTTCTTTGCGCTAAGTATGACTCCAGCCAGCGGAGGGTTTTCCCCCTGATTCCCACTGACCTCAGTTTTGCTAGAGCTCCTTGATACCATACTCGGTCAAATACTGCCTTGATGTCAAGGGCAGTCACTCTAACCTCACCTCTTGAGTTCAGCTCTTTTTGTCCATGTTTGAACCAAGGCTGTAATGAGGTCAGGAGCTGAATGGCCCTGGCGGAACCCAAACTGAGCATCACTGAGCAGGTTATTGCTAAGCAAGTGCCACTTGATGGCACTGTTGATGACACCTTGCATCACTTTATTGCTGATTGAGAGTAGGCTGATGGGGCAGTAATTGGCCGGGTTGGACTTGTCCTGCTTTTTGTGTACAGGACATACCTGGGCAATTTTCCACATTGCAGGGTAGATGCCAGTGTTGTAGCTGTACTGGAACAGCTTGGCTAGGGGCGTGGCAAGTTCTGGAGCATAGGTCTGCAGTACTATGGCTGGCATATTGTCAGGGCCCATAGCTTTTGCAGTATCCAGTGCCTTCAGTCGTTTCTTGATATCACGCGGAGTGAATCGAGTTGGCTGAAGTCTGGCATCTGTGATGCTGGGGACTTCAGGAGGAGGCCGAGATGGATCATCAACTCGGCACTTCTGGCTGAAGATTGTTGCAAATGCTTCAGCCTTATCTTTCGCACTGATGTGCTGGGCTCCCCCATCATTGAGGGTGGGGATATTTGTGGAGCCACCTCCTCCAGTTAGTTGTTTAATTGTCCACCACCATTCACGGCTGGATGTGGCAGGACTGCAGAGCTTAGATCTGATCCGTTGGTTATGGCATCGCTTAGCTCTGTCTATCGCATGCTGCTTACGCAGTTTGGCACGCAGATAGTCCTGTGTTGTAGCTTCACCAGGTTGACACCTCATTTTGAGGTATGCCTGGTGCTGCTCCTGGCATGCCTTCCTGCACTCTTTATTGAACCAGGGTTGGTCTCCTGGCTTGATGGTAATGGTAGAGTGGAGGATATTCCGGGCCATGAGGTTCCAGATTGTGGTTGAGTACAATTCTGCTGCTGCTGATGGCCCACAGCGCCTCATGGATGCCCAGTTTTGCATTGCTAGATCTGTTCGAAATCTATCCCATTTAGCACGGTGGTAGTGCCACACAACACGATGGACGGTATCCTCAATGTGAAGGCGGGACCGTCTCCACAAGGACTGTGCAGTGGTCACTCCTACCAATACTGTCATGGACAGAAGCATCTGCGGCAGGCAGATTGGTGAGGACGAGGTCAAGTATGTTTTTCCCTCTTGTTGGTTCCCTCACCACCTGCCGCAGACCCAGTCTAGCAGATATGTCCTTTAGGACTCGGCCAGCTCGGTCAGTAGTGGTGCTACCATGGCACTCTTGGTGATGGACATTGAAGTCCCCCACCCAGAGTACATTTTGTGCCCTTGCCACTCTCAGTGCTTCCTCCAAGTGGTGTTCAACATGGAGGAGTACTGAGTCATCAGCTGAGAGAGGGCGGTAGGTGGTAATCAGTAGGAGGTTACCTTGCCCATGTTTGACCTGTTGCCATGAGACTTCATGGGGTCCGGAGTCGATGTTGAGGACTCCCAGGACAACTCCCTCCCTACTGTATACCACTGTGCCACCACCTCTGCTGGGTCTGTCCTGCCAGTGGGACAGGACATACCCAGGGATGGTGATGGCAGTGTCTGGGACATTGTCTGTAAGGTATGATTCCGTGAGTATGACTGTGTTAGGCTGTTGCTTGACTAGTCTGTGGGACAGCTCTCCCAACTTTGGCACAAGCCCCCAGATGTTAGTAAGAAGGACTTTGCAGGGTCAACAGGGCTGGGTTTGCCGTTGTCGTTTCCGGTGCCTAGGTTGATGCCGTGTGGTCCGTCCGCTTTCATTCCTTTTTATTGACTTCGTAGCGGTTAGGTACAACTGAGTGGCCTGCTAGGCCATTTCAAAGGGCATGTAAGAGTTAACCACATTGCTGTGGGTCTGGAGTCACATGTAGGCCAGACCAGGTAAGGACAGCAGATTTCCTTCTCTAAAGGACATTAGTGAACCAGATGGGTTTTTACAACAATCGACAATGGTTTCATGGCCATCATTAGACTAGTTTTTAATTCCAGATTTATTAATTAAATTCAAATTCCACCTTCTGCTGTGGTGGGATTCGAACCCATGTCCCCAGAGAAATACTCTGGGTCTCTGGGTTACTAGTCCAGTGATAATACCACTACGCCACTGCCTACCCTCTACAAGGGATTTGCGTCATCTGTGAGCAGGGTCGGCAGCGGGAGGCTTCTCAGCCATCAAATTGAAGAATCCTCACTGAAACACGCAGACAGCAATGCATGAAATAAAAGTAGGAAGTATGAATTTCATTTAAATCATTGTCCAGGAAAAAAAAGATTGGATTACAGGAAAGAAATAAAAGATCAAGCAGGAAAACTATAAAAATATATATTTTTAAATCTCCCAAATTAATTTTCTTCTAAGGAAATAAGACTCAACACTGTCTAATTTTTCAGAGCCATAGAGATTGTTCAACAGTAATTATCACTTACTGGTTGGCATCCTTCCATCAATGAAGGATGATGGACATGCAGCAAACAATCCATTTAGGTGGGGTGTCATCTCTTGGTGCACCTTTGTTGATGGCTGTGAAGGCAAATTCTTGAGAGGCCGGTTCTGCCACAAGTGCTGCATGTAAAGCTGCCGAGAGACACTGTGAGTTGTTGTTTTTGACGTTGGCAACTGTTGCCAAGCTGCTGTAGCAATTAGTCATTGTGGTAGTGCACACCAGTCCACAGAATGTGTCGCCATTTCTCTCTTTTGCTAGCTAGTGACTACCAAGTGCGATAGTCGACATTTAGGGCCTTCATGTCATGCTCGCAAGTATCCTTGAAGCAGAGCTTTGGGCGTCCCACTGATCATCTGGTCCCGGCTACCTCATCATACAGAAGGCCCTTGGGTGTGCAACTGTGTTCCATCCTGCGGACGTGTCCAATCCACCGAAGCCACCTCTCTTTGATTAGTGCCTTCACACTTTGGAGTTCTGCCTTTGAGAGGACTGCTACATTTGTGATTCCATCCTGCCAGGACATACTCATTATGCACTCCGGACAGCGAAGATGGAAATTATTGAACTCCTTTTCCTGGTAGCTGTAAGTCACCCATGTTTCACAGCCATACAGCAAGGTGCTGAGAACATAGACCTTATAAACCATCAGCTTGGTCCTAAGGGTCAGCTTGGTGTTATCCCATGCACATTTCGCACGTCGGCCAAAGATGGTAGCTGCTTTCCTTGTGCGTGTATCGAGCTCTGCATCAAAGGACAGATCATCTGTCACTTACTATGCCATTAAAATCTCAGCTACTCCAGATTAAACAAGCCCTAAATCTTCATCCATTTTTAGAGTGGGAATTAGCTTAGTTTCACGCCATGACAGTGATCTCAGCGTGGATTCCATTGCAAAGATGCACCAGCACAGCCTGTGGAGGAGCAGGATATCACTGACAGCAACCTCCATATTTTCACATTTAACTGTGCATTTGCAGATGTCAGACTAGCTATCAGTTTTACCCAATAATAACAGCAAGCATGAACAGCCTCGCCCTTCTTATTACAGCAAAATCTGGACCAATAAAAATCAAATCTATTAATTTCAATGGATAGAAAATTGCAGGCACAGTACCTTGTAGTGAATGAGGTAACTTGCTGCAGGCATGCATTCGGAAAATGTACCCTACATCTGAGACTACATGGCTATGTACAGACAACAATTAATAGAGAATATACCTAATGAACGTGATTATGATTTGAGAGCTTTTCCAAGATTCTTTACTCTAACTGGAACTAATATACTGATGTTTTTGCTTGTGTGCTATTGAGGCTGATCAATGACTGACAAAGAACTGCACTCGATGACTATAAGATTTCTGCAATAAAATTGCTGAGAAATGCCAACTGTTTTGCCTTTAACATAAATCACTGACCTGTGCATAGGTGATTTCTCTAGCCTGTTGAAAAATATGTTTTCTTTGGATATTCTCTTTTCTTGAGGTGTTTGCAAGGAGCTGCTCTTCCAACTCTAGCAGAAAATGTTAGGACATCCCAGACATTTCAGTTTACTACTGTGTCAAATTGAGTGATATTTTTGCTAAAGTGCTAAGTGATGTAGACCTGTTACTTAAATTTTCATTGCATTAAATGTCAGGGCAGATTCTTGACGTTTTATAATAAATCAGCTTGTAAGAGCCATCAAGAACCAGGCAGCCTGGATAACCATACGTAAAAGAAAAGAAATGCTTTCAGAATTCAAGTACTCAAAATGATAGACAGTACTTGAGCCTGAGAGGAAAACCCTGAATCAAAGACATAGCTCAAACAATTCCCAGTTATAAGAACTCCAATGTAACTATGCATCAATTAGTTGACAGGGCTGAATTTTGTTGTAACAACAGGGGTCCTGGCAGTGGGCAAGAAGGTGGGGGGAGACCCTTCCTTGGCCCTCTGTCAGACCCCCAATGCAATTACTCAGCAGGCAGGCAATTAACTAGCCGTCGTCCCTCTAAGGGAGGGGCTGTTGCCTGCAAGAGCTGCCGGCCAATTGGAAGGCCGGCAGCTCCACTGGGAGCAGTATGACGTGTACAGAGACCCCGGGAAATGTGAGTAGGGTTGGGGTTACTGGAGCCATTCAGGCAGGGTGGGTTACTGAGGGTGAGGGTGGTCTTCCTGCGGGGGAGGGGAGTGGGGCGAACAGCTAACAAGGAAACACTGCTGGGGGATCCTCCAGGGGCCCTGGATTTCCCCCAAAGGAGGGACCCTCCAACACGGCTAGGAAGCTGCCAGGATTTACCTGGCGGCATCTCCCCGCGGCGTTGGACCCCTTTGCCTTTGATTAAATTAACGTGGAGGCGGGAAGAGGCCCTTAAGTAGCCATTAATTGGTTTAAGGGCCTCAATTGGCCTGGGGATGGAGGAACATCCTCAGCCTTCCCCATCCTTCTGACGCAATTTTATGGACACCACTCCCAACCCCCGCCTTCATTCCCGTCCCGAGGGGACCCATATAATTCAGCCCAATATGTCTGTCCAACTTTTGAAAGCAATATCCTTCCTCCTAGAACAGGTTTTTGAAGTAAAACCTGAACTATCTATTCTTTTTGCCATTGAGTGTTCTTGCTCTGGTAGGCAAAATCTGAACTGTTGGTTACAATCCTTGCTTTATTCCTTCACGACAACAAGAATATAAATTCTTCCTGTTAACATCATGTATTCGTATTACCTTCAAATTACTGCTTTGTAACATAAAGAACACCAAAATGGTAAACAACAATTCATTAATATGCTTAATAGTAAATGACTACTAATATCTAAAAAATAAAGCTGCAGTTCAATACTATTAGCAAAGACTACTGGCTGGAAAGATTTGCTGCAGTCAAATCTTTGTAGCCATCTCCATCATGGTCTTTTCTTCCGGGGTCTTTTCCATCAAGTCTCTTATCATAGTTGGTATCTCCTATCTCTGTATTGCAGACACTATATACCACAAAGGAACCCCTGTAGAACATGAATGTTCAATGAAATATGCTAATCACTGCAAGGCCAGCTCCCCTTGTCTCAGCTTCCCTCACTGCTTCCCTAGCGAGTTTCACAATACAACTTCTGTCAGTGAATGACAGTGATCTTGACAGGCATTATCGGGCATCACACTGACCAACACAAAATCATTGGGTTGGATTTTAAGGAGCCATCGACGCAAGGATCTGTGGTGGAGTGGGTGGGGGGGGGGGGGCAGAAGATGATCCCGGATGAGACCCGCCATGGACCTCGATGCCTGCAGGGCCCAGCCTGTTCCTCCCGGTGGCAGTGAGGCACCATGGTGGCCTCCCTGCCGCTGGGCGATGGGATCATAATTTGAATATTTAAATTAATTAAAATAATTAATTTAATAAACGTACCTCGCTTCCTGATGTCCCACTGCGATCTTCAGCCCGGTGGCTGGTACTCATGTGCCTTCGGATCCCCATCCGGGGAAACGAGATGCAACACTGGTAGGGAGAGGGGATGAGGTAGATTTCACAGTGCTGGGGCTTGTTTGGTGGGAGGGCGGAAGGGTAGGTGGGAAATGGGATCAAATTAATGTCATGGGTGTAGGGGACAGTGGGAAGGGTTATAGTTTAAAGTTTGTGCAGTTGGGGGCGTGGGAAAGGTCAGATGGTAAAGGTAAGTGTTTTGGAGGAAAAGGGCAAATAAAAGGGCGGGGGAGGGGCAACAGAGATGTATTTATTTATTTTCATTAAATCTTTCTTGAAAAATTTAAATATGCTGGTAGGGCTAACAGTCCTTTAAAAATGGCGTCAGCGCTTGCTTGGAATCGTGGCGGCTCTTTGGCGTGTCATTTTTATCACCCGCTGCCAATTTCAGCGGCAGTCTTATAAAAATATTTAGCCCATTGTCTTTTGTAATACATTCATCTGCTGGAGATGAGTCAAGAAATTAATTATGAGTGGATAAATAATATTCTATATCCAGTATTATGTTGTTTTTGTTACAATTCTGAGTAAGATATGTTATTCCTGACTTTATAGCTAGTGAGTTTTTTTGCTTTACCTCATTCATGGAATAAAACCATCAAACCGCCAGCCAGGCAGTTTATTCTTAATAAATTCAGGAAACATGGGTCAAGAAAAGCGTCCTCTCATATACCATCATCTTTTTGAATATTTGATAAATGTCGTACAAAGAAAGACTGATATTTTCAGTAAGAGAGGTGTGGCAGCTTCCAGGTGGGCATAAGTGGGCATGAGCATTACTGACACTGGTCATTCATTTTATATTTGGTACTATTTTTTTGTTTTAGATTGTAGCGTAAGAAAATACACCTTAGCACATATTACAGAATGGAGATGCAAATTTCTCAGCCTGTACAGTGGTTTCTTTGGTGCAGGGGTTGGACAGGGAGAGAGAGGTTCTCTTCCCTTAGGAGACCAGGGGGCCAGGAGACTCTCCAGACAAACACTATGAAGGAAGTGGGAGAAGATAGTGGCCACAGCCACTGCCAGCAGTCTAGATCTGAGGACCTGTGGCAAAAGGTTTAATGACCTCACATGAGTGGTTAGGGTCAGCGAATGCACCTTCACATGCCATATTCTTACAAATGAACCACTAGCCTCACACACTGCTTCATTCACCACATCCACTTGACTCACCCACCGACAGGCCTCGATCAAGCATTACTCATACCTAGCTTCACCTCACCCACACTTAGCACTGCTGCAAGCCTCACACTCACATCTCCAGCTTGCTCACACTATTCAAATATGACAGGCATATCAACCACATTCACTGACACACTTCCCTCCCTTTTGCAGGACAAGGTGGCCCATAATCAGCGACAGCAGCATTTAACTGGCGGGGGACAGGCACGGCTTTATGCCCACTTGCCATGGAACAGACGATGCTGACCATCATTGGAGCAGGCACGACTGAGGTCATGGCCAGTGAAAGGTTGAAACCACTGAAGATGACAAAATCCTCATAACTAATCCTCCTAAGCCCTATAAGGGCGGCACAGTGGCGCAGTGGTTAGCACCGCAGCCTCACAGCTCTAGGGACCCGGGTTCGATTCCGGGTACTGCCTGTGTGGAGTTTGCAAGTTCTCCCTGTGTCTGCGTGGGTTTTCTCCGGGTGCTCCGGTTTCCTCCCACAAGCCAAAAGACTTGCAGGTTGATAGGTAAATTGGCCATTATAAATTGTCACTAGTATAGGTAGGTGGTAGGGAAATATATAGGGACAGGTGGGGATGTTTGGTAGGAATATGGGATTAGTGTAGGATTAGTATAAATGGGTGGTTGATGTTCGGCACAGACTCGGTGGGCCGAAGGGCCTGTTTCAGTGCTGTATCTCTAATCTAATCTAATCTAAAAAAATTCTCACATCCCACTTGCCTCACACCCCACAATCTCTTCTGATTTACAAGCTGCAGATGGTGTAAGCATACATCTCTTGCTTTACCCAACGTCCCTCACCTCAACCCTACCTTTGTGCCTTTCTCCTTTCAGATACCCAAAAATTTCCACCTGGTTAAGCACTGTTGCAGGAGCAAGAAGTCCAAGTGGAACCAGTGTTCAAAGGGGTTTGCAGGATCCCACAGCAGTGCAGCAATCAGTCCTCTGACAGATTACTAGGATTGCTGAGATGCTGCCCCAGGGGAGCGGCAGTGGCTCCTTGGACCTGCTGCTCTCTCTCGGGGTGACAGTATTTGTGCTCCCACCACTGCCACTTCGCTAGTGTCCCTCCTGTTGCCTGTCAGCCAGCCAGCCAGTCTAGACTGCTACCATCCATGCCGGGTGGCTTTATAGATTCGGGACTGCTTAAAGGAGTCTTTCAAGGTCACCTGCAGTCTCCTCCAATGAAAGTCAGCAGCCTTCCACCAGTCATGTTGCAGCCATTGGGGTAGCACTGTGTGAGAGTACCAGTTCAGGCAAAGACACTTGGGCGACGGGCATTAAGGGTGATAAGCTGACTATTGTATAGAATATTGGATGTTTGTTGGATAAAGCTTTTTCAGAATGGTTGTTTTGTGGTGGCTTTTATTTCAGATTATGACCAAGAGGATGCTGTGATGGTCAATAAAAGAGGTATGGTAGGGTGTGTGACTGATATGCAGTGATGATTTTGGGGTTGTGCTCAGTGGAACTGTAGTCAAATGAGGCAGACATGCCAACTGAAAAGGGGATATGCTGGTTGCTTTGTCCCTCCTGCTGCTCTTCCTCCTGCTTCCGAGCTGCTCATCATATCCCAATCCCTCATTGTTGTGAAGGTTACAGCAGACCACCATGAATCTGAACACATGTCTCAGTGAGAACTGGAGGTTTTCAGCACCTCATTGGAGTGTTTTATGATGTTTCGTGTGGGAGCATGGCTCACATTATATACATGCTGGCCATATCTGGTTGAGTTGTTGAGCAAAGTCATGAGCAAGGTGTTAAGAAGATAGCACTTGTCCTCCAGCAGCCACCCTCTGGTTTGACATGGTTGCTCAAATATTGAGGGAACAGTGGACTGGCATAGAATGAAAGCATCATGACTGCTGCCAGGATATTGGACATTCACTTGCATGATGTGCCGACCACAACTGCAGATTCAGCAAATGGTAACCTTTATGGTTGTGGTACATCTCAGCATTTAGATGTGGTGCCCGCAAAGCCACTCTGTGCAGTTGTTGGGACCCTGCACTATGGGGAAGCCCACTGTCCTGGCAAAGCCATGTCCATGTTCTGCCTGCTCCCTCTGGTCGGAGAGACAATAATTAACTCCCCTCGCCTGACATAAAGAATGTCAGTCACGTCCTTTATGCAGCAGTGAACTGAGAGATGTTACAGATGTCACCTGTTTCAGCCTGAAATAACCTGACGTGAAGAAATTCAGGGCCACGGTCAACTTCACAGCCACTGGCAGCACTGTCCTTGCCCTACTGTCAGCTTACTAGTCTGGTTGCAAGAGGTGTCAGTGTTCTGTGGGCACTTCCTTTGTCAAGCATGCACACACTGCTCCTGACTTTGGTGGAGGTAAGAGAAATGCTCCTGGAAGACCCTAGATAGATAAGGCCTCCTGCTGAGAGCCCTTTTCCCACTACTCTTCCACCCTCTGCAAGCAGTTTGTCTTCTTCTTTGCTGCCTCTGCTCCCTCTCCTCCTGCTGCAGCCCAATAGGAATGGTAATGACGGCACCCATGACTGGGGGAGTAATCTGACCAGAACCCTTGAAGTCACAACCAAGGCCTTCTGCACATGCAGCACCACTCCTTGTAAACTTCATCAACTGTAACCAACTCTTCAAACCACCACATACTCGTACAAACTCAAGCAGAGCTTGGAGAAATTAATCAACAACTAACACGCAAGCTGTTGATGCTCCCTTGACATAACATTGGTGGAGAGGGGTGGAGGAGGGGGCGGGGGTCCTTCCTGCTGCTGACACATGTTCAATGTTTAAGAGATGGCGTTAGCTGGAGTGGCAGGGTTTAAAATGGCACTGCTGGCATAAAATCAGTGTTAAATGCTGACTGACATCAGGATCTACCTGCTCTGCATACTAATGCTCCTAATGCCAATACTAATGCCCTCACCAAGATGGCATTTGGTATGGGCCATGCAAGAAGCATGCATTTGTGGCACAGATGCCATTTTGAGACGGAAACGGTACCCGTAGCACCAAAACTACGAGCACTATGTAGTCCAGTTTTGCATTTCCTTACAAAGTAATTCCTTAAAAAGTACTCTCAGTTGGGACAGATCATGTTATCCAAACAATAAAAGTAACTGACTGTCCAACGATGTGATCACACATATTGCTGCAATGGAAAGTTGCTAAGAACCATTGTGACAAAGTAAGTAAGAATGAAAACCCCTCCTCCATCAGGCATGTCTGATTGATGTGATAATATTCAAAATGTTACTGTTTAAGTTGACCAATGTTGGATCAGACTAGAATTAACATACAGTAAAATAGTACACTGCTCACGATGTGGTCTCCTCTACATTGGGGAGAGCAAACGGAGACTGGGTGACCACTTTGCAGAACACCTCCATTCAGTTCTGAACTTCCAGTCGCCTGTCATTTTAATTCTCCATCTTGCTCCCACTCTCACCATTCTGCCCTTGGCCTACTGCAGTTTTCCAATGAAGCTCAACACAAACTCAAGGAACAGTACCTCAACTTTCGACTGGGCACTTCACAGCCTTCTGGATTCAGCAATATTTCAACAATTTTAGATCATAACCTCTGCCTCCATTTTGTTTCGTTTTTCTCCCCCATTTGGTGTTTTCTCTTGTTCACTCTTATTTCCTTTACTTTGCTTGAGGGTGGAGAGGGGGTGGGGGGGTGGGGGGGAGGGGGAGTGTTCCTGGGGGTTGGCCATTGCATTTGGGGCGAGTCTCCGGGGACCATGGATTGCCGCAAAAGAGGGATAGCCCCTGACATAGGAACATAGGAGCAGTAGTAGTCCATTCAGCCCATAGAGCCTGCCCTGCCATTCAATATGATCATGGCTGATCATCCACTTCAATGCCTTTTTCACACACTATCCTCATAGTCACTCGTCATTTGTATTTAGAAATCTGTCAATCTCTGCTTTAAACACACTCGATGACTGAGCTTCCACAGCCCTCTGCGGTACAGAATTCCAAAGATTCACCACCCTCTGAGTAAAGAAATTTCTCTTCATCTCTGTCTAAGTGGCTACTCCCTTATTTTGAAATTGTGCCCCCTGGTTCTATATTCCCCAACCAGGGGAAACATCTTAGCTGCATCTACCCTGTCTATCCCTTTAAGTATTTTGTAGGTTTCAATGAGATTATCATTCTTCGAAACTTCAGAGAATACAGGCCCAATTTCCCCAATCTCTCTTCATAGGATAGTCCCGCCATCCTGGAAACAAGTCTGGAGAACCTTTGTTGCACTCCCTCTATGGCAATAATATCCTTCCTAAGGTAAGCGGACCAAAAGTGCACACAATACTTCAAGTGCGGTCTAACCAAGGTTGTATACAATTGAAGCAAGACTTCACTACTCCTGTACTCAAATCCTCTTGTGATACCATTCTGATAGCCTTCCTAATTGCTTGCTGCACCTGCATGTTCGCTTTCAGTGACTTGTTGACAAGGACACCCAGGTCCCTTTGTACATCTACATTTGCTAATGTCTTACCATTTAAGAAATACTCAGCACATCTATTCCTCCTACCAAAGTGGATAACCTCACATTTTTCCACATTATATTCCATCTGCCACATTCTTGCCCACTCACTATATCTGTCCAAATCCCCTTGAAGCCACTTTGCATCGTCCTCACAACACACATTCCCATCTAGTTTTGTGTCATCCGCAAACTTGGAAATACTACATTTGGTCCCCACATCCAAATCATTGATATATATTGTGAAGAGCTGGGGCCTGAGCACTGATCCCTGTGTTACTCCACTAGTCATAGCCTGCCAACACAAGAATGACCAATTTATTCCGACTGTCTGCTTTCTGCCTGTTTACCAATCCTTAATCCATGTCAGTATATTACCTCCTATCCCATGTGCTTTGATTTTGCTAACCAACCTCCTGTGGGGGACTTTATCAAAAGCCTTCTGAAAATCCAAGTACAGCATGTCCACGACTCCCCATTGTCAATTCTGTTAGTAACATCCTCAAAAAACTCCAACAGGTTCGTCAAACATGATTTCCCATTTATAAATCCATGTTGACTATGCCCAATCAGATCATTACAGTCCAAGTGTCCATTTATCACATCCTTTAGAATAGATTCTAGCATTTTCCCAATGACTGATGTAAGGCTAACAGGTCTGTAATTCCCTGTTTTCTCTCTCCCTCCCTTTTTAAATAGTGGTGTGACATTTGCGACCTTCCAATCTGCAGGAACCATTCCAGAATCTATAGAATTTTGGAGGATGATCACCAATGCATCCATTATCTCCATAGCTACCTCTTTCAACACTCTGGGATGTAGAATATCAGGTGCTGGGGACTTATCAACCTTCAGCCCCATTAATTTCTCCAATACAACCTTCTTACTAATACTAATTTCCTTCAATTTCTCATTCTCCCAAATCCTTTCGATCTCTAATTTTGGGAGATTTCTTGTATCTTCCTCAGTGAAGACTGACACAAAGTAATTATTTAGCTTCTCTGCCTTGTCTCTATTCCCCATTGTAAATTCTCCTGACTCTGCCTGTAATGGACCTACATTTGTCTTAGACAAACGTTTCCTTTTTACGTACCTGTAGCAGCTTTTACATTTTGTTTTTATATTTTTTGCTAGCTTAATTCACATTCTATTCTCCCTTTCTTTATCGGTTTCTTCATCCTCCTTTACTGTATTCTAAAATCCTCCCAATCCTCTGGGTTACTACTATTTCTTGCAATCTCACAGGCGTTTTCTTTTAATCTTATACAATCCTTAACTTACTTTGTTATCCAAGGTTGACTGCCTTCACTATTGGATTTTTTGTGCCTTGAAGGACTGTATCGTTGCTGTAAACTATGTATTATTTCTTTAAAGACTATCCATTGCCAATGTACTGTCATACCTTTTAATGTATTTTCCCAATTCACCTCAGCCAATTTGCCCCTCATACCTTCATAATTTCCTGTGTTCGCATTTAACACCCTGGCTTCAGATTGAACTATCTCACTTTCAAAAACATAATACAAAATTCTATCCTATGATGGTCACTCATCCCTAAAGGTTCTTTTACAACAAGATTATTAATTAGCCCTGTATCATTACATAAAACTAGATCTACATCTGACATCAGGTTTTACCTGGCGGCATCTCCCCGCAGCGGCAGGACCCTCCGCCGTCAATAAAATTGTGGTGGAGATGGGAAGCGGCTGTAAAATGGCCATTAATAGGCCACCTAAGGGCCTCAATTGGCCTGGGACAGGGAGGCCATCGTTGGCCTTTCCCGCCCCAGACAAAATGGCAGGAGATTCAGGCAACATCAGGAACGGTGGCCCCTGCCATTTTGTTTGCCCCCTCTCATGCCGGCCTCCAAAGGCAGAACAAAATCCTGCTCATTAACTCTGTTTTTCTCTCCACAGATGCTGCCAGACCTGCTGGGCTGGATTTTATTCGCACGTTGTGCTCCGCGGTAGTGCGCTTTAAACTTGGCGGCCTTCCGACATGATAGTGTCGCCGCACAGCCCCCGTGATGTTACGCATGGGGGCTAATTTAAATAGAGGGGGCGGGGCGGCTGCTCCCGGTGATGTAGAGGGGGCGCCTGCCATGTCCCTGGCAACGGCGTCCGGCGCTGGCACCATTGTTAAAGGGCTTTAAGCCATTAGCAGAGATTTTAATTTTTAAAGTTACAGTAGTCCTGAATCTTTTTAATAAACAATTATGATATGGAGGCCCTTCCCCAACCCCCCCGACCCCCATGGTCTTTTCATTGGCCCTTATTGACAAAACGTACTTTATTCCCTACCCGAAATTTCCCCCACAACCTTATAACATTTGCCCTCCAACCCCTTCCTACCATTCCCACCGCCAATTAAAATTGTTTTCCCCGCTCCTCCACCCCTCCCGTCCTGAAAATGTTATTCCTCCCCCCTCCTCACCAGGTTTTCACCTCGACACTCCCATATGGAGTTCCGAAGGCGCGGGAGCTGCATTCAGCAGCGGTAAAATTGACATGGGACGGCCACTGCCTGCAGGTAGGTCAATTTACATCTCATTATTCCTCATTTAAATATTTAGATGAAGGCTCTGCCAACAAGCGGCGACAGGGCCGGCAGGGGTGCCCCACCGAGGTCCCCCGCCACTGGTAATATGTGGGCAGGCACTTCATGACATCGGGGGGTCGAGGCGGGCCTCTCTCCACTGAATTTTACGGGTCCCCCCGCCGCGACCCACAGTGTCGAGGGGCTGGTAAAATTCAGCCTGCTGAGTATTTCCAGCATTTTCTGCTTTTATTTCAGGTTTCCAGCATCTGCAGTATTTTGCTGCTGTAAAATACTCACATTTTGATTTTTGACTGCTCAGATGATTACCAAACAAGCTAAAATTGACTGTTGTACGATCTTTTTGTTATGATCCATCAATTCACTTTTGGAATAGTCAGAGTGGCATTAACGCACTCCATTAGTGCTTCCTATCTACTTTCCATTACTATTTACTCACATTACTAAAATTAGTGAAGACAAGAATTTAATTTAAATGGACAGAATGTTGGGTATGGCAGGCCAGCCAATTCCCAACAAGCACACCTTGTGGACACCACATCATTAGAAAAACAAATTACCAGATTATGGAGCTGAGAGGAGCAATTTTAACCCCCCCAAAAAAGGTGTGTTGGGTCTGGTGGAGGTTAAAAAAATGTTTACATTTGAAAACCATCTCCAACCGGCCACCAACTCGTCCACTTTTGGTTTTAATGGAGGCAGGTCAGGGGCAGGTGACCAATCTGCTCTTAGGTGGTAGATTGGTAAGTAAACTCTTCTAAGGCAGCAGGGTGCCTCCATTTTATCAGGGTTTTAATTTTTAATCCAGGCAGCCCGGGATTCCCAGGGCTCAGGAAAATCATCAGGTAAATGGAGGGGAAAAGGGATGGATCCATGAGGTAATTGCCTTTACAGCATTGCTTGTTGGGCCAGGAGAAGCAGAACTGTTTCCTCCATGCCCAACAAACTCATCTCTTCACACATCCCATGATCTCCAACTCCCATCACCATCCATCCACAACAACCCCCCCAAATTTCCAACTCCCCACACATCTCCGAATCTCCAACTCCCCAACACCCTGTGATCTCCAACTCCCCCACTTTCCCCCTGCCTCCTCAATCTCCAACTGCTCCCCCTCCCCCATACTCCTATTTACCTGGTATCTGTAGTATAATGCGGGGCGGGCAGCCATAAAGGCAGGGCTAAAGTGTGGCGAGTCGAAGAGACTTAGCAGTTGGCAGGAAAAAAGACAAAAGCGCGAGGGGAGAGCCAACTGTGTAACAGCCCCGACAATCAAATTTTTCTGCAGCACCTGTGGAAGAGCCTGTCACTCTAGAATTGGCCTTTATAGCCACTCCAGGCGCTGCTCCACACACCACTGACCACCTCCAGGCGCTTACCCATTGTCTCTCGAGATAAGGAGGCCAAAGAAGAAGTAGTATAATGTACATAAGCTGTGGCTTGGTTGATTATGTATATAGTCCTTAAGCATTATCACAGGATGTGATGTCACAGGTCTCTACCTCGTGCTGCTCAGTGTTCATGTAGGTACCCTAGTAAGAAGACCACTGTAAATAAACTCCTGTTAATTTGACCCAGAGTCTGCTTTCCTCATTCGATACTAATAGCACATTGACAGTATAGTCCTGTATCCACTTCTCAGCTGCTTTGCTGTCCATCAGGCTGCCTGTCAGCCGGGAATCCTACTGAAAGAATTAAAAAGATGTCCTGCAGTTAATTGCAGCAGGGCATCCAGGAACACCTTACTTCCGGGTCTCCCGTCTGGAAACCCTTCACCTCTACTCAGTTCACAGCCCTGAGTAAATTTCGTCGCCGAGGTTGCTGTCCATCATAAGTAGATATATGACTTTAATGCATCAACATGCACTCCTGCACAATTTTCATTTATCACTAATTTGTAAAAGGAAATTATTACTAGATTGGAAGCAGTCAATGGCTGAAAAGTATTAATTATATCAGAATTGTTTCTATTATTGTGCAGGAATGGTTATTAACATTTCATGAGCCGAATGAAGTGTTCCGTTCCTTTGTAAGATCAGGTAACCGTCAACCTTTAGACATCTGCTCAGTTCATCATCAAGGCAATTTGATAAAATATTCAGCAACCTTACTTGGATATGGTTTCTATGGTGATGTTCTGATAGAATAGGAAAGGAATCGTTGGTCCAGGCCATTATTGTGCAATCAGTCAGGCAGGAAACAGCACTACATAACAGAGCTTTGAATTAATAACAATGGCAATTATTCAGTCAGGGATTCATGTAAAAGATACATGAGGGGGGAGATTTTTAACTTGCTGCCCAGGTATAAACCTGCCATTGTGAATCAACCACCAGTTATAAAAACTGCCTGAAATCGTGTAGTTTCTATAAGGGGCAGCTAATCCACAACGTCAATTTGACAAGCTGAAAATCTCTGTCACAGTGTATAAAGTGCACCCATTTTATTTAAACAAAATATTTACATGCACAAAGTGCCCATATTAACATTTGCCAATTTTGCAAGGCTACCGCAGGATGGATTATGGTGGGGTGGAGCTGGATAATGTTATGGAGGTGGATGTATGTGGTCTTTGTGAGGGAGTTGGCAGCTTAACTGGGGATCATTTGGGCGTATGGTTACAAGCAGATTAGTTCAACTTGACAATGTGGCCAGAGCAGAGAATGGAATCAATGGCAACAGCGTAGATTTTGTCGCAGGACTGAAGAGGATGCCTGGGATGGCAGGACTGACATATGAGGAGAGATTGAGTCGGTTATGATTATGTTCGCTGGAGTTCAGAAGAGTGAGGGGGGATCGCATAGAAACCTATAAAATTCTCACAGGACTTGACAGGGTAGATGCAGGAAGGATGTTCCCGATGGCGGGGGAGTCCAGGACCAGGGGTCATAGTCTAAGGATACGGGGTAAACGTTTCAGGACTGAGATGAGGAGAAATTTCTTCACCCAGAGAGTGGTGAGCCTGTGGAATTCATTACCACTGAAAGCAGTTGAGGCCAAAACATTTGTTTTCAAGAAAGAGTTAAATATAGCTCTTGTGTCTGAAGGGATCAAAGAATATGGGGGGAAAGCGGGAACATGTTACTGAGTTGGATGATCAGCCATGATCATAATGAATGGCAGAGCTGGCTCGAAGGGCTGAATGGCCTACTCCTGCTCCTATTTTCTATTTTTCTGTGTTTGGTCTTTCCAATATTTAACTGGAAGAAATTACACCTCATCCAGAACTGATGTTGGACAAGGGTTCTGACTACACAGAGGCAATGGTGGGGTTGAGAGACACCTGTCAGTCACCGCTCCATTATTTCTGACTCCCTCTACCCCTCCAATCTCCGAATGTACCTCCTTGCAATCTTTTGCACTTGTTTAAAAAAAAGTCATGCTAGAAGATGGCTCAGCTCACAAAACTGGCTACGCCCTGAGGATTAATTAATTACCATTAGGGGTTTCCACTAATTATGCTCATTTGCAGGCCTTCGCGGAGGCTCCAAAAATTAAGGTGGTTCATTTGGGCACAAGGACAAGGCCGGTGCAGACATGATGGGCCAAATGGCCTCCTTCTGTTCTGTAATTATTCTGTGATTATCCTGTATACCTACGTACCTAGTATCTGCTCCCCAACTGATTTCTCACCTGAAAAACTGTCAATCAGGTGCCACTTGGAATTAATCAATTCAAAGAATTCAAAGGTGTTTAAAAGGATAATTGTAAACCAGAATAAAATAAAATAAAAACAAATGCTTTGCCTTTTCTCAAGGTTCCATGATTACTCATACAGGACCAACATTGATCAAACAAAAATGTGCTCCAAGGATAAATTGTTACCGTACTCTGAGTTTCTATGGTTACATTTCAAGCCTTCTGTACACAAAGACTCTTGTGACAATCATGAATATGAAGAAGGATGGCTGATAATTCTTATTTCTGATCACCCTAAAATTGGAAGCAGATGCCTATATGCAGTACAAGAATATCGAGGTAAGAAATGCATTTACTACATTATTACTACAGGAAAATACTTGCAGCAAAATGAATACCAACAAAATACTGTTTTTTCTATTAAGTGGTGAAGTGGTAAAGCTGGATATTGCTTAAACGGACGTGGGAGCCTCGGGTCATTTGACTAAGAGGCAGCATGAAGATGAGTAAGAGGAAGGAGTTAGGATAGATCCTCGGGGGCTTCAGTGGTAATGGTATGTGAGGTACTTCTTCAGGTCCTGGGGGAACTGATTTGAGCATATATGACACACACTGGTTTAGCCATCCATCACCAGATCAGGTTTCATGCTCCTCTGCCAAATCTATGCAATATACCAGGATTATCCTAAAAAGCAAATATCACCTATACTCTACTGTTAACTATCTCCTTAAACTCCTTTTTCTACCCATTCCACTCCCACCTCCAAGAGCAAGTTTTAGAAGCTCATGGACTTCTTTATCACTAAGATTAAGACCATTCATTCAACTACTTCTGCTGCTTCCACCTTCTTCCCCTTGCCTACCAGGCCAAACCTCCCCAAGGCTTTTCCTTGCCCTGCCCTAGGCTTGATCCCACACATTTCTCTAGATTCTCTCCTGTTTCCCCTCAGGACATTTCCAAGCTCCACTTATCCTTAAGCCATCTCCTGCTTCTTTGGCCCCATTCCCACCAAGTGCTGACTACCCAACTTCCCTCCTTACCCCTTTGCTATCTTACCTTTCTAATGATCTCCTCTCCTCAAGTATTGACCCCCTCCCTTTCCAAACTGCCATCCTAACTTCTTCTTCAAAAAATCACCCTTAACCCATCTGTTCTTTCATCCTAGCTCCAACCTACCTTTCCTCTCCAAAATTCTGCGCTGTTTCCTCCCAAATCCATCCCCATCTTTCACACAAATCCATGTTTGAAATGCTCTATTCAGGTTTCTGCCCCTCCACAGCAGGTGACCATGGTCAATTTCCCACCACATAGTTCCCAATCTCCCTGTAGCCTTTGGTTATGGTTGACCACACCAACGAGGGAGTGAAGATGAGGCTATAACCAGGAGAACAACCAGATGGGAGAGATTAAAGATTTTACTGAGTACTGGGGCATCAAAGGTGGAGGCGCAGGAGTGATTGAGCCAATTGACAGCTGCAGGATTATCATTGCAAATTGAAAGCCAAAGATTGGGAAATGGAGTGCTTTCAAGTGCAGTTGTAAAGACTTGTGAGAGAGTTTTTCCAGGAGCAGATACAGGAAGAACTGGGGTTGTAAAAGGTTGGGGGAATGTGGTTGATGAGGAATGCATGGAAGTGGTCCCAGATGGTCTGATAATCCTCATCAATCCTCAGTGTCCAGCCTAACACATGAAAAATAGTTATGAAGTTGAATGAGCTACCTCAGCAAGGAATTAATAACTTCAGGAGGGGATAAAGTTGAGAGAATGGAATAAAAAACAAATTACATACTTGTATTATGTCTTCACTTGTTTTATTCAAAAAGGAAAAATCTATAGATTTCCGTATGTTAACACGCTCAAAGAATTCAAAGGTGTTTAAAAAGACAATTGTAAAGCAGAAGAGGATAAAATAAAATAAAAACAAATGCTCTGTCTTTTCTCAAGGTTCCATGATTACTCATATGGGACCGACATTAATCAAACAAAATTTGTGCTCAGAGGATAAACTGTTCCCTTTCTTGAGTTTCTATGGTTACATTTCAAGCACTTCACATGAAAAGACTCTTGTTTCAAGCTCTCTATGTAGACAAAGACTCTTGTGATAATCATGGTTGTGAAAATGTGACTGTTAATTCTTATTTCCTATCACCCTAAAATTGGAAGCAAATTTCCATGTGCAGTACAAGAATAGAGATAAGAAATGCATTTACTACATGATTACGACAAGAAAAAACTTCCACCAAAATGAATACCAACAACATTTTATTTTCAATTTGTTCAGCAAATATTTTTCTTTAATTTGATTTCATTATAAGTAGCATTTGCTTTTTTCCCTCAGATAAACCATTCTTAAGAGTGGGCAATTCACACACTGTTTGGATGCCACAAATTAAGTTGAGCATTTCTGCTTCATCCATAAAGAACAATTGTCACCTTATTTTTTTTAAGAAAAGGTTACAGTACAATGGAATCTACAATGCAAAGAAAGGTGGATGGTTTCTGCTCTTTGACAATTTAAAGTATGCCATTAGTGATTTCACACCATCAGAGCAGACACTGTGCATATGAGATAAAACCATGTAGATCTTGGGTAATCCAGAGCACTATTGACTCTGAAAATAGTGCTTGCAGGTTTGCTGGTTTTATGTATGCCTCTCACTGCACTGTATGGTATAGCTTTGTAGACATAAAAACTATGAATCATACTTTTGATAGTCACATACTAGTGAGGAGAAAAGTACCTTGACTAAAATATGCACGACCACCTTTTAAGCAGGGGATTCTCTTTACAGAACCATTAATTAAACTGTGAGTGAGCACTTGCTTTCCAACTATATGGGACGCACTAAAGCTTGGGGCAGCCGCAGCAAAGGCTCAATGGGGAAAGACCACAGTGTAAGGTTCCCCCACCAAGCTGGACTGAGGGGCTGGAACCATGGGAAACCCCTCGAACTGTATCGTTAATATTCTCAATTGCTGTAAACGTAAAACTGTAATTGACATGACAATTGTGAAACGGAAGGGTTGGGAAGAAACTCATGACATTATTGAAAGAAACTGATCTCTTTTGCAATGTTTGTATTTTTTCGTGCTGTTTGGAAACTGTTTGGCAATGTAATTTTTACAGATTTTTATGAATAAAGTATATTTTGGAAATAAAAAAAAATAAAAAAAATTTATTAAAGGTGATGAGAAGGGCCCTCCCCGTCAGATGCTTCATGCACACCCGAAGTCTCATCCCCTCCGCACAATGCCCCCGCGTTGGCTGTGGTGGGGAAGAGACGGTCGCCCACCTCCTCCTGGAATGTGCCTTTGCAAAGCAGGTGTGGAAAGAGATGCAGTGGTTTTTGTCAAGGTTCATCCCAATCAGCTCTGTAACACAGGAGTCTGTGCTCTACGGGCTGTTCCCAGGGACGCACACCGAGACAAACATCAACTGCTGCTGGAGGACTATCAATTCGGTGAAAGACGCCCTTTGGTCTGCCCGAAACTTGCTGGTCTTCCAGCGCAAAGAGTTGTCCACCACCGAATGTTGCAGACTGGCACATTCCAAGGTCCAGGACTACGTGCTGAGGGACGCACTAAAGCTTGGAGCAGCCGCAGCAAAGGCTCAATGGGGAAAGAGCACAGTGTAAGGTCCCCCCACCAAGCTGGACTGAGGGGCTGGATCCATGGGAAACCCCTCGAACTGTATCGTTAATATTCTCAATTGCTGTAAATGTAAAACTGTAATTGACATGACAATTGTGAAACGGAAGGGTTGGGAAGAAACTCATGACAGTATTGAAGGAAACTGATCTCCCTTGCAATGTTTGTATTTTTTGGTGCTGTTTGGAAACTGTTTGGCAATGTAATTTTTACAGATTTTTATGAATAAAGTATATTTTGGAAAAAAAAAATTTATTAAAGGCCTTTTGACTAAGATCAAGTGTAGTATCTGTTCTTATCAGTGCTTACTTGGTTGAGAAGAGTCCATGATCATTGCCTTTTGATCCTGGGTAGGCTTTGAGTAAAATGGCTATAACCAATCTTCGAGCTTCAGGCCTGGGAGTGCGCAACACCGTTAGGCTGGTCGTGAAGGACAAGGAAGGAGATGCACTGGTCGATCGCACCTTCTTCATCAAGAGAGTCCTCGTCGATTGCTGTGGATTTCAAGCTACGGACGCCTTCTGCCTGCAGGATTTCCCCAGCAGTGGATACTTCGACGTGACGTTCCGGAACGTGGCGGGATGCATCAAGTTCCTGAAGGCGTTCAAGGAGAAAGGGGACCGGGCGCCACTGTCGATCCTCACAGCGGAGCCGCTCTTCATGCTTCCGTCACAACGGGACTGGGTGGTGACGATTCACCTCTACAACCCCTATGTTCCTGTGGTGGATGTACTCACCTTTCTTGCCAGGTACGTCGAGGTGGCCGGCAGCAGCACTGATGTCAAGGACCCCTTTGGGATTTGGACCAGCAAGTGGCAGGTCAAGGTGACCTTGAAGGTCGATCCCAGTGGAGCCATCATCCACCCTCCCTCCAGCTTCGCTATCGGGAGAAGTCGAGGCTTCTTGGTCGACGCTGGGCAGCCCAGAGTTTGCCACACCTGTGGCAAATCTGGTCACGTAGCAGCCAACTGCAGCACGGTTGTTTGCAAGAACTGCAAGGAGGAAGGCCATCAGACCAAGGACTGTAAGCAGACTAAGTGTTGCAACTTGTGCGGTGCGGCAGGCCACCTCTACAAAACCTGCCCCAAACGCTACCTCAGTTATGCTCAGGCGGCAAGGTCCAAGGAAAGGCCGGGAGAAGGTTCGACGAAGGCGTCCGGTGTTCAAAAGGAGGCAAGCAACCTTCTCCGCAGTGAGGAACTTCAACTTGAGAAGGAGAAGGAAGGGGAGGCAGCTGAAACCAGCGACCCAGCACCTACCCTGCGCCCGGAAACCCCTCCTCCACAGACAGAATCAATGGAGGAGGAGGCAGCAGATGGACAAACAGGTTAGTGGCAAGTGGTCCAGAGGAAAACCACAAAGAAAAAATATCCAAAAATGGAACAGGCCACCACCCAAACCAGTGGCAAGAGGAGGCTACCTTCTGAAACAGAATACAACAGCGCCTCTTCACTGGACGGGGAAATGCTGGAACGACAGCCCCTTCAAAAGAGGCAGCAGAACTCCAAGGAGATGGAAGATAAAGCATCCCAGCCCCCGGGCACTGGAAGCTGTGATGGGCCCGGCGTGCCTCAACCCCAAAGCGCCACACGAAACGACGTGGCCAACGCATCTCAGCTCCGGGACACCGGGAGCAAAGACACGTCTGGCGCACCTCAGCTTCGGGAAGCCGGGAGCAGTGATGTTTTCGAGGAGGAACAGAGGGAAGCAGCAGAGGACAACCCAATCCTGCTGCCTACAAGATCCCCCGATGTCACCCCAGTGGAACAAACCCTGCATGAAAAACCAAGAGGGCTTTCTGAGCCCAACCAACGTGAAACTGCTTGCGCACATGATGGGTATGCAGGAACATCCCGAAGGACTGGGACTAGCAAGGACAAATGGTATGGGAAGCAACAACTAACTTTAAAAAATGGGTGTAAGGATTGCTTCCATTAATGTGCGTAGCATTAAATCTACTACGCGATGTGTTTCAACCTTGGATTACCTCGCCAAGGTCAAAGCTGACCTACTGTTTCTGCAGGAGTGTGGAATACCACACCTCAGCACCTACAGGCAGTGGTCGCGATGGTGGGCCCACGGGCCATCGACCTGGTCGGGGCGTAATGATTGCCGTTCCTCCGGCCTGGGTATTCTGCTGCGGGGAGGTAACTCCACCATCTCTGAAGTTAAGGAGGTGGTGGGCGGTCGCCTCCTCGCAGCAGACGTGATGTACAACAACGCTCTGCTCTGGTTGATCAACGTGTACGCCCCGGTACAACGCAGCGAGCGGCTGACCGTCTTTCAGCAGCTCCCACTGCTGCTGGCGATGTCCAGGCCGGTCATCCTAGGCGGTGACTTCAACTGCATCATCGATGCGGCGGGACGATCTGGCAGTGACGATAGCAAACTGGACGCTACGTCCAGATTCCTAATAGAAACAGTTAAAGATGCCAAACTGCACGACGTCTTCAGCAAACCTGCAGACGGAGCGCAGCGCAGATACACATGGTCAAGATCGGATGGGTCTGCCTGTTCCAGGATTGACTTCCTGTTTGTGTCCCGTGCTGTCACGGTCGGATCCACTGACGTCAAGCCGGTGTTCTTCTCCGACCACTGCCTCTTACTGGCTGACTGTCACTTACAGGACGACCAGCGGGTTGGCAGAGGGACGTGGAAGCTCAATGCTACACTGCTGACCCCAGAGAACGTTGAGGAACTCAAAAGGGATTACAAAGGTTGGAGGACCGTGAAACCTCTCTTTGAGTCTCCAGTTCACTGGTGGGAAGCGATTAAGGAGAACATCAAGAGGTTCTTCATCCACAAAGGTGTTCAGAGGGCGAGAGAGAGACAGAGGGAAATGTCCCAACTCCAGAAAAATATGCAAAATTTGCTCCGGTTGAAGTCTATGGGGGTCGAGGTCAAGGAGGACCTCCAAGAGGTGAAGAGCCAGCAGGCCTCGCTCTTTGCCAAGGAGCCCTCCAAGATCATCTTCCGGTCCAGAGTCTGCTCCATTGAGCAGGATGAGACGTGCTCGCGTTACCTCTTCCAAAAGGTACACAGAGAGAGCTCTGTTATCAGCAGCCTGAAGGAAGAAGATGGCTCGGTAACGTCTTTGCAGTCCGACATACTAAGGATCAGCAAATCCTTTTATGCTGGGCTGTATAACGCAAAGCCCACAGACAGCAGAGCCTCCCAGTCCTTCCTGTCATCTATTACAGAGGTCTTAGATGACAGCAGGAGGGAGAGACTGGAGAAGCCGCTAACTCTGGACGAGCTGACAAAGGCCGTCGAGTCCTTCGAGACGAATAAAACTCCCGGAAGCGACGGCTTACCGGTCGAGTTGTACTCGGCCCTGTGGGACTGGGTCAGCCCGGACCTGCTGGAAGTATACGAGAGTATGCTCCTGGCCAGCAGCATGTCAGAATCCATGAGGAAAGGCAGCATCACCCTAATTTACAAGTGGAAGGGGGAGAGGGCAGAAATCAGAAATTGGCGGCCCATCTCACTGCTTAATGTTGACTACAAGATTCTGTCCAAAATCATAGCCAGTCGAGTCAAGTCTGCTCTGGAGTTGGTGATTCACCCGGATCAGACCTGTACTGTACCCGGCAGGAAGATCTCTGATCATCTCACGCTACTCAGGGATACGATCGCCTACGTACGGGACAGGAGGGTGCCTCATCAGCCTGGACCAGGAGAAGGCATTTGACAGGATGTCGCACACCTACATGATGGACGTGCTTTCCAAAATGGGGTTTGGGGAGGGAATCTGCAATTGGATCAAACTGCTCTACACAAACATCAGTAGCGCAGTCTCAATCAATGGGTGGGAATCGGAAAGTTTCCCGATCAAATCTGGAGTCAGACAGGGCTGTCCTGTTTGTTTGTTTGCTGTATTGAACCCTTTGCTGAGTCTATTAGGAAGGATGTGAGCATAAGAGGGGTGACAATCACAAGCAGCGGAGGCACTCAGGTTAAAACCTCCCTATACATGGACGACGTCGCCGTCTTCTGTTCGGATCCGCTGTCTGTGAGCAGACTGATGAACATCTGCGACCAGTTCGAACTGGCCTCGGGAGCCAAAGTTAACCATGGCAAGAGCTTTGGGAACTGGGCTGACTGATCCTTTGTCCCCTTCACCGTCAGGTCAGACTACCTGAAGGTGCTGGGGATATGGTTCGGAAGGGCTGGGGCGTGCACCAAAACCTGGGAGGAGCGAGTAGCCAAGGTTCAACAAAAGTTGAGCATGTGGGGGCAGCGATCTCTTTCCATTGTGGGTAAGAACCTGGTCATCAGGTGCGAGGCGCTCACGTTGTTGCTGTACGTGTCGCAGGTCTGGCCCATACACCACTCCTGCGCTGTGGCAGTCACCTGAGCCATTTTCCGCTTCATCTGGGGATCTAAAATGGACTGGATCAGGAGGGACACGATGTTCAAATCTCTGGATAAGGGCAGGAAAAATGTATCCAACGTGGCCCTCATCCTGATGACTACCTTCGTGTGTGGCTGCATCAAGCTGTGTGTAGATCTCCAGTACGCAAACTCCAAGTGTCACTACGTGCTGAGGTTCTATCTGTCCCTGGTGTTGCGAAGGATGGGCCTGGTCACATTGCCGCGGAACGCACCATGCAGTTGGACCGTGCCGTACCACCTATCCTTCGTGGAGCAGCTTCTGCGGGAAAACACCTTTGACCACCGGTCCATCAGGCAGTGGTCTGCACGGAATGTCCTCAAGGCCCTACGGGAAAAGGAGACGGTGGATCCTGTCGGATGGTTCCCCGAGCAGACCGCCAAAGTCATTTTGCGGAATGCCTCATCACCAGAACTTTCAAACAAGCACCAAGATGTAGCTTGGCTGGTGGTGAGAAGGGCCCTCCCCGTCAGATCCTTCCTGCACGCCTGAAGTCTCGCCCCCTCCGCGCAATGCCCCCGCGGTGGCTGTGGTGGGAAAGAGACGGTTGCCCACCTCCTCCTGGAATGTGTCTTTGCAAAGCAGGTGTGGAAAGAGATGCAGTGGTTTTTGTCAAGGTTCATGCCAAGCAGCTCTGTAACACAGGAGTCTGTGCTCTACGGGCTGTTCCCAGGGACGCACACCGAGACAAACATCAACTGCTGCTGGAGGACTATCAATTCGGTGAACGATGCCCTTTGGTCTGCCTGAAACTTGCTGGTCTTCCAATGCAAAGAGTTGTCCACGACTGAATGTTGCAGACTGGCACATTCCAAGGTCCAGGACTACGTGCTGAGGGACGCACTAAAGCTTGGGGCAGCCGCAGCAAAGGCTCAATGGGGAAAGACCATAGTGTAAGGTCCCCCCACCAAGCTGAACTGAGGGGCTGGATCCATGGGAAACCCCTCGGACTGTATCGGAAAAATTTTCATTTGCTGTAAATTGTAAAAATGTTAATGGCATGACAAATGAAATGGAAGGGTTGTGAGGCAACTCATGTTTGTAATGAAGCACTTTTTGTAATTTTTTGACTTGGTGCTGTTTGAAACTGGTAATGTAATTTTTACAGATTTTTATGAATAAAGTATATTTTGGAAATATAAAAAAAATGTATTAAAGGCAACCATCGGGCTGAATTTAATGCAGCTGTTGAAAACGGGGATGGTGGCATGGGGGCACAGAGAATTGTGTCAGAACCGTCTGCCCAGATATCAGGTGTTATGATGTCGGTTTCGGATTAAGTCAGAAGCAAGAAAGCACCAAGGCAGCATTGCTGCCATGACATGACGGGAATCTCGGTTAAATTGCTGAGCAGATCATTGCAATGAATTTGCATCTAATCCACTTCAATTTAATTGTGGGCTTGTGATTTAGCGAACAGCGGGCAGCACTCATTTGCCTTCAGGTTTACGGCCATTAAGAGCTGGAGGCACCGAGGCGAGAGGCTTCAGTGCCGCGATGGGGAAGCAGCCATGAACAGTCCTGCATAGGGGAAGCGGGCGTTGTGGAGGACATTGTCGCACTGTGTTGCTGTGTGCACTGCAACAGGGTTCCAGGTCTCAGGGTTCTGATATGGGGTTATGGGTCTGCGGGTCGCTGAAGAGGGGTTCCGGGTCTCTGCAATTGCTCTGCAAAGGATTGGGGGGAGGGGGCAGGTGGCCGGAATTTGGGTGGCTGTACTGGATGAGCAAACTGCCCGTTTCTACCACTGTTCTCGAAGTGCTCTGCTATAAAATCTTTGATAATGGACTCTAGAATTTTCCCCACTACCGATGTCCGGGTGACTGGTCTATAATTCCCTGCTTTCTCTCGACCTCCCTTTTTAAATAGTGGGGTTACATTAGCTACCCTCCAGTCTGTAGGAACTGTTCGAGAGTCTATAGAATCTTGGAAGATGACCACCAATGCATCCACTATTTCTGGGGCCACTTTCTTAAGTACTCTGGGGGAACCAGTGGATGTGGATTATTTGAACTTTCAGAAGGCTTTCGACGAAGTCCCACATAAGAGATTAGCGTGTAAAATTAAAGCGCATGGGATTGGGGGTAGTGTATTGTGATGGATAGAAAATTGGTTGGCGGACAGGAAACAAAGAGTAGGGATAAGTGGGTCTTTTTCTGAATGGCAGGCAGTGACTAGTGGGGTACCGCAGGGATCGGTGCTAGGACCCCAGCTATTCACAATATACATTTAATGATTTGGATGAAGGAACTAAATGTAATATCTCCAAATTTGCAGATGACACAAAACTGGGAGGGAGGGTGAGTTGTGAGGAGGATGCAGAGAGGCTTCAGGGTGATTTGGACAAGTTGAGTGAGTGGGCTAATGCATGGCAGTTGCAGTATAATGTGGATAAATGTGAGGTTATCCACTTTGGTAGCAAAAACAGGAAGGCAGATTATTATCTGAATGGCTATAAACTGAGAGAGAGGAATATGCAGCGAGACCTGGGTGTTCTCGTACACCACTCCCTGAAGATATGCATGCAGGTGCAACAGGCGGTAAAAAAGGCAAATGGTATGTTGGCCTTCATAGCGAGAGGATTCGAGTACAGGAGCAGGATGTCTTGCTGCAATTATACAGGGCCTTGGTGAGGCCACACCTGGAATATTGTGTGCAGTTTTGGTCTCCTTATCTGAGGAAGGATGTTCTTGCTATGGAGGGAGTGCAGCGAAGGTTTACCAGACTGATTCCTGGGATGGCAGGACTGACGTATGAGGAGAGATTGAATCGGTTCGGATTATATTCACTGGAGTTCAGAAGAGTGAGGGGGGAATCTCATAGAAACCTATAAAATTCTAACAGGACTTGACAGGGTAGATGGAGGAAGGATGTTCCCAATGCTGGGGGAGTCCAGAACCAGGGGTCATAGTCTAAGGATATGGGATAAACCTTTCAGGACTGAGATGAGGAGAAATTTCTTCACCCAGAGAGTGGTGAGCCTGTGGAATTCACTACCACAGAAAGCAGTTGAGGCCAAAACATTGACTGTTTTCAAAAAGGAGTTAGATTTCGCTCTTGGGTCTAAAGGGATCAAAGGGTATGGGGCAAAAGCGGGAACAGGCTACTGAGTTGGATGATCAGCCATGATCATAATGAATGGTGGAGCAAGCTCAAAGGGCCAAATGGCCTACTCCTGCTCCTATTTTCTATGTTTCTATGTTTACCTGGCATGGGTCTCATACACCCTGTCTTTTTGGACTCCCATAGCCATATGTGGCATCTCTGATGGAGGGAGGGTCAGAAGGAAGCTCTGTCTGCCCGTGAAGCTCCACAACGAGAGCAACTGCAGCCAGCCATGCCAAGAAGGGCCCACCAGCACGAGACAGTGTACCTCCAAATGTCCGAGTGAGGCTCCAGGGAGGCTTATATACCCTGCTTCAGGACTAGTTGCAGCCTATGGGCTTTGGGGGTTACCCTATGCCCGTGCCTCTGAAAATCACAGTGGCACTGAACTTTTACGTGCCTGGAACTTTTCAAGGATCCACCGGGGGACATGTGTGGGATTGCACAGTCAGTGGCGTACGTTGCTTCAAGGAGGTTACCAATGCCCTATTCAAAAGGGCTGGTGACTAGGTGTGCTACCGGACTGAACTTGACAGCCAAGCTGAGAGGCTATTGTATTTGGGGCCATCGCTGGATTCCCCCAGGTGCAAGGTGTGATAGACTGCACACATGGGGTCATCAAGGCTCCAACAGACCAACCAGCCACCTTCAACAACAGGAAGCGCTTCCATTCAATCAATGGTCAACTGGTCTGTGACAACCAAAAGCGTTTCCTGAAGGCATGTGCCCGCTTCCCGGGAAGCAGTCACAATGCCTACATACTTTGACAGCTTTTCAGGCACCCCTGCTCGCCTTCAGAGATGGATTCTCAGGGACAAGGACTACCCATTGAATACATGGCTACTCACACCTGTGAGGAACCCTCACACTGCAGTGGAGAAGAAGTACAACTCTTGCCATGGCTCCACCTGAGTGACCATTGAGCATGCCATTGGGTTGCTGAAGATGAGATTCCGTTGCCTGGATCGATCAGATGGATCCCTGCAGTATGCCTCAGCGAGGTTCTCACGTATCATGATGGTGCTGTGTTTTGCACAATCTAGCACTTACCTGACAATGAGGTGCCTGAGTGACGCTCCTCCACCAACGAGAACGATGCAGAGGAGGGAGAGGATGAAACGCACCTGGATGTTGGAGCCCTTGCACCGGAGGCCAGGCAGATTGATGACGTGCCAAGAAGACAAGAAATAACCTCGTAATCACCCGCTTCCAGCCACCCTGATCCCACTCACAGAGAAACCAATAAAGTCTCACTTCAGCGCATGTAGACCAGGGTTGTCCAATCTTTTTGCGTGGGGGACTAAATTACAATTTTTGTCTTACATAGGGGGCTGGTGAGACAATTTCAGAAAGATAAAAGCATTAAACATTTATCTTGATATTAATCAAAACAACAACAATTGCCATTTTTGTGAAGAAGCTTTAAATGAGAAGACTAATTTATTGACTTACTTTCCCTTCACTATTTTGGACACTGATTTAGTGAGATACCTGCCATTTTCTTTCTTGCACCTGTAGTCAATGTTTGCCCGCACACTTGTTGTAGCAATGCAGAGTATTCCGGATAGATGTTCATCTGTCAGGCGTGATCTTGATCATTCTCTCTCCCTCTCTGTCTCTCTCTCTCCCTGTCCCCCCCCTCTATGTCCCTCCGCTGTATGCTGTCCTTGCTCTCTGTGTTGTCCTTGCTCTCTGTGTCCCCCCTCTCTGTCCCCCTCTCTTTCCCTGCCCCTCTCTCTCTGTTCCCTCTCTCTCTGTCCCCTCGCTCTCTCTCTCTGTCTCTCTCTGTCCACCTGTCTCTCTGTCCCATTCTCTCTCTCTTCCCCTGTCTCTCTCTCTCCCTGTCTCCCTGTCACTCTCTCTTTCTGTGTCAGATGCAGAGAGTGGGAACGTTCAGCAGATGGTTGGTCAGTTTTTTTTAAATCACAAGAAGTTTCACAGCTGACAGTTGCTGACATAGAAAGCAGCCATTTCCCAACTTCAGACAGATTCGGGGTTTTCCAGCTGCTTCCAATTTTTTTTTTTTAAACCTGCTGAAAAACCCTGAATCTGTCCAAAGTTGGAAAATGGCTGTTCCCGACTGTCAACTGTGAAACTTCCTGTGATTTTTTACAAAAGCCGGTCTGCAAGATGAAGACAAAGGGAAATTTCTCATCTCCAGTCACGGACCCCAGCGAGGATGAGGAATGGCTGGGTACGGTTTACATCCGCGGGCCAGAGGAAACTTTGGCGGGCCAGATCCTGGCCCGCAGGCCGTATGTTGGACAATACTGATGTAGACTGTTGCCACCTTTCCATTTGTGTTTCTTGACTTGCAACCAGCTGCAAACCCCGCAACTGCCCATGGGAGATCAAATTTTAATGAGAGCATTTTACTGAGGGGGAAGGGTGAAGTCAGCAGCTCACAATTAAGGCATACTGGAATAATGACTGTTACACAATGATCATTAATTATGTGAACAAAAGAACTTTATATTAATCATGACATTGCAGATGGTAGATACCTGTGAACCCTCAAGTGTCACTAGATGGTTTTTTTAAATATGTTTGCGAGTACTCCCATGAGGTGTGATCCCAAAATAGCAGCTGGGCTGGTGACAGGCTGCTGATCATGCTGCCTCTTTGCCTGTGATGACTTCAGCAACCACCCTCTGGCTACCTGAGTCTTGGAAGGTCCTTTCTGCCTAAGGCCTGGAGGGTCCTGGCTGCCTGAGGCCTGGAGGGTCCTGGCTGCCTGAGGGTTTCCTGCAGTTATGTAAACCCCTCCTCAGATATAGCTGTATCTGCTGTAGCTGGGCTCACTGACAGAGGAGCTGAGGAGCCGCTGTCCACATTCAGATAGCCCTGAGGGGAGCCCCCAAATGTGGAGGTCAGCCTCTCCTCCTCCCTTTCAAGGCTTACTTGAACCTCCCTGCTCACCAGGGAAAGACAAGGAGTGGGAGACGACTCCAGGTGCCTCATTCTTCTCTCGCCTTGCCATTGCTGCATTGAGCTCATGGCCAAGGTGATGGTGTGCAGGTCTGTGTGCATCTGTGGAATCTGGCTCTCCATGAGGGTCGCCAACCTCTTGATGGAGGAAGCCATATACTCACATGCCTGGGACAGGACAGCACTCATGGCATGGATGGAGTCCTCCATTGTCTGCTCTGGCTGCACATGGCCTTTGGCATCTCTGCTAGATGTTGCCTTACCCCTCTCGGTAACTCCAGCATGCCCTGTGCTGTTGACACCAGAGGCTTGCCATGAGACTGGGGCTCAGCATTAGCCTGGACACTCACAGTCCTCTGTCTGAAAGAGGCCTCGACTGTTTTGTTTTCCAAAATATACTTTATTCATAAAAATCTGTAAAAAAATACATTACAAAACAGTTCCAAACAGCACCAAGTCAAACAATACAAAGAGTGCAAAGGAGATCACTTTCCTTCAATACAGGAGTGAGTTACCTCACAACCCTTCCATTTCATTTTACATGCCATGTACACTTTACAGCAAACAAATATTTTCTTCATACAGTTCAGAGGATTTTCCATGGATCCAGCCCCTCAGTTCAGCTTGGTGGGGGGACCTTACACAGTGGTCTTTGCCCATTGAGCCTTTGCTGCGGCTGCCCCAAGCTTTAGTGCATCCCTCAGCATGTAGTCCTGGACCTTGGAATGTGCCAGTCTGCAACATTCGGTCGTGGACAACTCTTTGCATTGGAAGACCAGCAAGTTTCGGGTAGAACAAAGGGCGTCTTTCACCGAATTGATAGTCCTCCAGCAGCAGTTGATGTCTATCACGGTGTGCGTCCCGGGGAACAGCCCATAGAGCACAGACTCCTGTGTTACAGAGCTGCTTGGGATGAACCTCGACAAAAAACACTGCATCTCTTTCCTTGACTGTCTCAGCCTCAACTAGCTGCTCAGGCGCATGTGCAGTGCTCTCGTCAACTTGTGACCCTGATTCTAAAGCCAAGCAAATACCCACCAAGGTGAAAGGATCTGCATGGGTGGCAGGTGCAGGAGAGTCATGTGATGGTGCATCCTCTGATTCCTGATCCTCCTCAGAGGTGGAATCTTGCCCCCCTTCCACTGGAATCTCCTGCAGATGCCAACTTGCATAAGAGAACATAAACATTGGTTCAGATTAGCAAATCTCTTAATGCCAACCATGCGCCATGGGGGTCTCCAGAAATTAACTGTATGTCAGTGGAAGTGAATCACTCTCTTGCGTGGAGACTCCAGTCTCACCATCCACTATGGAGTGACTGCCCTGTGTTTCCGCCAGCTCTTGTGCTTCCTCCTTAGCTGTAGAGAGAGGCCTGATGCCTGGGATGCCTCCGCCACTCCGTTGTCTGCCTCTTGTTATGGGGTCTCTTGACCTGCAAGGGGAAAGAGGGAGAGAGAGTCAGACCTTGCAGAGAGATCAACATGACAGTTCTGCCAGTGGCAGCCCCTCATGCCCTACTGGGGTTTCCTATGGAGCTGATCCTCCCATCAGCTCTCAGAGGAATTAATGGTGGTGAACTGTAAAAGAAGGTGATCTGTAGCCAAGGTGCAGCCATGCATCTGTCAGGATGAGATGATGCTTAACCCCCTTTGCCCCGCTTTTATATTGCCTCCCTCCCCATGTCCTTCTTCCTCCTGCGCAGCCATATGCAATCTCTAAAACAGAGAGAGATAAGGAGCAATCACCTTGACGGAACGAAGGAAGTTGTTGATGCTCTTGTGGCACTGAACCTATGTTCAGGGGGGTGACCCCACAGCTGCTGACCTCCTCAGCGATCTCCATCCAGGCTTTCTTGTTCAGGCCAGAGGACCTCTTCTTGCCATCGCTGGGGAAGAGGACCTCTTGCCTTTCCCTTGCAGCCTGCAGCAGAATCTTGAGGGAGGCTTTGCTAATCCATGGGGCCAACTAGTGTCTTCCTCTTGTCATGGTTGCTGCAGGATCAGGTACAGGTTGACTCTCGGTCAGCAGAAGGGGTCCTAGGGCAGCAAATGGCATACATGCAGGCACTCTTTTACAGCAGGCAGGAGTAAATGCAGAGCTTTAAATATGGTGCCAGCACCCACTCCGCGGTCGTCTGATGCCGTATTCAGAGTCACGCCTCCTGCCCTCCCTGCCCTTACACCTGCAGTATGTAAAATGGCTGCATGCTGCATGATCGCAGCAGAGCGCCTGTCCATGTGATAATTGTGAATGGCACTCATTTCTGGTCCCGCCGCCAGTCCTGCTCATCTTTTTGTACTGCCTCCTATTTTAATACTTCCTTGCTTCATCCTAATGCTCATGCTTTTCCCTATAAAATATACCTTTTTCCAATTGCTTTACTCTTCAGGGAATATTTCAGTTCCGTTCTAACATAGAGATAATCATGAATGCTTTTCTCTCCTCATCAGCTGAAAATATTGACTCTTTACAGGAGTTTGTTTGTTCTTTCGTACTTTATTTAAGTGGCCTGGATGGTAAGTGTTGGTGAGCTCTTTGGCCAAAGCAGAGCGAAATCCTTTCAACAAAAACTTCATGTACGTTTCCAGCAGGAACAGCTAGATAGAAACAGGAACCCTCACCCATCTTCCTCTACCTAGACTAGGGGCTCTCAAGTCAAATGTAATTCCCTTACCATCACCCTAGCCATGATCGGGCCAATCAGAAATTACCTTCATTTGTACAGCTCAGCTATTCATTTAAAAAATTGCTGAATCATTAGGGAAGCCTGAATATGTTTTCTTTTCCCAAATAGTGACTGTCTAAAATTTGTATATCATCTAACCTCTGAACAAATAATATGCTTGAGAAATTCTTACTGCTTCTATTGCTCACTGTTTAGTAAAGGTAATCATATAAGGAGATTACCACGAAAAACCTTTCAGTCTCCCTAATAGGATCTGCAGAAAATACATTTTTATGAAGATCATGTTATTTAAATTATTTGTCAGTGTAAAAATCAAACATATACGCCTAGAATACCAGCAAAAGGTGATCAATACAGCTTTAAAAGCTGACATGGACACCAAAAAGCCTCAAATATAGCCCTGGATATGGCCTTTATAAACCAAAAGACTGAAAATGCAGTGGCACGTAGACTTGTCATAAACTAAGCTGCAGATATACACAACATTCAGTTGCTTTTATTGCAAGGGGTAAAGCATAAAGGACATAAAAGTGCAGCATTGGTGAATTTAGAAATTACTGAAGCAGAATGCATGAGATTTATTTTTTGGAGGTCTGCTTTCCGAGGAAACTTTAATTGTGGTATTTTGGACCCATTATAATTCTGCCTTTAAAGCTAAAAGTAATTTATTCTCGAAAAGTCGTAGGTATGTTAAGTGTAAAAATATAAATTCATTTCATTTTAATTTAACTTTACTTTCATTGGGAATTTACTCCGAGAACGATAAATGTTAATTATAAACTGAAATTTCGTATAATACGCCTACAAAATTCAGAATCAGCAAAACATCATACATTGATAACACAAAACTGGCTCATTATCTCATCATCCCTGTCCTGGATCGCAGAGCAGAAAAGGGGAAGGAAACAGGAGTGGAAGACTGTCCGGACTGATGATTTGCTGCTTTAACTATATTAAATAAATAATCTTTTTTTTAAAGTAACTTCAAGGAGGGATTAGGGCGAGTCAGTTTTAGCAAAATGAAACCTTAGAACCAAGTTCTAATGAAGTCACATAGAAATCATAAACTGTCCTTTCCTCTTCTAGATACTAGTGATCCGCCTGTTGGGCACTTCAAACATACTTGGTCTGATTTTAACTTCAGGCAGAGAAAGGGCAGGCAGTGGCAGAGCATGCTAACATGAAGCCCAAAGCATTTTGAAGCCTAGGTTTTTATTCTTTGCCATGAGCTTCAGCTTGTTGTTTGAGACAGCAGGAAAGTGGCCAACTCTCACGCTGAATCATCTGATAGTTGGACCCGAGAGGAATGATCTATTTCTGTCCAGTACAGCCCTACTGAGACCTATATAGGTGGAGTAGCTAGTTAAGTTGTGTTGCATCATGGGCAACATTGGGGCAGGATTTATAGCCCACGAAAGGGGTGAACATTGAGGAGGGCAGGCGTGAAAGTTTGCATCACCGGCTGGCGTGCTGGTTTGTCAGCACCATTCTGCCCCCGGGCCATTTTCCAAATAAGGCCTATTGTCAGAGGTGGACTGGAATTTTCCAGTTGGCCACCTCCCCCCACCCCCCCCAACCCCCCCAAGCCCAAGGTGTCGGGGACCAGGCCAGCTGCCTGGAGTCAGTCTCCTGCCAGAAGACTGGGAGGCTAGCATACCAGGGAGGCTTTGAAGATCTCCCACCTGCCTGGCCACAGCTGCGACCACAAGTCACCCTGTGGAGGATAGCACAGTTGCTGAGTCTATTTTTTATTTAAAATTTTAAGCAGTTGGAGTGAGGGCACCTACATCTTGAGATGTCCTGTCTCTCAGCTGAAAAGGCAGCCTGCTGCGCCTTCCGAGTTAGAGGGCCTCGTATTGGCCCTCCAGCTTTGAGAGTCTGCCTGCAGTCCTTAATTGGATGGCGAGCCCACCTGCTGGCCACTAATTGGCCAATTCAGGGGAAATCACTGCTGTGTGACTGTTGCCCACACATTGCTGGGTTATGACCCCCATTTGACCCTTACATAGGGCTCCTGCCCATGGTCCCCTGGAAATTACTTGAATGCTTTAGGGAGGAAATTCTTAGTTTTCCCTGAAACTTGGCTCAGTTTTTGTAACGAGTTCTTTTATGTTGTCTGATGCAACATGAATGAAATGGGTGGAGTCCAGTTGGTTGAAGATCTCAAACAGGTTTATTACAGCTAACTTAGCATGGCCCCTAGGTGTTACAGTTGCAGAGTGACTCTGGCTGTGCATCACATGACTGCTTCCTGGTACTTAGCTCATTAGCATACTAAGTTCTTAAAGGGATATTACTCTTAAAGACAATTATTCAACAGTTTTTTTTACCTCTTTCAATAGTTAGCATTGCTGGAGATCAGCAAGGTAATTTAGGAAGTTGTATGCTCTAACTGGTAGTCCCTGATGGCCATTTCTCACACTTCCTTTCATCAATATGTTTAGAATTAGAATAGAACAAAATTACCAATAATTGCAGTCCACATTGACAAGTGATCCCCATTAAACCATCTGCTCTGCTTAAGTTGAAATTTTTGTTATAGTGAAAATGTGACCTGTTTCAACTCTATTTTTAACCACAAGGTGATATAAATGTGGAGTCCAGCAATTTGGAGGTGTGAGAAATCAAAACATACATTAACATTTCCAGCAACCACCTACATTTACTGATACAAATAGCCGACCAGTATTCCTCATAATATTATATACTCAGCAACCTAAGATTACTATTCCAGTGGCCACCGGGACATTGGTCCAAGGTGAATTTTAAACCATTGTTTTATTAAAGGGTTTACTGCATGTAAATAGCATATTAAGTGTGACATACAGATGTGTCACTATTATAATGAAAGTAAAATCCATGATAAAGTGATTAATCTACTTTTTTCTCCAACTGACTTCAGGAATAACAAAATATATAAAGCATTACTCATATGATAGAAGTATTTTCTTTTGTTTGGCATCGAAAGTACTGGGGACCCCAAGAGACAAGTATTGCTGCATGGTAGGGTAAAGGAAAAACGCATAATATACTGTTAATGTCTTAAACTCTGAAACGAGAATGTTTCAAAATCACAGCCCTGACAGAGTGAATGATGCAGGCAAGATTTCCTATGCATAAGACAAGTGCAATGGTAATTATTGAATATCTTGGTGCAGAAGGGGTAGGAAAAATGACAGGGAGCAGAAAGGTCATAGGAGATGCACAACTATATCCCTTGTTACATCTTTTTTGACATTTCTCTTTGTGCTTACAGTATTTTTAGCATATTTCTTTGGCAACCGTGAATTCCTTTTATGTTCATATACAACCTGTACTGTTTTATTCTTGCATTATCTTCCTGCACTTTCTCAAGGAATGCAACTTCTTCTGAACTCCCACCAGATACTCTGGGTGATATTTCATTGTATATTTCCATGTATCATGCCTTTCTTCTGATTGCACCCATTCTGAACTCTGTCCACCCCCCACACCGCACCTCCCCCCCCCCACCCCACACCCCATAAAAATGTTCAGCCATTTCCTTTTTGCCCAATCCTTTCAGATAGTCTGGAGATTGGTTTGTAAAACTGCCCTTAGGATCTTGTTCTGCAGCCATTTCTCAAAAGTTCTATGCATCCACAGATCAATTGACTAACTTTTCATAATTTGGACTAATTAAATAGCTCATTAACTGCTTGAAAAGTGTCAAAAGATCATTATTGCAAGTGCATAATGACTGCCTGAGGTTTTGCTCTTCACACTAACAAAATCCAGCCCATAGTCCCATTTCAGTATTGTTACAAACAAATTTCAATAAAAGGAGGTGGAAAGATACTAACACAAGGTTTAAACAATGGAACTCAGACATCATCAAAAGAAACTGGTTCAATCAAGGCATGTTTAAAACATATTTATTACTTGCAGTGTGTAAAATGTTTCATCGCACCAATTCCTGTTCCACTATCACCCCCATGCTTGCTGATCTACATTGGCTCCCAGTCAAGCAACATCTTGATTTTAAAATTCTGATCCTTGCTTTCAAATCCCTCCATGGCCTCACCCCTCACTATCACTTTAGTCTCCTCCAGTCCCACAACCCTCCAAGATATCTGCTCTCCTCTAATTCTGGCCTCTTGAGCATCCCTGATATTAATCGCTCCACCATTGGTGGCCGCGCCTTCAGTTGCCTAGGCCCCAAAGCTCTGGAATATCCTTCCTACACACCTCAGCTGCTCCATCTCGCTTTCTTCCTTTAAGACACTCCTTAAAACCTACCTCTTTGACCAAGTTTTATATCAACGCAGGTGGATAAGGTAGTCAAGGAGGCATACGGCATGCTTGCCTTCATCGGTTGGGGCATAGAGTATAAGAATTGGCAAGTCACGTTGCAGCAGTACAGAACATTAGTTAGGCTACACTTAGAATATTGCGTGCAATTCTGGTCGCCACACTACCAGAAGGACATGGAGGCTTTGGAGAGGGTACAGAGGAGGTTTACCAGGATGTTGCCTGGTCTGGAGGGCATTAGCTATGAGGAGAGGTTGGAAAAACTTGGATTGTTTTCACTGGAACGATGGAGGTAGCGGGGCGACATGATAGAGGTTTACAAAGTTATGAGCAGCATGGACAGAGTGGATAGTCAGAAGCTTTTTCCCAGGGTGGAAGAGTCAGTTACTAGGGGACATAGGTTTAAGGTGCGAGGGGCAAAGTTTAGAGGGGATGTGCGAGGCAAGTCTTTTACACAGAGGGTGGTGAGTGCCTGGAACTTGCTGCCAGGGGAGGTGGTGGAAGCAGATACGATAGCGACGTTTAAGAGACATCTTGACAAATACATGAATAGGAAGGGAATAGAGGGATATGGGCCCCGGAAGTGCAGAAGGTGCTAGTTTAGGCAGGCATCAAGATCGGCGCAGGCTTGGAGGGCCGAATGGCCTGTTCCTGTGCTGTACTGTTCTTTGTTGTTCTTTGTTGTTTATCTGACCCAATGGGCTGGATTTTATGCAGCTGGCGGGATTCCTGATTTCGGGCCCAAAAGGCGAGGGAACCCCACCTCAGTCCTTTGGAGGACTCCCTGGTTGTATTTAATGGTGCTTGGGGATCCCGCCTCCAAGAGCTGCCAGCCAATCAGAGGGACGGCAGCCCAGCAGTCGCAGTAGTGCCACTGGGAACAGTGGCCACTGATAGAACTGCAGCAAGCACTTGAAGAACAGCCGGGAAGCCTAGATCAAAGCTATAATAAAAGCAAAATACTGCAGATGCTGGAAATCAGAAATAAAAACAAGAAATGCTGGAAATACTCAGCAAGTCTGGCAGCAGCTGTGCAGAGAGAAGCAGAGATAATGTTTCAGGTCAGGGACCCTTCTTCAGAACTGGCAAATATTAGAAATGTAAAAGGTTTTAAGCAAGTAATACAGAGGTGGGGCAAGAGATAACAAAGGTGAAGGTGTTGGTAGGACAAGGTCACAGAGAATAACTGACCAGAAGGTCATAGAACAAAGGTGAACGGTATGTTAATAGTGTTCTGAAAGACAAAGCGTTAGTACAGATAGGGTGTGAATGACTGTAAAGTACAGAGCATTCCAAGCACAAACATAAAAAACCACATTAAAAAAAACAAAACAGTGGGTAAACACAGTGGAAACAAACTGAAAAACCTAAAATAAAAAAGGAAAACGAAAAAAAGAAAAAATAACTAAGCATAAAAAGGGTACCTGTCATGCTCTGAAATGATTGAACTCAATGTTCAATCCGGCAGGCTGCAGTGTGTCCAATCGGTAAATGAAATGCTGTTCCTCCACAGGAGGAAAGCTAGACCAAAGCTAAGTGGGGTGGGCTTGCTGCAGCTCACTCGGGCAGGCTCCGGCGAGTGAAGAGGTGGTGGGTTACTGAGGACGGGGGCAGGCGATGCCACAGGGACGACTTTTGCCACCGGGGGCCCTCCTTGGGCCACAGATTGCCCACGAAGGAGAGACCGTCCCGCTCGAGCCCACATGGAAGCAGCCTTGAGTTACTTGGCAGCCTCCTCACAAAATGCCAGTGGCGGCAGAAGAGGCCATTAAATGGCCACGTAAGGGCCTCTAGGCAGGAAGGCTGTCCTTGGCCATCCTTGCCTCGTACTTTCCTGCGTCGGGAAGGCAACAGGCACTCCACCCTTGGCCTTCCCATGCATTTTTATGGGTCCCCCCGCCTTTGTTCTTGTTTTTAGGGAGCCCATAAAATTCAGCCCAATATCTCCTTTTATGGCTAGGTTTTATAATGCTCCTGTGAAGTTTTTTAGTTTAGTTTAGAGATACAGCACTGAAACAGGCCCTTCGGCCCACCGAGTCTGTGCCGACCATCAACCACCCATTTATACTAATCCTACACTAATTCCATATTCCTACCACATCCCCACCTGTCCCTATATTTCCCTACCACCTACCTATACTAGGGGCAATTTGTAATGGCCAATTTACCTATCAGCCTGCAAGTCTTTGGCATGTGGGAGGAAACCGGAGCACCCGGAGGAAACCCACACAGACACAGGGAGAACTTGCAAACTCCACAGAGGCAGTACCCAGAATTGAACCCGGGTCGCTGGAGCTGTGAGGCTGTGGTGCTAACCACTGCGCCATTGTGCCGCCCCTGCGCCCCTGAAGTGCCTTGGGACGTTTTATTACATTAAAGGTGCTATGTAAATGTAAATTATTGTGGTTGTTGTATTAAGAGGAATTGCCATAGCTACAACCGGACTTGTGGTCTGGATTTTACCAGCTGTCTGGAGACAGTCTGGGAGGTAGGAGGCCTCGTAAAATGGTGGCGGAAGACATCGGGAGGGCAGGCCGCATCTTCCCACCGTCACATGCCATTACCAGTGGCAGGAACCTCAATGGCATGGCCCCCACCGGGCTGCCAATAAAGCCAATTAAGTACACAATTAAGGGCTACTTTCAGCCCCCATCAGCCCCGTTGCAACAGTGGGGGGGTGGGGGGGGGGGGGGGGGAAACCTCCTTTAAAGCCGCTCCATGGCCCATGGAGGGGCCCCCAGCAGCAATGGCCTCTCCCACGGCTACGGCGCCACCACTAGAGGGTGCCCCAGGCCCCCAATCACTGCAGCCTGCTTGCTTGGCCCTGCAATGGTACATAAATAAACTTACTTTGTCTGCAAGGGCATCTTGGCATGGAAGCGCCCTCTCCTTCTTCCTGTAGTCTCAGTAGAGGCCACGTCTATCAGTGATGCTGTTGAGGCTGCCAAAATGCTAGCTCTCTGATTGGGCTGGCAACTGTGAACTGGGCTGCCATCCTCAATTGGATGGCAGTCGCGGCGGCACCATCTGAATTGGCCGACACCCGTAAAATGCTGCCTAGGATCTCGCTGCCCACCCTTCCGTGCAAGGTTGGGTCTCATTTTCGGTCCTGGTGGTGGGACTACTTACCTGCTGAGAAAATGCTGGCCATAAAAATCAATTCCCACTTCTGGAAATGGTTGGCTGCAAAGAAGGAATTTCCTGTGGAGCAGCTCTGTGGCCAAATTTAATAGCATTGAATTGATGCCAAAGATCATTGAACTATAAACCATTTCAATAGAAAAAAATCTCTCTATTGGCATCAAAAAGAAGATCTTCTTGATAGCCTACAATTTAGATTGTCAGGTTTCTTTATGTAGCCAATGAAATTTGACATGTGCACTCCTTGTAATAAATTGCAAAATAAATGTAAGCCTTACACAATACCTATCAACTCTTAAACTTCTAACTACAAGCCATGTAAATCTTTTTGTACTTGGACTGATTTTTTTTTAAATTTGTGAAATGGGTAAGATGGAAAGATTGAACAATAATAACAATCTGAACATAATTATAAAAATTTATGAAGAGAAAAATACATTAGGTGATTTGCACATGCAAATCGGAGGCCTTATGCCAGTTTAAGGCTCACTTCCCAACCAAGCTGGCTGTGCTTAGGAAAATGTGGTCTACATGTGGCCTAACCAGTAATCCTTAAGGGGACTGTTAAAGGCCACCAACAAAAAGGTAAGTTTGTTAAAAAAAGATACTCTGCTGAGTTGGGAGCCAGAAGATGCAGGTATGTTTCGTCCAGCTGCACTGCAGTTCTGAAGACCATTGTGGACTCTGGCTCTGCCCCCTCCCAAATGCCTCTGATTTCTCCCAATTGCCTCCCCCCTGTTCCAATTATCCCCCCTCTCCCAATTGCAGACACTTCTCCCAATCACCACCCTCCCTCCTAATTGCATTCTTCCCTCAATAGTTTATCTGTGGGTCACTGATGATGACACAGCTGCCTGAAATTCAACGTCGATTCTTGAAGACACCCAGCTTGTCGGTCTCATTTACGTGTTTAATTTTGGGTGTGTTCTGCACCAACCCATTCCGGCGCAGGGATCATTCTCTGCACCAAGTTCATGCCAGCCTGCCACCATGAACCAATTTCTAGATCTTAAAGAAAAGTAAAATACTGTGGATGCTGGAAATCTAAGATAAAAACAAAAAATACTCTGCAGGTTTGGTAGCATCTATGGAAAGAGAAACAGAGTTAACATTTCAGGCCGATGACCTTTCGTCAGAACTACCCTGACGAAAATTCAAAGTATCGTGCTGACTGTGACTGAGGAAAATATACCATTGTGACATAGTTTCCTCATTTATGTCACATTTTCAAATAATTGGCCATTTGTGAGTGGACATATTCTGGTCCGCCTCCACAAGTACCAGCAATTATGCATGATTCCATCTTAGTGAGGCACTCCAATGTGACTAATTTGTTTCAAGGAGAAGTTAAAATGAAAGAGTAACAGTCCTGTGAATGAAGGGATACATGATACTAATATAATTTCTGCTCAAGTCTCCACACTCAAACTCAGCAAAGATATCATGTTGGCCACTCAAGAACCATGAGGTGCAGGAGAATAAGGGTGATGGAATTCGTCTCACATCATCTTGATTAGTGGATAACTAAAAAGGGTGTCCTTGATTTTCAACAAGCTGTTATTGTGCATGTCCAGGCCATTGCCTGAGAACTAGGCTTCACAACCAACAAATATATCCATTTCTGATTTCCTCCTTCCTCCATGTCCAACTAGACATAGGGCTATTTCACAATCATTGCTAATTCCAGCTTGAGAGGTGTGAAACTGCTCATCAATACAGGCAGGAACTGACTTGTGAGATTTTCATGGGAGAGATTTATAACTTGGTGGAACATGAAACCAGCGATGGGAAACTAAGGATCCTGTTAGTTTGATAAGTTCTTTCCAACTTCTCATGGAAAGAGGAAAATACAATTGCTAGTAAATTATTATAATTTTTTAAAGAACATGCCAGCTTATACTAGATAAGGTATTCTACATGCAGTGTGTTGCATAATATGCTGTATTTATTCGTGGAGTTATACATACTTAGAGGTACTTACCAAAGCTGATAAGATTACTCATTACTGTTAGTTCCTTCCAGAAACTAAATGGTTCTACCACATTTTCACGTATGAAGTCCTTCTCTAGTGCTTGCACAAGCTGCTGGTTGAATCAATCTGTCATTGAAACCTCTAAAGATCTTGAACCAAAATCTGTGTCTAATCTGGTAAACATAAACTTTTAGAAATGGCAATCTTTTCCTTTACAGTTGCTGTTATGCTCGTGGAGGGAGCAGTGATGAAAAATAAAATGAATTGGAGGAATTATGAAACAAAAATGAACTGAGCTACAAGAAAACCGACACATTTAGGCTGCAGACAAGACAGAGGAGTGGCCAGGTGACCCTCCTTCTGTACTATCAATAAAACACCTGTCTGCAAAGATGAAACTCATTAACTGGCTGAATTTTATAAGCCCGTTGCTGAAAAAAATGTCGACCTGCCTGTGCGGACTGCATGCCAAAGAGCCACTGATTCCAAGTGCAGCGGCTCATTTAAATATCCAGTTGGTGTGTGAATGCATTTGTAGATGAGGTTGCAGCCATTCCAGGAATTGAAAAATAGTTGGCCTATATCTCTTTCCTTTTTTTTACCTATGAGAAAACCTGTCATTTATCTGTTTATTTGACCCTAAAACACTCAGGGACTAACACACCATTTTTAACAAAACACTATGTGCGATCAGTTGGGAGGTGAAAAGTGGAAGCCACCACACCACTCACTACCTGTCTGTAATCTTGTCGATAAAGCACACCATAAAATCTAACCACCAAATCACATGCTGATGCAGACGCTCAGATTCTGGGACCCTGGTGTTGTGTTCTATCCATTGGTGTAAACAATTTATTGTATCTTTGTTACCTGGATAGTGGTGTATATTTTACATTGGTGTGACATATATTCTTTATGGAAATTAAAATGATTATTGGCATATGTAGAAAGCTAAACTGCTTCTGTCATTTCATTGTGTGTGTTAAAAATCAGATTTTCCATTTTTTATGATTAAAGTACAATAAAATAACCTTGACCTATGTTGCTTTCTAAGTCTAATTTGATCTTTAACCAGCTCTAAAGTCAGGGCTGATAGAAATCTATGGCATCTTTATCTGTTTAGGTCATCTTATACTAACGCAAGAGGCCAACTTTGTGCCACAATGCAACCGCCAGAGTCATGAACAAACTTAGGCCCAGACTCTCCTGACTAGTGTCTCTCTGCTGCTGATTCGGTCACCCACACTTTGAAGCATGTCAGGAATGTAGCCTCACAAAATTAACCCAGATATTTGTTTTATCTCTGCTAAAAATCCCAAAAAACATTTTAAAAATGCTTACCTTGGCTAATCTTGGAGTGGATCAATTCCTGCTGTCATTGAATTTTGTATTAAAGTCCTGTAATACCAGATAGAATCTATACACCAGTTTTTGCACTTGAATGTATTGACAATGAATCTGTTCATGATCACATGTTCTCTTTAACCAGATGTCACTTGCAAAGAATTACCTCCTATAAATTTAACAAATTAATTGGGGGTAATTTTAACCTAGCACGCCTAAGGGGATCGGCTTGAAAACTGGTTTTATGCTCCACCCAATTTTATTCTCCACTGCCTTTGACCCGATCTCATCAGTCTATCACAGGACAGGTTAGCTTACAATTACCCTTGCACATTTTGCAGAAGTTGTGTGACTAAATAGTCGTGGTTTTGGATGATATAAAGAACATTATTACTCAAGTGCTTAAAAAGTGTTTCACTAAATTGCAAAATGTAATTTGAAACATTGAGCAGTTTGCAGCGTCAGACACATTTGATATATTTGTTTCCCATATGCTTAGTTAGACTATAACATCAGTTGAAGATGGTGCAATATTAAAACTCCTCTTGATATTTTTCTGTCAGTAATAAGTACATAGCTTTCGCTAAAATTATTAATATGTTTTTGAGAGCCAATTTGTACTGGTAATTAGGTTATGAATTCATCTTTGAATGTTAGAAGAAAATTTTAAACTCTGTTCACAGAATCAATTAATTTTTGCCTGTGTAGGTCTTCTGTTAGTCAGAAAAGTGGAGAGATGCTGAAAGGAAAACAGTGAACAAGAAATGGAATATTATAACAAAAAAGTGAAGTTTTAGGGATATTATGCATTCCTATGAGCTGTAATAATATTTTTAGACTAAAAAAGGGAAATATGTCAAAAAATAAACTTAGTGATACAAACAAAGAATTGTAATTTTGTTCAATTCTCTCATTATTACCAAATGACATCAGGAAATGGTTAACATTTTGCTCTTGCTATGTGTTAGAAGTTGAACATTTCATTCTTGCTGTGTGTTAGAAATTGTCTGAATTTCAACAGATATGTAGAACATTAATTAAGTACAAAAGGGCCTACTTTAACTCCTGGCAGGAACAGGCAGCAATCACATGCAGGATTTTCACAACTGGGCCTCATTTGAAACCAAAAACAGAAAATGCTGGAAATACTCAACAGGTCAGGCAGCACCTGTGGAGAGAAAAACAGAGTTCACGTTTCAGGTTGTTCTGCTGGTCATCTGTTCCTTTGTTTCAGGCAGAAAATGGCAGTTAGCCAGTGGGGCCGGAGAGAGGGTGGCAGGTACAATAATTGGGTGGCCTGGAGCCCACCTGCAGGTCCTAAGAGAAGGCTGCCAGCAGTAATGTCAGGATGAGAGGGGTGTGTTGCAAGGGTCTCGTAGCTGGAGAAAGGGAGGAGCCCTGGGCAGCGGCAAGATTCAGGCCAGAGGGGCACTTCTGTTCCTCCCGGGCCCAGAAAAGAAAGTTTTTTTCAACTTACCTAATAGGGCCTTGCTGGCTTCCTGACAGCTTTACATGGCAGACTGGTTGTGATAGACGCCTCACTCAGGAGCAGATTAAATTGCTATTGGGGTCCATGTACGTCATTGGACCTCAATTTTCATTTATTAATAAGGCTTCCTTCAGTCATCAGTGTAAAAGAAAAACATGTCAGGTAGGGGGCCTGAGTAGGATTGGAAGAAAGAAGTTTCAACATATCCTACAAATGGACAGGCAGAGCACTGACCCATGTAGATTCCTATAGTGCCTCTTTTTATCTGGAGGAAGTGAGTTGAGTGAAAGAAAATGTTATTCAAGGTGAGAACAAATCTAGCCAGTTGGAGGAGGATGGTAGTGAATGTAGACTAGTTGGGCTATCGTTCATGGAGGAAACATGAACCACAGCGCAGCTGGGAGCAAGAACTCATACCTACAAATCTGTATCTTACCATTTTATGTATCTTGGTAAAGTAGTTTTTTTAGTTCAAATATAGACAGGATACATTCTCAACTACTTGAGTAGAAGATGTCTCTGTTGTAAACGAAGTTTCAAGAAATGTGGTCTCAAATACAATTTAGTTTTGCTCTAATAGTAGTCTTGCTGCAGGGCAAGAGGAGCTTAATCATCCAGACAGATAAAAATGCCAGCAATTTTGTATGTTCAACCACCTTGGGAACATCATGGTATCATACAGTATGTGGAGATAAAAAGTACACTACGTATTCCTTATATAGTTTAAAATGAAATGAGATAGGTGGCTAATTGGTGCGGTTTATGAGTCAACATGCTTTTGGTACAGTAATAGAACGCAGATTCATAGGCTGGAGAACAGTTACTTCTCACAGAAAATGTAGGGAGTATAAAGAAGTGAGTCACCCTGGGCAAACTGATACTGACAGAAGCCTAGGAGAAGGCACAAGTATATTCTCTTAGTTGGAGAATTGTGCATTAGAAACATAAAAAGATGGGAAAATTAACAAGGATTTAGAACCTTTTTATTTATGTGTAATTGTATAAGTTATCTAGTGTCAATTTATTTTTTATTTTATTTAGAGATACAGCACTGAAACAGGCCCTTCAGCCCACTGAGTCTGTGCCGACCAAGAACCACCCATTTATACTAACCCTACAGTAATCCCATATTCCCTACCACCTGCCTACACTAGGGGCAATTTACAATGGCCAATTTACCTATCACCTGCAAGTTTTTGGCGGTGGGAAGAAACCGGAGCACCTGGCGAAAACCAACATGGTCACAGGGAGAACTTGCAAACTCCGCACAGGCAGTACCCAGAATTGAACCCGGGTCCCTGGAGCTGTGAGGCTGCGGTGCTAACCACTGCGCTGCCCAATAAGGAGGACAAATCAAAGGATAGCCATCTTTTAAAAAAAATCCTACTTTCAACTCATTTTTAGGCTATTTGAGTCAGCTGTGGCTCAGCTGGTAGCACTCTCACTTCTGAATTCTGGTTCTGGGTTCAAGCCCCCACTCCAGGGATTAAATACAAGGCTGAAACTCCAGTGCAGTACTGAGGGAGTGCTGTACTGTTAGAGGTGCTGTCTTTCAGATGAGGTGTTAAACTGAAATCCCATCTGCCTACTTGGGTCGATGTAAAAGAACCCATGGCGCTGTTCAAAGAAGAGTGTCCTGACCAATATTTATCCCTCAGTCAACATCACACAAAAACATATTATCTGGTCATTAACACATTGCTGTTAGTGAGAGTTTGTTGTGTCCTTACTGGCTGATGTGTTTCCTACATTACAACAGCAACTGCACTTCAAAAGTACTTCATTGCCTGTAAAGTGCTTTGAGACAATGGTGGTTGTGAAAAGTACTGTATAAATGCAAGTCTTTCTTTTTATTTCCAAATTACACAGCATTTCCAAAATGATAGACTGGGTACAGGACATTTTTCCAGGCCTTTTTAACATATGTTACTCTGCAACTAGATGCTGAGAGGTTTATGAGAAAGGCTGGGTGGCTTGTCTGATGATCTTTTTCTCCTCATCATCAGGAGCACATGCTATGCTTCTTCCATGTTATCTTGCTGAGATGGGGACCTTGCCAAATGGGAGCACAGACCCAGGTCTACCAGGTTCCTTAGTGGAAAATCAACCCAATGATGATAATGTTGTTTGTATTCGGTGTTATTAAACCGTCTTCAAGACTTGAAGGTTGAGAAGTAGGAATTCAGTTTTAAAATCAGGAACCTTGTGATCACCAATAATTAGGTCAAAATATATTCTCTTAAATTAATGGAAATATTGCTCGGAAAGTAAAAAGTCCAGATACTGCTTTATCATTTCTACAAAAGGTGGACAGGTTCCTGATTGAGGAGAGTACGGAGGAACGTGAAAGTTCAGATTTGCAGTAAGCCTGATATTGAAATGATTGGTTGGATTCTCAAATCAAGACAAATGATTGAGGCTGGAAAAAGCTAGGTGGTTTGAAGAGCATTTAATTTCCCTTTTATTCTTTAATGTAGGGATTCTAATGTTATATGATGACGGTGAGTGAAGATTATTCATGTTGGTATTTATTCACTTCAAACATTAAAGGGAACCATTATGTTAAAGACAAATTTTCCTCATTTGTAATGCAAATAAATCTATCCAATACCCAAGCAGCGGGAGAGATTAATAAGCAAAAATGCCATCAATATGATTTACAAATGTGATGAGAGACATGTGACAAACCTAACTTACACAGGTAATAATATCAAATTACAGGAGGTGGAGGAAAGCTTTTTAGCCATTAATCTTGCATGCATGAGATGTGTATCTTTCCGCATTACAAAAAGTATTTTACCTTCTGCACACGTAACAAGTGGAGCTGCAGAGTTCATTATGGTCCATACCTTAACAAGAATGAGCTTTCTGAAGCACCTATCCAGACACATTACCAATGCAGATGCCAACAAGTTCACTTGTTACAGTAAAATGATTTGATAATTAATTTGATTAAAGATCTTGAATGGACAGTGCAGCAAGGTGACTGTGGTGTTATGTTAAAAGCTACTGACATCAGAATGCGGAGGAATATGGATGGACCATAATTAGGAGTTCAACAAAGTACATTGTCAGTTAAAATTGTTTCAATGTTATATATATTCAACAACAAAATACAAAATTCACAGGCCCAATTCATATATTGCTTGAAAATGAAGAGCTTTACATATTTGGGTAATTTACAAGGATAGAAGAAAATTAATCGAAAATTCATAACAAGATGATTCTTTCCTACCTGGTCCATGAAATTTGTTAATATGTTTGAAGGATAGGTCTCAATTCTCCTCATGATTAGAGGTGGCTAGGAGGGATCTTGGTTCCTCTAAACATTGTGCTTATGTAGTTGAAGATCAACCTTCCAGATGAAGCTCGTCTGGGAATAGTCAGATTCTCAACTCTCTGAAAGACTGAAGGTGTTATTTTGGCCAAAGATTGAAAACAGGCACTAAATGGTTGCAGTGCTAATAAGAGTATCATGTACAAAATGCACTGCAGAGACTCATCAAGTCTCCTTCAATAATACCTTCCAAATCTGCAACCTCTACCAGCTAGAAGGTCAAGGGCAGCAGATGCATGGGAACACCACCGCCTGTAAGTACCTCTTCAAGTCTTACACCATCCGGACTTGGAACAATATCACTGCTCCTTCACTGTTGCTAGGTGAAACTCCTGGAACTCCCTCACTGACAGCACTGTGGGTGTACCTACACCACATAAACTGCAGTAGTTCAAGAAAACAGCTCACCACCACCTTCTCAAGGGCTATTAGGGATGGGCAATAAATGCTGGCCTTGCCAGTAACACTCATACCCCATAAAAGAATAATAAAAAACATAAAATATACGCCTGTTAGAAAATTTGGATTTAGCACACAATTTCTGTCCTAATTCTTGATTACCATAATTTGAACTTGCCTGGAGATGCTAAACCAGAAACCTGCAGGTTTAGCACTGAAGTGCTGATTAGATGCAATTTTTGTGGAGCAGTGTATGTGGGTCCCTCAGACCCAATTCCACTGAAGGTGTGGAGTGCACTGGCTGGCTCACTGTGGCACAGTGGATGGCTCAGTACCTGAGAGAGAGGTCGCATAGGTTCTCGGACACAATACTGGAGATCCTGGTGAAGGGGTTCCAGAGGAGGAGGAGGAGGGATGTGCTGTATCTGCAGTGGGGGAAGGATGCCACCTCACCCTCCTCGCCCTCCTGTCCCTCTCTTGTGCAGCAGCCTGTGCTGCTCTGCCTGACATCATGCCCTCTTCCCATTCCTCATTCAGACCAATAGGGATGCCTAGCAAGATGCCTGGGACCAACCACTCCCTTTCTCCTGGTGACTCCTTTAAAATGTCGAGTAAGGTAAAGTAACATAGGATTTACTTTTTTTAGGCAAAGTCCTCAGAGAAGTTGCAGAATAAATGTTGCTCAAGTGTTGGTGAAGTATTGACAAAGTGTCCCAGAAAATCTCCCAATCTGTTTCAGACATTCTCTTCAAAGTTACAGCAGCAAGTGAACATAAAGTGGTGAGCATTGCTTCAAGTAGCACTTGAAATCCACATCAACACCCTGGTTACTCCCAAACAAGCTGGTTGCTGTTTGGAGACAAGTGCTCGCCACCAAAATGCAATGAAGCCTCCTTAGGGAGTGCTAGGAAGCATTTTAAGTGGCAATTAGCACCTTAACCAGCCCACAGGTGGCTGTTCCGAGCACAGGCTTCAACTCGTTTACCAAGATGGCATCCTGTATTAAATGCGGGCTAAACCAGCATTTCAACTCAGGACCCCATCTCAGGGTCACCTCGGAGGATCCTTAGCACCTGAACACGCTGCCAAAAATCTCTCCTTCTGCCTATTTAGTTCAATTCTACATTATTAGGCTGATGGGACCCTAATGCATTGAAATTACAAATATAAAATTTGGTTGTAACTTCAGAGACATGAAGATTCTACCTTCTATTGAACATTGCCTTTTAGCCATGCTGCAGTACAATATGAATTGCCCTGCATCGTGCTAAAGATGAAAGTTATCATTTCTGAAGCCAGTATTCTATATAGCATTCTATTTACCATTCAGATAGTACAATATTTATCATGAAACATTTGCTATGTTTGACCTATATAGTCTTGAGTGTGTTTTGTCAGCAGTATTTTTTTAATTCTTTCATTGGTTGTGGGTGTCGCTGGCAAGGTCAGCATTTGTGGCCAACTCTATTTGCCCTTGACAACTGAGTGGCTTGCTGGGCCATTTCAGAGAGCAGTTAAGAGTCAACTACATTGCTGTGGGTCTGGGGTCACATGTAGGACAGACCAGGTAAGGATGGCAGATTTCTTTCCCTGAAGGACATTAGTGAACCAGATGGGTTTTTATGACAATCGATGGTAGTTTCATGGCACCATTACTGAGACCAGCTTTCAGTTCCAGATTTTTTTCAATGAATTAATTGAATTTAAATTCCACCACCCGCCATAGTGGGTTTAGCCTGGGCCTTTGGATTACTAGTTCAGTGACATTACCACTATGCCACTGTCTCCCTAAAACTGTATCAAATGTTAATAATTTATTATTGTTTAAGTGTACCTTCCTCCACCTTGTAGAAATCTGAGCGTTTGTTTTATAATAGAAATAATAATGGACATAATGTAAGAAGATATGTTGGACAAAGTGATTGTATAGTTTAGGCTGTGAATGTTCTGGGATATGTAATCTGGGGATGGAAGAATTGAAATGGAAAAGGCATTTACAAAACCAAACAATTCAATAGATGTATTTTAAATGATTTGGAATGTATGATACCTTAACAGAACTCATCTAATATGAGCTAAAATTTGCTTTTATATTGAATAAGTCGATTTGTAGAAAATCCTATAAAAGAGACTTAGTAAGTACCACAATAGCATAGTAGGTGAAGGCAGATTTGACCCATTATCCGTAATCATTTAACCAATCCCAGACTGAGCAACAGTTAAGAATGCTACAAAATTAGACTCAGTATTTCATGGCTAAGGAGGGGAAAGAATCAGGCAGGATTTCCTCTCCTGTTTGTTTCCCCCCACCGCAACCCATGGAAGGTTAATATTATGTGGAACAGCTAATTGAAGCTCATTGACCTACCACAGACAAACAAAGAACAAAGAACAAAGAACAGTACAGCACAGGAACAGGCCATTCGGCCCTCCAAGCCTGCGCCGATCTTGATGCCTGCCTAAACTAACACCTTCTGCACTTCCGGGGCCCATATCCCTCTATTCCCTTCCTATTCATATATTTGTCAAGATGTCTCTTAAACATAGCTATCGTATCTGCTTCCACCACCTCCCCTGGCAGCAAGTTCTCTTAAACATAGCTATCGTATCTGCTTCCACCACCTCCCCTGGCAGCAAGTTCCAGGCACTCACCACCCTCTGTGTAAAAGACTTGCCTCGCACATCCCCTCTAAACTTTGCCCCTCGCACCTTAAACCTATGTCCCCTAGTAACTGGTTCTTCCACCCCGGGAGAAAGCTTCTGAATATCCACTCTGTCCATGCCACTCATAACTTTGTAAACCTCTATCATGTCACCCTCCACCTCCGTTGTTCCAGTGAAAACAATCCGAGTTTTTCCAACCTCTCCTCATAGCTAATGCCCTCCAGACCAGGCAACATCCTGGTAAACCTCTTCTGTACCCTCTCCAAAGCCTCGACATCCTTCTGGTAGTGTGGCGACCAGAATTGCACGCAATATTCTAAGTATGGCCGAACTAAGGTTCTGTACAGCTGCAACATGACTTGCCAATTTTTATACTCTATGCCCCGACCGATGAAGGCAAGCATGCCGTATGCCTTCTTGACTACCTTATCCACCTGCGTTGCCACTTACAGTGACCTGTGGACCTGTACGCCCAGATCTCTCTGCCTGTCAATACTCCTAAGGGTTCTGCTATTTACTGTATACCTCCCACCTGCATTAGACCTTCCAAAATGCATTACCTCACATTTGTCCGGATTAAACTCCATCTGCCATTTCTCTGTCCAAGTCTCCAACTGATCTATATCCTGCTGTATCCTCTGACAATCCTCATCATTATCCGCAACTCCACCAACCTTTGTGTCGTCCGCAAACTTACTAATCAGACCAGATACATTTTCCTCCAAATCATTTATATATACTACAAACAGCAAAGGTCCCAGCACTGATCCCTGCGGAACACCACTAGTCACATCCCTCCATTCAGAAAAACACCCATCCACTGTTACCCTCTGTCTTCTGTGACTGAGCCAGTTCTGTATCCATCTTGCCAGCTCACCTCTGATCCCGTGTGACTTCACCTTTTGCACCAGTCTGCCATGCGGGACCTTGTTCAGACATGAAGAACGATTACTTGGGCAAAGTCCTGGAGCTTGATTTTTGGCCCCGCTAACGGGTAGGAACTAAAATTGGTGCCACCAGCCCGGGTGCTGGTTCCCTGGCTCCATCCAGTGCCCAGGCACTTTCTCAGAAATGGGATGAGGGGACAGCAGAGCTAACCACCCGCTCATGGTGGGTTGGTGATATGGATTGTTAAGGAGCACTTAAGGCCAATTAAAGGAGGGCGATTTCCAGGTTCCTGCAGGCACGCGGGATAGTTTAACTGCTTGGAACATAGGAACAGGAGTAGGCCATTCAGCCCATCGAGCCTGCTCTGCCATTCAAAATGATCATGGCTGATTATCCACTTCAATGCCTTTTTCCCACACTGTCCTCATATCCCTTTTTGTCATTGTTATTTAGAAATCTGTCAATCTCTGCTTTAAACATACTCAATGACTGAGCTTTCACAGCCTCTGGGGTAGAGAATTCAAAAGATTCATAATCCTCTGAGTAAAGAAATTTCTCCGCATCTCTGTCCCAAGTGGCTTCCCCCTTATTTTGAAATTGTGTCCCCTGGTTTTAGACTCCCCAACCAGAGCTGCATCTACCCTGTCTATCCCTTTAAGTATTTTGTAGGTTTCAATGAGATCACCTCTCATTCTTCAAAACTCTAGAGAATACAGGCCCAGTTTCTCCAATCTCTCATCATAGGACAGTCCCAGCCATCCCGGGAACAAGTCTGGTGAACCTTTGTTGCACTCACTCTATGGCAATAATATCCTTCCTAAGGTAAAGGGACCACAACAGCACACAGTACTCCAGGTGCGATCTAACCAAGGTTCTATACAATTGAAGCAAGACTTCACTACTCCTGTACTCAAATCCTCTTGTGATAAAAGATAACATACCATTAGCCTTCCTAATTGCTTGCTGCACCTGCATGCTAGCTTTCAGTGACTTATTGACGAGGACACCCAGGTCCCTTTGTACATCTACACTTGTTAATCTCTTACCATTTAAGAAATACTCTGCACGTGTATTCCTCCTACTGAAGTGGATAGCCTCACATTTTTCCACATTATATTCCATCTGCCATGTTTTTGCCCACTTACTAAGTCTGTCTAAATCCTCTTGAAGCCGCTTTGCATCTTCCTCACAACACACATTCCCACCTAGTTTTGTGTCATCTATGAACTTGGAAATATTACATTTGGTCCAAACATCTAAATCATTGATATGTATTGTGAACAACTGAGGCCCAAGTACTGATCCTTACGGTACCCCACTAGTCACAGCCTGCCACTGTGAGAATGACCAGTTTATTCCTAATCTCTGTTTACTACTGCCTGTTAACCAATCCTTAATCCATGTCAGTATATTACCTCCTATCCCATGTGCTTTAATTTTGCTAACCAACTGCCTGTGGGGGACTTTATCAAAAGCCTTCTGAAAATCCTAATATACTATGTCCACCTACTCCCCTTTATCAATTCTGTTCATAACATCCTCAAAAAACTCCAACAGGTTCGTCAAACTAGATTTCTCATTCATAAATCCACCTTGACTGTGCCCATTCAGACAGATTCTAGCATTTTTCCTACTACTGATGTAAGACAAACAAGTCAGTAGCTTTCTGATTTTTCTCCCCCTCCCTTCTCAAATAGTGGTGTGATATTTGCTACCTTCCAATATGCAGGAACCATTCCAGAATCTATAGAATTTTGGAAGAAGATCACCAATGCATCCATCATCTCCATGGCTATCTCTTTCAACACTCTGGGATGTAGAATATCAGATTCCGGGGACTTATCAACCTTCAGCCCCATTAATTTCTCAAATACAACCTTCCTACTAACAGTAATTTCCTTCAATTCCTCATTCTCCCTAGTCCCATGGATCTCTAATTCTAGGAGATTTCGTGTATCTTCCTCAGTGAAGACAGACACAAAGTAATCATTCAGCTTCGCTGCCATTTCTCGACTTCCCATTATAAATTCTCCTGACTCTGCCTGAAATGGACCCATCTTTGTCTTAGCCAAACATTTCCTTTTTACGTACCTATAGAAGCTTTACAGTCTGTTTTTATGTTTTTGGCTTGTTTACATTCATATTCTATTCTCCCTTTCTTTATCAGTTTCTTCGTCCTCCTTTGCTGTATTCTAAAATCCTCCCAATCCTCAGGTTTACTACTATTTCTGGCAACGTTATAGTCCTTTTCTTTTAATCTTATACAATCCTTAACTTCCTTTTTTATCCACGGTTGACTGCTTTTTCTTTTGGGGTTTTTGTGCCTTGAAGGAATCTATAGTTGCTGTGAACTATGTAATAATTCTTTAAAGACTATCCATTGCCTATGTACTGCCATATCTTTTAATGTATTTTCCCAACCCACCTCAGCCAATTTGCCCCTCATACCTTAATAACTTTCTTTGTTCAAATTTAACACCCTGGCTTCAGATTGAACTACCTAACTTTCAAACTTAATATAAAATTCTATCATATTATGGTCACTCATCCCTAAAGGTTCTTTAAATTCAAGATTATTAATTAACCCTTTCTCATTCCATAAAACTAGATCTAAAATAGCCTGTTCTCTAGTCGGTTCCTCAACATACTGCTCTAGAAAACCATCCCTAACACACACCAGAAACTCGTCCTCCACAGCATTAGTGCTCATTAGGTTTACCCAGTCTATTTTCAGATTGAGGTCACCCATGATTGCTGTATTCCCATGCTAGAGGCTTCTCTAACCTCCTGATTAATCCCATGCCCTACATTACTACTACAGTTTGGTGGTCTATAAACAACTCAAGTGGCTCCCCGCTAGCAGACTCTGGTCTAGCACTCCAGACAGGGTTAGAGACCCTCCCTGCCTGCAGCAGTAGCCATAAGCCACCCTGTAGCAGGAATCCCCTCCAACACCCACAGTAGTGGCCTGGCTGCAAAAGCCATTCTTTTAGTTTAAATTTTAAAAAGTTGGATGGCACCTCTGTTTTGAAGCACCTCTGTTTTGAAGTGCAGCCTGCTGCACTTCTTAAGCTGGAAGTTCTCTGATTGGCCCTCCAGCTTTGAGAGCTTGTCTGCTGTCCTTAATTGGACTGCTATCCTGCTATCTGGCCATTAATTGGCCACCCCGGGGAAAATTATAAAGAGTATTTGTTTCCCACACAGTGTGGGGCTTCTGACCTACATTTCAGCCTGGGCTCATTTGCCCACATAATATCATGCTGCGGGACTGAACTTTCAGATCCTGCTGGGGCGGTAATGATGGCGGGCACGGGACAAAAATTTAGGTGCCAGCTGGCATGCCGGTTTCCCGACACCATTCCTGGTACAGGCAAGTTTCACTAGGGCAGGGGGAGGGTGGCCCTGTGATCCCATCCAATCCATTAACAGCACCAATTAACATTGTTAAAGAGCTCATTGAGAGCTCATTAAAAGGCATGTTCTGATTTTGATGGGGTGCGCGGGCTGCACGCGCTCTCTGGGGCAGACCAGCAGAATGGAGGCAGACACACAGTGGGGAGCCAGTCATGGCCACCCCAGGGAATTAGGTGGGCGCCATGTTAGGGTGAATGGTGCAAAGGGCGACTTGGACATTGGAAAACAGGTGCCATCGGTTCAGCACAGGTTGCGGGAGATTGGGCAGTAAGTGCTCAGGCGTCTTGAGGGCATAAGAGGAGGATGTACGTCTGCCATGCATAAATGGAATACCATCTGAGTACAAGGAAAGCAGCAGCTGGCAATGGGGACATGACAGATTTAGGGCCCAGTGGTAATGAGGAGCAACACCCTCCGCAGGAAGGGCAGAGTCCCAGGCATCAGGAGGGCAGAGGACAGAGGAGAGGGGCGAGGGGCAGGAAGGACATGGAGGCCATACCCTCAGTTTAGGATCTACTGCCGAAGATGGAGATACCTTGACATGATTGAGAACCAGTGCCTTAGGAGACTGCAACTCTCCGGGCAGATGGTCACAGACATCTGTGCTCTTGTCGCCGAAAACTCACACCTCATAGAACTGCTTACCATGCCCTGCCAGTCGCCATTAAAGCCACTGTGGTCTTGAACATCCTCACTTCTGGCTCCTTCCACGGATCAACTCTGGACCTTGATGGCATCTCATGAATGGTTGCACACCACTGCATCTCGCTTGTCACTGCTGCCTGGTTTATGAGAGCTGGACAGTCCATTCAATTTCAGATAGGAGCAGCCTCACAGGCACAGAGGGAATTTGATTTTGGCTCCTTCACTGGATTCCCCCAGGTGCAAGGCATCGTCGATTGTATCCATGTGGCCATCAAGGCATCCACTGACCAGCCAGTCAGATTCAGCAACAGGAAGGCTTCCAGTTCCTCAATGTTCAGCTGGTCTGCGACCACAACAAGAGCTTCCTCCATGGGCTGAATTTTAAGTGCCCACTGCCGAAAAAAATGGCAGCTCGCACATGCCACCATGCCGCTGTGATCTCCCATGCGGTGGCTCATTTAAATACCCCAGTTGGCCCGCCCCCCACAATCATGTGGAAAGGGCGAGCTCTCTGATGCTGGCAATGGCGTCAGCTGCCTGTGTGCAGGCGCTGGTGCCATTTTTAAAGGGCAGCTAATCTAAATTTTTAAAGGGAACCCCCCCCCCACCTCCCCCCTCAACCGTTCAAATCAAAATTCTGTCGCCCCTTTCCCACCTTCCAATAACAGTAAAATCTGCCCTTCGCCCCTCCCCAAAACACTTACCTTACAAATATGATCTCCCCCCAACAAACTGTACAAGGTTCACAGTTCACCCCTTCCCACCACCCCGACACTAATGATGAGAGTTTGACCCCAATTCCCCCCACAGCACTCGAATTATCACGCTCCCCTCTGCTCCCCCAGACGAGAAAGTAAAGGCATGGGAGGGCCGGCCACCACTCTGAAGATCGTGGCCTGACTGTAGGATTGCTGGTAAGTTTATTTAAATGTATGCATTGTGCTCATTTCAATATGGCAAGTCAGATTCCATCGCCCAGCGGTGGGGGGGCCACCACAGAGCCTCGACATCACTGGGAGGATTGGACCCGGCCCTCCCAGCATCAGGCTGCATGGCGGGCCGCCGCCGGAACAATCTTCCGGCCCCCCGCCCCCGCCACGGAGCCTGACATCGGGAGTGGTGTAAAATCCAGCTCCATGTGTGCACTTGCTTTCCTGGCAGCTGCCACGACTCCTTCATCCTCAGCTAGTCCAGGCTGCCACAGCTCTTCACTCCACCCCTGACGTACATGGATGTATTCTGGGGGATAAGGTATGAAGAGATGGCTACTCAGCTCTCCACAACAGCTCGAGACAGAGGCACAGAGGTGATACAATTGAAGCCACCTGCTCATTAGGGCAAGCATTGAGCAGGCCGTGGCCTGTTGAAGATGCAGTTCTGGTGCCTGGACCGGTCGGGTAGCGCCCTGCAATACACACCTGCAAGGGTCTCGCTCATTGTGGTTGTCTGCTGTGCACTCCATAACATAATCCTGCAGAGAGGTGTGGACCTTGAAGAGAGTGAGGCCCTGGAAAGATTCAGGTCATTGGAAGAAGGAGAAGAGTGGGACATGGAACAAGAGTAGGAAGAGGAAGTGGAAGGGGAAAATGCAGAACACCGAGATGCCCCGGCTACACAGGGAGATGGTCAGGCCCGGCGCAGGGCTCGCGGGTCTCATCAGGATGCCATTAACATCAGGGACCATCTGATTCAGGCTTGTTTTGAGCGAGATCCTCTGATACAGGAGCAACAACATTGTATGAGACTCACTCTGAGGTGCCTGTGCTGCCACTTCCATTGAAGATGCAGCCTGGAACATATGAACTCTTACACCCAATGAAGGATGCACATCTGCCCAGCTGTTTCATCGACACTGTAGACAGACCCTTGCATCCCTTCACCACTTTGTCTCTCTTTTGAAGTACCACCATAATAAAAGAAGGTTCACACGTTTGGCTTCATGTGTCAATATTTACATGGTGCTCATAAAGGAAAACAGTGCACAGTTACAGGTAGAAGACACCCCAGTGACCCACTCAGTGCCCTGTCTGACGCGGTGGCCTCTGCACTGGGCCACTTCTGCTTGGTGGTCCCCTTCTGGCCTCTGAGGAGGTGGAGGCAGCCTGCTCACTTGTCTCTGCCTGCAGCTGAGATGCACATGATGGTCATCCTTGTCATGGAGGTGCCCGTCAGGACATCTACAGAGGCTGCTGCACCTGCATCACTGCAGAGGCAGCCTCCATCACTGGGCCCTGCTGCACCAGTCAATGACACTGATGGTACAGGAATGTTTGGAGAGGATGCCAGTTGCGCCCCAGCTGGTACTCCCCTCCAGCCATCCAAGTGCCAGCCAAGGACTGAGGCTGGCACCAAGGAGGACGAGGGTGCCACCCCTCATGAAGCGTAATCATCATCTTCAACCTCCTTGGCCCCTCTGACAGAGGGAGCATCTGTGCAGCAGGGCCAAGTGACAGAGGCTGCCTCTGCAATGACACAGGTGCAGCAGCCTCACCGAGTGGTACCCTATCTAAAACTATGTGCGAGGCCCCACCGAGGTGATTATATCTTTGCTGGTGGAGGATGTGCTTGTAAGGTGTGACGGTGCTTCTTCTGAGTTCTGCTGCTGCTGCTCTTGGCCCTGTAATTGTAAGGGAGTTGGTTTCATTGCCTCGACTTCTGAACCTCTGGGAGACACAAGACGAGATCATGAGAACTAGCCCTCGAGTGCAGGAGCCTCTGCAGTGCTGAGGCTTCCCAGTGGAACTCAATGTTTGTTATTCTGTCAGATGGGGTGGAGTGCAAGGCACCCACTTAATGAACGCACTGCACTCTCTATTCACCATCTCCACCATGGATGCCCATTTTGCCATGGCCGACTTCCTCGTGCTCCGTAACCCTGCCGATATCAATGGCTCCCTTCTCCATGGCTGTGATAACGTGAAGATATGGAACCATTCCTCCAGTCTGGGCCCTCTCGTGGGCATTATGAGCCTGTTTCTCCTGCAAAGCCAAAACAGAGTGAGATAAAACACTGCTGGCCTTTATGGACAATGCCAGCTGCTCCAATTCATTAGATGCTGCATGGACCAGTGCTGGCAGGTCCTTGGCAGCACCATGGCTCTAAGCCATTCTGAGGGTCAGTAAGTGCCCAGGGCATGTTAGGAGCAGCATACATGCTGAGGCTCCTCAGCTGGTGTGTCTGGTGGAGAGTGAATACCCAGAGATCTGTTCTGAGGGTTGGGGTTGCAGTCACCTTGCCAGAGCCTATCAGTCATTAAACATCGTCCGACACTGGATCCAGTTTCTGTCAACCACACTTCTTCTGCTGATTATGTCAGCAATCTCCATCCTCCTGCCACCCTCCAGCAAGAGGACCTCCCTCCTCTCCCTTACGGCTTCCAGCAAAAAATGCAGGTCCACTTCAGCAAATTGAGGGGCTGCCTTGCCACAGGTTCCAGGCTTCTGCCTTTCCTGAGACATATTGCAAGCTGAAGGTGAAGCAGTGAATGGCAGCCACTGTAATGGCTGGAACAAAAACAAGAAATGCTGGAATCACTCAGCAGGTCTGGCAGCATCTGTGGAAAGAGAAGCAGAGTTAACGTTTCGGGTCAGTGACCCTTCTTCGGAACTGACAAATATTAGAAAAGTCACAGATTATAAACAAGTGAGGTGGGGGTGGGGCAAGAGATAACAAAGGAGAAGGTGTAGATTGGACCAGGCCACATAGCTGACCAAAAGGTCACGGAGCAAAGGCAAACAATATGTTAATGGTGTGTTGAAAGACAAAGCATTAGTACAGATTAGGTGTGAATACACTGAATATTGAACAGCAGCAAGTGCAAACCTGAAAAAAAACAACCTGAAAAAAACAGTGGGTAAGCAAACTGAACAAACTAAGATGAAATGAAATAAATGCAAAAAAAGATTGTAAAAAATGTAAAAAAGAATGTAAAAAAAAAGGAAGAAAAAATAACTAAAAATGAAAGTAAAATGGGGGGCTGTCATGCTCTGAAATTATTGAACTCAATGTTCAGTCCGGCAGGCTGTAGTGTGCCTAATCGGTAGATGAGATGCTGTTCCTCGAGCTTGCGTTGATGTTCACTGGAACACTGCAGCAATCCCAGGACAGAGATGTGAGCATGAGAGCAGGGGGGAGTGTTGAAATGGCAAGCAACCGGAAGCTCAGGGTCCTGCTTGCGGACTGAGCGGAGATGTTCCGCAAAGCGGTCACCCAGTCTGCGCTTGGTCTCCCCAATGTAGAGGAGACCACACTGTGAGCAGCGAATACAGTATACTACATTGAAAGAAGTACAAGTAAATCGCTGCTTCACCTGAAAGAAGTGTTTGGGGCCTGGGATAGTGAGGAGAGAGGAGGTAAATGGGCAGGTATTATACCTCCTGCGATTGCAGGGGAAGGTGCCCTGGGATGGGGAGGAGGTGGTGGGAGTAATCGAGGAGTGGACCAGGGTGTCGCGGAGGGAACGATCCCTTCGGAATGCTGACAGGGGAAGGGAGGGGAAGATGCGACTGGTAGTGGCATCACACTGGAGGTGGCGAAAATGGCGGAGGATGATCCTTTGGATAGGCTGTAATGGCTGGCTTGGTCTGCTCAAATCAGGTCCACACTTGAACAGTAAAATAAAAGCAAAATACTGCAAATGCTGGAAATCTGAAATAAAAACAAGAAATGCTGGAAGTACTCAGCTGGTCTGGCAGCATCTGTGGAGAGAGAAGCAGAATTAACGTTTCAGGTCAGTGACCCTTCTTCAGAACTTCAGAACTGAAGAAGGGTCACTGACCTGAAACATTAACTCTGCTTCTCTCCCCACAGATGCTGCCAGACCTGCTGAGTATTTCCAGCATTTCTTGTTTTTATTCCACACTTGAACAGTCCCATCTCTGTTCCCACCCTTGCTGTCGCTAATTGGCCATCAAACCTATCTCTAAGCCAATTAAGGGGGCATCCCATGAAAATTGGGGCCGGTGACCTTTCCCCCGGGAGTGGGTTCGAGACCTGGAAATGGACCCAACTTCTGTTTCCCGCCATCCATCCCGGAAACAAATTCTTGCCAGTGGAGTCTGTGAACAGTATCCCACCAAGAGTCAGTGCCACAAGGAGAGGAGAACAATAAAATTGTTTATATAAAAAAAGCACTAAGCACATCATGAAGATTTATATATCATATTAGCATTCTTTGTGCACTTGGAGCTTTTGAACATGCTGTACTTTGCTCTAATTTTAATTACACTTTTATGAATTATATTTTAAATCCCGGCACAGTTTGATTTTCCATTTGTGGTAACTTACTGAGTGAAAGAGTTTTGGCTTATGCCAAAATGCCCAGTCAAATAAAATGCTTCTGAGGCATTTCCAAAAAATGCAAATGAAAGAATGTGGCAGATTTCCCCATCGGAATCTGTCCCATTCAGCAGCCTCCAACCGTGATGGAGAAATTATTGCAACTGCGGAAGTCAAGTATGGCACAGGCACAATAGCTGATTGGCCTCTTTCCAGTGCTATATCATTCAATCATTCTATGATGCTAAGTCCTCATAATCTGCAGCTGGATGCTCACACATGTGCTAATTCACTTCATTTGATAGACATATTTTATTTTTCCTGCCCTGCTCACCCCCATTACCAGTTCTCCATTAGAGTTTCTCTAGCCTGCCTGGTGGAGAATGCAGTCAAGCAGGCAACCTGATCCCAGTTCTCTGCTGAAACTACTTGTGACTAGGGTATGAAACAGAGCCTTAAACTAGCAGTTTCTTCTTCCATTCTCCGGAACAGCACTATGTTTCCCACCTAGCTCCTTTCCCAATATGTGGGCATGTGGACAACTGAATTTTCTACAGAGGAAATTAACTTTACTGATGGTATGTGAAGGTTTCTTGGTGGGCAGTAACAGACATGAATGAGCATTCTCCCATTCCATGGCACAGTATATTGAAGTATCCATTCAAAGCATGACTCTGCCACCTGAATTCCCATTAACTGCAATTGCAGCATAATTTGTTTAAATATTTTCCACTTTATACTTAATCTTTGGAGATGACCCCTAAGTGCCAGTACTTAATTTTTCAAAATCCTAATGGGAATGATCATATTTAACATTTAAAAAGAAGTACTTAATTTCATGAAATGATCTAAGTACAGACATTTAACATTTCATAACCCTAATGAGAGCACTATTGAGCATTGCTTGCATTTATAATCTTCAAAACTGATATTTCATATTCATGAAGGCAAAAATGGAATTATGAATTTGTGAAATGTATGAACTCTTTGTTCTTTGTTCATTTTCCCACATTACAACAGTGACTACATTTTAAAAGTACTTAATCGGTTGTAAAACGCTTTGGGACATCCTGTGGTCATGCAAAGCATGGTGTACATGCAAGTCTCTTTTTCTTTAAGACTCAATCAACAATAAATGGACTATGGTACCGCTTGGTAGAACCTATGTTTCATATGTATCTTAGTTCATTTATAGAGTTTTGCAAACTTGTCTGGCAATTTACCCGCAGTCATATAGAGAGTTGCAGATCTTTGCCACTAAAAGAATGCAGCTGCATATAATCCTGCCTATAATGACCATTCATGACAAAGGCCTTGAGTAGCAATGAGAATCATACAGCACAGAAGGAGACTATTTGATCCATTGGTGAACTACGACTGCTGTAATATCTCTGTGAATTTTTTTTGAAAAATGAAATCAAAAGACAATCAAGAATCCTTGCTGTAATAGAAACAACTGAGGACTCTACGAAAAAAACTGAACGACTCGCAAAGGACAGTAACAATCAGTCATTCAACTTGAGCTAAAGGTGAATGGGAAGCATATAAAACATGGGCCTGACCTGCTGCTTGTCGATTCCCACCTGTGGAGCCAGTTAAAATCAATTCCTTGGACATCTGAGAACTTCAAAAATTATGCCAGCCGAAGCCATCCTAAAAAACTCAAAGGAGCCCTGCAGTAGCCAGCGATATTGATTGCACAATGTTCAGCACCGTTTGTGACTCCTCAGATACTGAAGCAGTCCGTGTAGAAATGCAGCAAGACCTGGACAATATCCAGGCTTGGGCTGATAAGTGGCAAGTAACATTCGCGCCACACAAGTGCAATGACCATCTCCAACAAGAGAGAATCTAACCATCTGCCTTTGACATTCAACGGCATTACCATCGCTGAATCCCCCACTATCAACATCCTAGGGACTACCATTGACCAGAAACTGAACTGGAGTAGCCATATAAATACCGTGGCTACAAGAGCAGGTCAGAGGCTAGGAATCCTGAGGTGAGTAACTCACCTCCTGACTCCCCAAAGCCTGTCCAGTATCTACAAGGCACAAGTCAGGAGTGTGATGGAATACTCTCCACTTTCCTGGATGGGTGCAGCTCCAACAACACACAAGAAGCTCAACACCATCCAGGACAAAGCAGCCCGCTCGATTGGCACCCCACCTACAAACATTCACTCCCTCCACCACCGATGCACAGTGGCAGCAGTGTGTACCATCTACAAGGTGCACTGCAGCAATGCACCAAGGCTCCTTAAACAGCACCTTCCAAACCCACGACCTCTACCAACTAGAAGGACAAGGGAAACAAATACAAGGGAACACCACCACCTGCAAGTTCCCCTCCAAGTCACACACCATCCTGACTTGGAACTATATTGCCGTTCCTTCACTGTCGCTGGGTCAAGATCCTGGAACTCCCTTCCTAACAGCACTGTGGGTATATCTACCCCACATGGACTGCAGCGGTTCAAGAAGGCAGCTCACCACCACCTTCTCAAGGGCAATTAAGGATGGGCAATAAATGCTGGCCTGGCCAGCAACACCCACATCCCATGAATGAATAAAAAAAAATCATTATTTAATTATCATTATTTATTGTACGTTGCCTAAATCCTCTCTGACCAAGTGACATCGGTTCTAAAATGGTTCATCCTCCATTAGTCATCAAATGAACTCCAGACTGCATTATTGATGCAGTAAAAGTAGGAGCAGTAATGCTTATTCTTGGGTGTTTTTCCAGAATTCTGGATGAAATATGTGAAGTGGAAACTACATCAGATTTAAATGTAGGGTCCAAACTCTTGTTTGATATTTATTATACAGGAGAAAGCAAACTGCAAAGATCGATTCTTTCAAGTGCCATCTGCTTTCAAAGCATTCTGTTTTCATTGCAGCAGTCAATTTCACCTTTCGATATTTTCTAAAAGCATTTGGCCTAAGACAACCAGAGCATCTTTAAATGCCAGGCAGTCAAGTGAAACATTTAAAACCAATCACACTTTAACAGCACTAAAGCTGTCAACAGCATTAAAGGCATAAACATCACTGAAAAGATGAAAAATCTTTTGTATACAAATAAATTCTTTTACGCCTTCTTTAATGACTACCAGTGATGATCACCAGGATTTTGTCAAAACAATGGGTAAATGAATAAACACTGCTGCCTCCAAAGAAACTTGCACCCACTTCAAGAAATGGTATCCCCAAGTATCTCGATGGCAATTTCCTCCTTCATTTAGCTTGTGATTTTTGGTCCCTATAGAAGTATTCCTCACTGTTTCTGACTTATATTTGATCCTATCTAAAGAACAAGCTTAAAATTCTAGCACATTATAACATCAAGTTCACACATGCCAGAAATCAACACGGGAAAATTCGAGTCAAATACTTATTGTTGTTCTTAACTAATAGAACATTTAGCTCTGCAGTGTGTCATGCTAGGCCCCGTCTGCTAAGAATGAGACACATTAATTTTGTCAATAACATTGACTTTAAACGGTGACTGGAGCGAAGAAAGGACTTGTTAAACAGATCAGCCAGTGGTTGGAAAAGACATTTGCAAATTAACAGATAGTGCTTGGAAGGACAAAGGACCATTCCCTGACACATTCAACCGATAATGGACTTTGATCATCAGGTATTGTGTACAAGAGGAGCATTCTAGAGACTGCTAAGGTGATACAATCCAAGACCTGGTCAGACCAGTTAGTCACATGACTAACCTGCCTGGCAATCTGGATTTTTCTGAATCGTACAAACAGTTTGAACTCAGAGTGTCTGTTTGCTCCTGGCCTCAGAAAATCTCTCTCCTGTCTGCTCCCACCTCTTTCTCACAAGCCTCTGAATCCACTGAAGACACATGAACCCCAAGAGAGAAACGTCTCCTATAACGAACAAGGTTTAAGAAGAATACTGGGCCCCAACGAAAAGCAAGATCTACCTCCAATCAAGGACTCGACAGTGAGCTCAAAGAACCGTAACAAAAACTCTTCAGATATTGCCTCAAATTTTTCCACTTTATTTTTCTTCTGCTCTTTTCTGTCTCTATTTGCATGTGTGTATCGCATATGTATGCTAGCGTGGGCGCATCGTGTATCCATAGGCATCAACTGAATTAGATTTTAAGTTCAAAATTAATAAATTTCAACTTTTCTTCTTTAAACCTAAGAAAGCCTGTTTGTGCTGGTTTCTTTGCCTTATAATTGGAAAGTGGTGAACAAGGATTCACCAAGGGGGAGCTAAAAACACGGTGTTTTAAAAATTAAACCCTGTTACGGTAAGACCAGGTGAAGGCTGAAAGGGAACCCTCGATCCCTTTCTCACCGGGTCGTAACAAGTGACAGACCTGTGTGTCATTTGTGTTTCAAAACACATCATCTGTTCCAATGCTCCAGCAAACCACAGAAGCAAAAAGTGCCATATTTGAACAATAAGTACATAAATTGAAAGTAATGCCTCAAAAAGGTTTTACATTTCAGGCTTAATTGTCTATGAAACTGTGTGAACCAGATTTTCTCAGCTTTATCGAAAGAATACTACTGTTATATAAGTAATACTCCTTTAGTACTGATATAGCACATTGCATATATAGCATGCATTTTGCACCATTGTCCGTTAAAAGCATGAGATCTTATGAAATTGAAAGCAAGCAGTGAGTACTTTTTGCTTCTCTCCTGTGCATTGCTTCATTCTCAGATAATTTCACCAATGTAATGACCAACAGAGCTGTTAGTTTATGGGACACAAATCTTTGACTCACCTCCTCCTTGCCATGATGATAGACAAATTTCTCTTCTTACGTATTGGTAGTATTTTTACATCCACTACTGGCAGCTCCATCTGTTACTAACTTCATTTATGCAGCATTCACTTCTTTGCTGGGCTTCCTTCCATCAGCTATCAATTGCAATACAATGGAAAATAGTCATCAACCTTCCATTTTGATCGCAAAGAAATGCTTTTTTGTCCAACTTGGCCATCCAGAAAGACTCCAAAACCATTTCATTTTGACATCCAAATGAATCTTAAATAATTCCAGGGGTTTTGTCTCCATTCCATGTGTTGGTCACTCTTTATGTTGTTGCTGTCAAGTGAGGAGTGGTTGAAGGGCTTCCATCTTTTCCCTCTCCTTGTTAGACCACAACAGGTTTAATTCTTTCTTAAAGTGGATGTACTGACGAATTCAGTAGGTGTTTGATTACTTACTTGCCACAATTGCCACAACCCCTTCATCCTCCACCAGATCAGGCTGCTACAGCTCATCACTCCACCCCCAAACTCCGTGGATGGATTGTAGGGGACAAGGGATATCTCTTGAATAGAAGGCTACTCACTGCTCTATGAAAGCCCCAGACATAGGCACAGGGGCGATATAAGCAAAACCATCTGCTCACCAGGACTGCCATTGAGCTGGCCACTGGGCTTCTGAAGATGCTGTTCTGGTGCCTGGACCAGTTGGGTGGTGCCCTCCAATACCCTCCGGCAAGGGTCTCGCTCATTGTGATGGTCTGCTGCACTCTCCATAACATGACCCTCCCAAGAGGTGTGGACATTGAGGATGCTGAGGTCCTAAAAGGAAACAGTTCATAGGAGGAAAAGGAGGAGCAGGATGTGGACGAGAAGGAGGAAGAGGAGGAGGGGGAGGGGAAGATGCAGAACACCACGGTGCCTGGCTGCACAGGGAGGTGGCTGGGCCCGGCTCAGGGCTAGTAGGTCTCGTTAGGATGCCTTGAATGTGAGGGATCATCTGATTCAGGTATATTTCAACTGAGCCCCTTTGACTCAGGATGAAGGGCATGGTACGGAACTCACTTTGAGCTGCCTATGCTGACACTTCCATTGAAGTTGCAGCCTGGAACATGTAAACTCTTATTGCCAATGAGGGATGCACATTTGCCCAGAAGTTTCACTGTCACCATTGAGGAACCCTTGCTCTCCTTTACCACCTCATCCCTCTTTTCTTGTCCCACCATCAATAAAAGAAAGCTTACACATCTGGCTTCGTGCCATTATTTATGTGGTGCTCATAAAGGAAAACAGTGCACGGTTACAGGAAGAAGACATCCCAGTTACACACTCAGTGATCTGTGCAACGAGGTGACCATCATGCTCGACCACTTCGATGTGGTGGTCCTCTTGTGGCCTCAGAGGAGGAAGAGGCAACCTGCACACTTGTCTCGGCTTGCGGCTGCGATGCACGTGGCGGTCGTCCTCGTCATAGAGGTGCCCAAGGGGGCATCACCAGATGCTGCTGCAACTGAATCATTGCAGGGGCAGCCATAGAACCATCGAAAAGTTACAGCACAGAAAGAGGCCATTCAGCCCATCATGTCTGCGCTGGCTGAAAAAACGAGCCACCCATTCTAATCCCACCTTCCAGCATCTGGCCTTGCAGGTTACAGCACTTCAGGTGCAAGTCTAGGTACCTTTTAAATGAGTTGTGGGTTTCTGTCTCCACCACTGATCCAGGCAGTGAATTCCAGACACCCACCACTCTCTCGGTGAAAAAGTGTTTTCTCATGTCCCCTCTAATCCTTCTATCGATCACCTTAAGTCTGTGCCCCCTGGTAATTGACCTCTCTGCTAGGGGAAATAATTCCTTTCTGTCTACTCTATCTAGGTCATTCATAATTTTGTACACCTCAATTAAGCCACCCCTCAACCTCCTCTGTTCTAAGGAAAACAACCCTAGTCTATCCAATCGTTCCTCATAGCTACTATTTTCCAGCCCTGGCAACACTCTTAGAAATCTCCTTTGTACTATCTCCAGAGCAATTATGTCCTTCCTGTAATGTGGTGACCAGAACTGTATGCAATACTCCTGCTGTGACCTAACCAGCGTTTTATACCGTTCCAGCATTACATCCCTGCTTTTGTATTCTATACTTGGTCCAATAAAGGAAAGCATTCCATATGCCTTCTTCACCACTCTATCTACCTGTCCTGCCACCTTCAGGGATCTATGGACATGCACTCTAAGGTCTGTCACTTCCTCTACCCCTCTCAATATCCTCCCATTTATTGTGTATTCCCTTGCTTTGTTTGCCCTCATAAAATGCATTACCTTACGCTTTTCCAGATTGAATTCCATTTGCCACTTTTCCATGCACTCAACCAAACCATTGATATCATTCTGGAGTCTATCACTATCAACTACACAGCCAATTTTTGTGTCATCTGCAAATTTCCAAATCATGCCTCCCACATTTAAGTATAAATCATTATACCACAGACAGCAAGGGACCCAACACTGAGCCCTGTGGAACGCCACTGGAAGCCGCTTTCCATTCGCAAAAATATCTGTTGACTACTACCTTTTGTTTCCTGTCACTGAGCCAATTTTGGATCCAACTCGCCACATTCTCCTGTATCCCATGGGCTTTTACGTTTCTAACCAGTCTGCCATGTGGGACCTTGACAAATGCCTTACTAAAATCCATGTAGACAACATCCACTGCAATACCCTCATCAGTCCTCCTTCCACCTCTGTCCCTGGGCCCTGCTGCACAGATGTTCAATGACAGGGGCCAAAGAAGTCAAAGATGATGATGGCGTCCCATGAGTGGTGGCACCCTCATCCTCTTCAGTGAAATCCTCTGCCCTTGGCTGGTGCTCAGGATGATTGGAGGGGAGCACCAGCTAAAGCACAATTAACATCTCCTCCAAACATCTCGGTGCCATCATGCCACTGACCGGTCCATAATAGTGTTGCATGCACTCCAAGTGCTGCCACATTTGGCTCTCCATGAGATTGGCCACTCTCTCAATGGAGGAACTCATGCATTCAAAGTCCTAAGCCATTGTGGCACATATGAATTAAATGGACTCCTCCATTCTTGACCCATGACCCTGCACTGCCTCAGGAAACTCCGACATGTGGGAGCACATCTGTTGCTGCTGCTCTGGGCAGATCCTCCTTTCGAGTCACTCCTGAGGCCCTGCATCTGTGCCCAGCTGAGCAGGGCTGTCTGTCCTACGTTCTCCGAGGTGACTGCCGACAGCTGCCTCTGCCTCTGCCACCTCCTCCTGCATGCTAGTGCCATGCTCCTCACCCAGTGCCACCCTATCTAACTGCGTGAGGATGCAGTAAGGTGACTGTATCTTTGCTGGTGGACAATGCACTTGTGAAGTGTGACAGTGCTTCTTTCGATCTCTGCTGCAGCTCTTGGCCTGGCAATGGTAAGGGAGAAGGTCTCCTTAGCTCGACGTTTGCACTTGTGGGAGACACAAGAGATCATGAGAGCTAGCCTTGGAGAGCAGAACCCTCTACATCTGCTGAGACTTCTCAATGTAACTCAGTGTATGGTATGCTGTCGGACGGGATGGAGTGCAAGACTCCCCCTGAATGAGCGTTTTACCCTCTCTAATCACCATCTCCATCATGACTGTCCTGCTCCACATGGCCAACTTCCTCGTGGTCTGTGATCCTAGCTATTTGCATTGCTCCCTCCTCTCTGATTGTGATGCCTTGAAGGTAGGGGATCCCTCCACCAGTCTGGTCCCTCTCCTGGGCATTATAAGCCTGTTTCTCCTGCAAGGAGAGAGATAAGGCACTGTTGTCCTCTATGGCCAAGGCCAGCTGCTCCAATTCATTAGAAGTTGCATGTATCAGTGCTGGCAGCCTCAGCAGCACTATGGCTCTGAGCCATTCTAAGCAGTTAGTAAGTGGCATAGGCACACATCTCTCCCATGGTCAGGAGCAGCATATGCCCTGAGGCTCCTCAGGTGGTGTGTCTGCTGGAGGGTGAATACCCAGAGGCCTGTCATGCGGGTTGGGGGTTGTACTCATCTTGTCAGAGCATTTTACATATGTTCTTGATTGCTGGTCTGCAGTGATTGGACTTGTCGAATATCAAGCTGACTCGGGTCCCTAAATCATTTTTCAGTTTCATATTTTGCTTTTTTTCAAACAAATCATGGAGTACTTTTTCCTCCTATGTGCAGTACTTATGCTAGAATGAGTGACTAAACCTGACAGTTTGACAGAACTGAGTTAACACAAACAGTTGAAGTAAAGCACAGTGGGTTTGTGGTTGTGTTTTTATCAATGCTAATTCAACTTCCTCACACTGTCAGCTTAAGTAATGCATCAAATCAGTTCCTCATGACATCTTCAGCACATATAGTTTCAAAATGGTTCCAAAAAGCAGAAATAAATAATGTGGGGGATGTTTTTGCTTTAAAAACCAGGTTGTTAACCTTTTCATTTTAAAAATTTCAGTCGAGGCAAATAGAATGCTACTTACACCACATTTCCAAATGTGTTTGTTTAACCAGGACCTCCGTACAACAATATTCACTCCATGTTACTCAAATACTGGATATTAGTTAAGTAATGGCGAAGGACCATTGGGACAGATTTTTCTTGGCCACTGGACTATAGAGCTCTCCTTAAGGAAATAGAATGAAAATCAGATGGCTCCTACAACAGGTGGGTGATCTGCTCTGCCAGATTACTGACCAGAGGGTGAAGGTGAAAATCTACCATTAATCCATCCCTACAACCCAGAAAACTATAAGAAGTTAAACACACCAATGAATTTGTACAATTAGATTCACCAAAACATTTTGTATTGTGATGAATGATTTATAGGTCGAGACATTAGAAGCAAAATATTTTCTCTTATGTGTGTAATCAACCTCTGAGTTTTGAAATCTAAATGAAGGAAACTACGAATGGATGTGGCGCGAGTTGGTTATGGTAGATTGGGGAACTTTACTAAAAGTGTTGACGGTGGATAGGCAATGGATAATATTTAAAGAATGTGTGCATGACTTACAACAATTATTCATTCCTGTCTGGCTCAAAAATAAAACCGGAAAGGTGGCTCAACCATGGCTTACAAAAGAAAGTACCTTGCTCTATGGTAGCGAGGCCTGGACAACGTATGTCAGCCAAGAGCAACGTCTCAATTCATTCCATCTTCGCTGCCTCCGGAGAATCCTTGGCATCAGGTGGCAGGACCGTATCTCCAACACAAAAGCCCTCGAGGCGGCCAACATCCCCAGCTTATACACACTACTGAGTCAGCGGCACTTGAGATGGCTTGGCCATGTGAGCTGCATGGAAGATGGCAGGATCCCCAAAGACACATTGTACAGCGAGCTCGCCACTGGTATCAGATCCACCCACCGTCCATGTCTCCGCTTTAAAGACGTCTGCAAACACGACATGAAGTCCTGTGACATTGATCACAAGTTGTGGGAGTCAGTTGCCAATGATCGCCAGAGCTGGCGGGCAGCCATAAAGGCGGGGTTAAAGTGTGGCAAGTCGAAGAGACTTAGCTGTTGGCAGGAAAAAAGACAGAAGCGCAAGGGGAGAGCCAACTGTCTAACAGCCCCGACAACCAATTTTATGTGTAGCACCTGTGGAAGAGTCTGTCACTCTAGAATTGGCCTTTCGCCACTCCGGGCGCTGCTCCACAAACCACTGACCACCTCCAGGCGCTTACCCATTGTCTCTCAAGACAAGGAGACCAAAGAAGAAGAAGAAGAAGACAAAAGAAATTAATGATAGTATTAGATCCAAAAAGAGGAGGCATATAAAATTGCCAGAAAAAGCAGCAAGTCTGAGGATTGGGAGCAGTTTAGAATTCAGCAAAGGAGGACAAAGAGGTTGATTAAGCGGGGGAAAATAGAGTATGAGAGTAAAGTTGCGGGGAACACAAAAACTGACTGTAAAAGCTTCTATAAATATGTGCAGAGAAAAGATTAGTGAAGACAAATGTAGGTTCCTTACAGTCAGAAACAGGGGAAATTATAATGGGGAACAAAAAAATGGCAGAACAATTAAACACATACTTGGGTTCTGCCTTCACAAAGGAGGATACAAATAACCTTCCTGAAATGTTAGGGAGGAATGAGAGGGAGGAACTGAAGGAAATCAGTATTAGTAAAAGAATAGTGCTCGGGAAATTAATGGGGTTAAAGGCTGACAAATCCCCAGGGCCTGATAATCTACATCTCAGAGTACTAAAGGAAGTGGCCCTGGAAATAATGGATGCATTGATGGTTATCTTGCAAAATTCTATAGACTCTGGAGCAGTTCCTACAGATTGGAGGGTGGCAAATGTAACCCCACTATTTAAAAAAGGAGGGAGAGAAAAAATAGGGAATTACAGACCAGTTAGCCTTACATCAGTAGTGGGGAAAATGCTAGAGTCTATTATAAAGGATGTGATTGCAGATCACCTGGAAAGCATAAACGAGATTGGACAAAGTCAGAATGGGTTTACGAAAGGGAAATCATGCTTAACAAACCTACTGTATTTTTTTGAGGATGTAACGAGTAGAATAGATAAAGGAGATCCAGTGGATGTGGTGTATTTGGATTTTCAGAAGGCTTTTGATAAGGTCCCACATAAGAGGTCAGTGTGCAAAATTAAAGCACATAGGATTGGGGGTAATATATTGGCATGGATTGAGAATTGGTTGACAGACAGTAAACAGAGAGTAGGAATAAATAGGTCTTTTTCTAGGTGGCAGGCAGTGACTAGTGGGGTACAGCAAGGAACAGTACTTGGGCCCCAGCTATTCACAATATATATTAATGACTTGGGTGAGGGAACTAAATGTAACATTTCCAAGTTTGCAGACGACACAAAGCTGGGGGAGGGGGGATTGTGAGCTGTGAGGAGGATGCAAAGAGGCTCCAATGTGATTTGGACAAATTGGATGAGTGGGAAAATGCATGGCAGATGCACTATAACGTGGATAAATGTGCGGTTATCCATTTTGGTTGTGAAAACAGAAAGGCAGATTATTATCTGAATGGTGATAGATTGGGAAAGGGGAGGTGCAACGAGACCTGGATGTCCTTGTACACCAGTCGCTGAAAGCAAGCATTCAGGTACAGCAAGCAGTTAGGAAGGCGAATAGTATGTTGGCCTTCATTGCAAGAGGATTTGAGTAGAGGAGCAAGGATGTCTAATTGCAATTATATGGGGCTTGGTGAGAGCACATCTGGAGTATTGTGTGCAATTTTGGTCCCCTTATCTGAGGAAAGATGTTCTTGCCACGGAAGGAGTGCAAAGAAAATTTACTAGACTGATTCCTGGGATGGCAGGGTTGGCGTATGAGGAGAGATTGGGTCTACTAGGCCTATATTCACTAGAGTTTAGAAGAATGAGAGGGGATCTCATAGAAACCTATAAAATTCTAACAGGACTAGACAGGTTAGATGCAGGGAAGATGTTCTCGATGGCTGGGGAGTCCAGAACCAGGGATCACAGTCTCAGGATATGGGGTATGCCATTTAGAACTGAGATGAGTGAGTGGTGAACCTATGGAATTCTCTATCGCAGAAGGCAGTGGAGGCCAAGTCATTAAATATATTCAAGAAGGAGGTAGATATATTTCTTAATGTCAAAGGGATCAAGGGATATGGGGAGAAAGCGGGAACAGGGTACCGAATTAGAAGATCAGCCATGATCATTTTTGAATGGCGGAGGAGGTCTGAGGGGCTGAATGGCCTACTCCTGCTCCTATTCTCTATGTTTCTATGAAATCAGAAACAAAGATAAAATAACACTGAGGTTTTAAAAATTGTGAGAATTACCAGTTTTGTAACTTTGCATTGTAAATTTTATTCAAATTAATTTCTGTCTTAGTACCGACCATTCTTGCAATTGTAATTGTTCATTTTAAATTTTTTTTGATTTTGGGTTTCCATAAGGAAGAATGAAGTATGTAGTTGAGCAGTGCTTGGTTGCTTTCAGACAATTTATTGCTTGTTTGGTCCTGATTTTATTGCAGATGAAGGGTGGTCACACTGTCTGTGAGTCCAAAGTAGGGGGCTGGATTTTACCGGGCCCCCGACGTCGGGTGTCTTGGCAGGGGGGCCCGGAAAATGCCTCCGGGAGAGACCTGCCACGGGCCTCAACACTAGGAAGGCCCTGCTTCATATTGCTGGCGGCAGTCAGGCCTCGTGGCGGACCCCCATTTCTTGGCGACGGGAGCACGATTTAAATATGGCAATGAAGGTAAATTACCCAATTAATTATTTACTCGCTCCCGCTGGCTGTCCTGCTGCGATATTGAGGTAGGTTGCCGGCACTCCCGCCCCTTTAGATCTCCATTCAGAGATCCAAGGTGAACACTAGTGGGGAGCGGGGAGGAGGTATGTATGTCAGTGCGGGGGGTGGCGAGCAGGCTCAAACTAATATTATTGATGGAGGGGGTTGGTGGGAAGGGGGTAAAGTTAAAAGTTTGAGAACTTTGGGTTGAGGCAGAAGGTCAGGTACACATAGTAAGTATTTTGGGGGTGGGGTTGGAGAGGGGCTGGAAACATGCATTTAATTTCTTTAAATCAATTTTGTTGAACTTTCCCTTTAAAAATTTAAATTAAATGTAAGGGCTGGAAGCTCTTTAAAAATGGCATTGGTGCCTGTGCAGTGGCGCTGGATGCTGTTGCCGGAGACAGATTGTCCACCCCCTCCACGTCATTGCCGGAGTGGGGGATGGGGGCGCTCCAGCCCGGCTATGTAAATGAGCCGCCGCGCATAATATCGTGGCGGCTCCGCAGAGTAAAAGCTGGGCATGCGGGCCGCCATCTTTTACGGCTACCGCCAATTACGGCGATGGCAACATAAGATCCAGGCTATGGATAACCTACCTAGGGGAGTCTGGGGCTATGGATGCCTGGCCATTAAGATCATTACCATAACTATCATTGTAGTCCTGCCTAAACCTTGGCAGGTGCATTACCCATCCAGCAGGTGGGAGCAGGATTGCAAATAGGAGGCCGCAGCAGATGACCTGCTCCTCGCCTGCTCAAAAAAGAGCATTTTAATATTCTGCACAAATAGTATTAAAAAGTTTTTTAAAATTTCAAAATGTAGTTTTAAGGATCTAGTAACTCATCATAATGAAGACATTTAACAACACATCGCTGATATAAAAGCATTTTTTCAGTGCCAGTTCTGTTGTTCAGCAGTAGTTATTATTCAGATCGCTGATAAAAACCCAGTTCCACCTCTTTGCACAAGGTGTAACTTTTTAATGTCTAACAGCAATGTGAGAGTGGCAAAAGGGAAGTTTTCCCACATCGACTTATTTCACTGATTGCTGGTTCTCAGAGGGAGCCACAATGCAGCCTGTGGAGAGCAATGAATGACAAACTATAACTTCAGGATTGCTGCGTTAATCTATGCTTGTGCTAAATCCTGAAGATGTGGCCAGTTCCGCGGGGTAATGACATGAATGCTTATGGCTTGCTGTCAAACACATGCAAAATTTGGGCCATGGTCTTTGTGCAAGAAAAGGGATCTTCAAACAGGCCTGACAATTCACCATTATTCAATATATAGCATTCAGAGCACTATATTTAGATGAATTGTCATCATTTACTCAACTTCTGTAATAGATTCATCTCAGGCCTTGTAGTTCATGATTTCAGGAATTTACTTGTCTCCAGTGTTGCAATTTGATTATTTCAAGACATTTCAAACCACGAGCTTGAGTTTTCCTCAACGTTTGCAGAACTGCTACCCACAAATTCCTACAATCGTGCCTAATCAATCTGAAATTCTATTTCTATTACTTGCTAATCCAGTATTAGAAAACTACCTATCAGATCTTTATAGATCTTACAAAGATTTTTTGAACTGGTCAGCAAAAAAAAGGTTGGTTCTAATTGTTGGGGAAAATTGGTTGCCTTCCAGACCTCTTCAGTCTGGCTTGATCTTTGCTTGATGTTATGATAGCTGCTATCCAGTACAGTCCAGAGTGTCTGCAGCCACGGCATGCGGTAAGTCCATTGAGGTGAAGAAGGAGCTGCGGGACCCGAGAGAAGTCCTGTGAAAAGGTGCCCCGAACACCCAAAACATCCACGAACGGCACCCCCGGCCGCAACTTCAAAGCGCCCGCGGGAGATGGCTCGGAGAGCATCTGCAGCGCACTGTCGGCAATGCTGCATGTCTTTATTTAAACCACTGCAAAAAAAAAAAAAAAAAAAAAAAAAAACCCTTAGCAAATGTAATCACCTCTAAGTCTGCCAAATGATGCTTCACCTCCCGAAGGACGTGGATGAGCTTTCCGGACGTCGATGGTGGGCACTGAGGAAATGGCTTATTACCTGCACCAGATTCCACCCCCCCTCCCCCCCCCCTTTACCCCCCTTCCACCCCCCCCCCCCCCACCCCCGTCCCCTTCCCTGCTCCACCCTCTCAGCTCACCCCCTCACAACCCCGTCCCAGCCCGCCCCCCCCTCGCACCATCTTCACCCCGCACCCCCTTCCCCTGCACCCCCCCCACCCCCTCCCTCTACCCCTCCCCCTTGCATCCCCTCCTCCCACCGGCACCATCCTACACCTGTGTAGGGGCCCCAACAACCCCACTGCCTTGTGGGCGTCTCGGGAGAGACCAAGGCTAAGGGAGTAAACCCTAACAGAAAATCCGGAGCGGAACCCCGTAGGCGGTCATGTGTCACCTTTGGCATGTTTCCGGCAGTTCCTGCAGCCATACTGGTGCCAAACGTCGTGTCCTGCACTCCTTTGGACCCCACCAGAAAGGCCGAGAGGGGGGTTTTGACGACTGGGCAACTCTCAACCTCCATAAATTTGCCCAGGCATGCGCCATGGAGAGGTCACTCCACTGACCACCTCCAGGTGTGTATCCATTGTCTCTCGAGATAAGGAGGCCCAAAAGAAGAAGTACAATGGCAATCTATGGTAATCAATCTGATTACCATATCTTTGAAATCTACAGTGGCATCAAACAACAATTTGTTTTAACACCAACACTGTTTGGTAAATAAGAAGGACTTAGGTGCAATTATTTGTTTGTGTGGAGTTAACTGATACTAGCCAGGGAAGTGTAGGAGTACCAGAATTGACTTCAGCACCCCTGGAAGAATGGTAAAATCATCCTGCACTCCTTCTTCTGATCATGATCCAATGAATCCTACTGAATTAGACTTTGGGTTAGCTTTAGCTGCAATGGCACAGATAATTGAATGCCAAGGGTTACCCATGATTAATGTCCACCAAACTACCAGAGGGTAACATGTTTCCTATGGAACTAGAAGGGAGTCAAAACTTTCAGAAGAAGAAGAGAAGAGAGTAAATTGCTGAAGAGAAAGCCAATATAAGCTTTACATAATGTGCACTGAGATTTTCCTTATTTTTACATCGGTAGACGGCAAGACTGTTTGTCAGAGGAGTGGAAGAAAATGTTACTGACAGAATAAATTAAGCAGATGGCTTCGGATTTGAAGTGCCCCTGAGCACAAGACATCCCATGTCAGAGTAACTAATGTATTTAATAAATAAATCATTTGTTTTCTAATACTGGATTAACAAGTAATAGAAATAGAATTTCAGATTGATTATGCATGATTGTAGGAATTTGTGGGTAACAGTTCTGCAAAAATTGAGGAAAACTCAAGCTTGTGGTTTGAAATGTCTTGAAATAATCAAATTGCAACACTGGAGACAAGAAAATTCCTGAAATCATGAACTACAAGGTCTGAGATGAAACTATTTCAGAAGTTGAGCAAATGTTGACAATTCATCTAAATATAGTGCTCTGAATGCTATATGAATGGTAAATTGTCAGGCTTGATTGTAGATAACCTCGTGAGATGCTGACACGTGACACAGAATCTGTGACAGTGGAGAGTTCTCTCTGGCTTTTTGAATCAAGGGAGCAATTTCCCAAAGCTGCAAAGCACCAGAGAAATATAGTGGTAGTTCAAATAGTAATCAAAAATTGTGATTGAATAGTAGTCGTAGAGTACAGCTGTACTGTACCTGGGAACTAAAAATAGCCAAGCCAACTGAAGGACTTAAAATGTGATCTCTTTCTTCAGATTGACCTATCCAATCCAAAATGATTTGTGTAGCATTGTTATCTTTTCGTAATTGAAATCTTGCAAATGAAAAGAGGTTTCTCGCCTTCTGATTTTTGACACAAATATATTTTGTTGTTTTCAAAGTGTGAATATGGAAGTTAAAAAGAAGTGCGACCATGTAGTTTTATTGCTGAGCACAGTTGGAGGCCAACCACCTCAGTCTTAGTAGATTGGCACAGAGAAGTATCTGAGGTCCAATTGTAAGAAATGGGTTAATATTGATTTCATTTTTAAAAAATATTCCTCAGAATTCGAGCAGAAGAACAATTAACGTGAATTCTCCGGTAATTCGTATTATTTTAAGTGCGATGTTCAGCATATGTGTAATTATTTTTAATACTTATCATTATATTCTTAATTCCTATGAAAGTCAATAAATGTCTTTGAGCATCCATTCCCTAATACAACAAATCTTCAACAATTTCATTAATGACCTTCCCACCACCATAAGGTCAGAAGTAGGGAAGATTGTTGTTGATTGCACATTGTTCAGCTCCATTCACAGTTCTTCAAGTAAGTATGCAATCCATGCCCATATGCAGCAAGACCTGGACAATATCCAGGCTGGAATGGTATGTGCAACTAACACTTGTGCCACACAAATGCCAGGCAATGACCATCTCCAACAAGAGACAGCATAACCATTGATCAGAAACTCAACTGGACCAGCCATATAAATGCCATGGCTACTAGATCAGGTGAGAGGCTGGTTATTCTGTGAGAAGAATCTATGGTTATTCTTGACCTCCTGACTCCCCAAACCTCCCAAAAGGCACAAGTAGGGAGTATGATGGAATATTCTCCACTTGCCTGAAGGGGTGTGACTGCAAACCATGACAACATCCAGGACAAAGCAAAAACAGAAAATGCTGGAAATGGGCGGCACAGTGGCGCAGTGGTTAGCACTGCAGCCTCACAGCTCCAGCGACCCGTGTTTAATTCTGGGTACTGCCTGTGTGGAGTTTGCAAGTTCTCCCTGTGTCTGCGTGGGTTTCCTCCGGGTGCCCCACAAGCCAAAGCCTTGCAGGTTGATAGATAAATTGGCCATTAGCAATTGCCCCTAGTAGAGGTAGGTGGTAGGGAAATATAGGGACAGGTGGGGATGTGGTAGGAATATGGAATTAGTGTAGGATTAGTATAAATGGGTGGTTGATGGTCGGCACAGACTCGGTGGGCCGAAGGGCCTGTTTCAGTGCTGTATCTCTAAACTAAACTAAACTACTTAACAGGTCAGGCGGCATCTGTGGAGAGAAAAGCAGAGTTAATTTTTCAGGTCTGTGACCTGTCATCAGAACTGGCAAAACTGGTAATAGATTTTGAGCAAGTGAAAGGTGGTAAGAACAAAAGGGAAGGTGTGTGACAGGGCAGAGGGCAGGAGAGATTAAATAACAAAAGATTTCATGGTGTAGTAGCAAAGGGAGTAGCAATGGGATAAGTAAAAAAAAATGTGTCTGGATGAGGTGTAAATAGCAGGATAGCAACCATCCATACACAAAGTAAAGGGATTCAGAAAGAAATAATGTTGGGGTGGGGGGAACAAACAAAAACGAACCAGCAAAAAAAAACAAAAAAAGTGGGGCAGAGTTTATGATCTAAAATTATTGAAATCAATGTTGAGTGCCGAAGGCTGTAAAGGGCCCTGTTGAAAATTGAGGTGTTGTTCCTGGAGCTTAATGAGGAGTGGACCAGGGTTTCACGGAGGGACCGGTCCCTTCGGAATGCTGAAAGGGGAGTGGGGGTGAAGATGCATTTGGTGGTGGCGTCACGCAGGAGGTGGCGGAAATAGTGGAGGATGATCTGTTGAATACGGAGGCTGGTGCGGTGGAAGTTGAGGACAAGGGGAATCTTATCATGGTTCTGGGAGGGAGGGGAAGGGATGAGAGCAGAAATTCGTGAAATTGATTGGATACACTTGAGGGCCCTGTCAACCACAGTCTGGGGGAATCCTCAGTTGAAGATAAAGAAAGACATATCGCAAGCACTAGTAGGGAAGGTTGCATCGTCTGAACAGACGCTACGGAGACAGGACAAAGTAGCCCACTTGATCGGCACCTCATCCACTAGCCAAAACCTCCCCTCCACTATTGCTTGTCCTAGTTATCATGCACACTATCTGGAGGATACACTGTAGCAACTCCTAAAGGCTTCTTCAGCAGCACCTCTGAAACCAGTCACTTCACTTACCAGGAAGTAGGTGCCTGGAAGCATTATCACCTCCAAGTTCTTCTCTAAGTCACACACTATCCTGACTTGGATATATATTGCTGTCATCTTAATATACTTGTTACAGTTCACACTCAAACTATAAGCATTGCCAACATTTCTTGGTTTAGGGTAAAGTGCACAGTTCTAAATGGATGCTGCAGCTGATAATAGCTCATGTCAAATATATATAATGAATTTTCTCATCTTTTAATCTCTAAGAGAAAGTTACCATTTACCAACGCTCTGAGAAATGCATTGATTTTTAGCGTACAACATGTGATCAGTGCGAAGATACATACAATTACCCACAAAATTTAAAGAATCAATGGACTAACTAGTTTTTAAGAGTGAGATTCTTCTTTGCAAAAGTGGAAGCAGTACTTATTCTTTTAAATTGTATCTTGCATTCATCAAGCATTTTCAATCTCAGAAGTCTAGGTAAAATGGCTCAGAACTGCAATACCTACATGCACTGTGGGAGCGTCCCTAAGGTACACAAATTATACATTGTCAAAACAAAATAAAATGCTTCAGAACATCGGCTGCTTATATTAATAGTGCTACGTGGCCCTCCACAGCCAGTTTCTGGAACTCCCAGACATACTCCACAGGAACAGGAGCAAGAGCAGGAACTAAATCAGAAGGAAAGTGTAGAGATCAGGCAAATTGGTTTCTTTTTGCAGATAGGGTGTGGTCTAATTTAGCTGACCTCAGCTCCAGCAACTAATGCAGAAGTTGGGGATGCTACAACTGGCCAAATACTCTGGGCTAGGAAGAAGAAAAGTCAATCAGAGTTGTCAAGCTGGATTGCTACATCTGCTGCACATCCAATCTTCCAGTGTAGTTTATGAATTGAATTTCAAATGTTTTAAAGAAAAGGAGGGGAGAAGAGGAGAGAAAGTTAGTGGTGGTGGTAATGAGGGTTGTGGTGATGGAAGAAACTCTTATTATTTCATTAAGAGCAAAGGAGTTATCCCCAGTGTCCTGGTCAATATGTATCCTAAAACCAACATCACCGGAACAGATTATCTGGCCAGTATCACGTTGCTGTTTGTGTGAGCTTGCTGTGCACAAATTGGCTGCCGCATTTCCTACAATTAAACAGTGACTACACTTAAAGGTACTTGATTGGCCGTTAAATGTTTTGGGACGTTCTGAGTTCGTGGAAGGCGCCATATAAATGCAAGACTTTCTTTTTTCTATCAGGGTGTTTTCACCAGAGAGCATTTCGGGAACAGCCAGGAACAATCTGCATTGCCATATCACCAGATTGATCTAATTGCTATTAAAACTAAAATAAAAATAATCATTTCATTGCTACAATGAACTTAATGGTCGATGACATTATAACTCCTTGAATGCCATCCCTCTGTTTACAATACCATCTTGAAAGAACTGATTGCTTGCTCCCACTTCCAAAATTTAGTAGGTTAATACACCTTTTGAAAGCTGTGTTTTCAAGGGTGCAACTAGTTCCTTCATATGACCAACTGTATACTGTAGCACTGATCTGTGTATCCTAGGAAAGTCCAAGTTCAACCAATGGGCTGAACTACATCAGCTAGTTTTAGCTGAGGTAGCAATGAAGCACTAAGATGTAACTCAGCCTTTCTGTAATCAGGAGGTGGGGTGGTAAGGGGGACGGTGAATAAACCAGTGATATCTGCTTTAAATGCACTGATGTGGACTTTGGGTGACACAGAATCAGGCTCAGGTTATGGTCCCCACAGATGAACCACATGCTGACATTCACAATTCAGCTCACACAGAAAGGAGGGCAACATGGTATCAGATGTACTTGAGGGCTGTCACCGTGCATAAAGCTGCCTGTCAGTTGTCGACATGAGCCAGCAGGGGTAAGAGCAGAAAACAAAAACAGACAACAAACACTAAAAACTTAATCAGAATTTAATTTAGGAATGTCGTGAGCTGTGTTTCTGAGTGTGAAACTAACACCTTCATACAGATCAGTCACTAGTGCTCGTTCACAATTAGGAAATACACAAGGGTGGACTGGAGTGACGGTCTTTCTGATTGTCACTCTGCTTGGTATCTCCCCATGATTGTACAATTGAAATTGTTAGCACAGACTCCCCTCCATTTACTTCATGGTGCAGTCCTCCATGGGATCCAACCCTCTTTGCCTGCTTTGATTGATGCTCTTATAAATGTGGAAGATGGTTTAAAATTTGTCCTATCGTTCTACAAAGTGGCTTTTAACTTTTCTCGAAAAGAGTTGGTTCGCACATCATTAAAATTAAGTTGTTGGAGATTAAAGCTCAAAATGACCTGCAAATATAATGCCAGTAGCTATTATTTTACTAATGTGTATGGGAACTTGCCAGTTTCAGTTTCTAGCTCTATGATTCAATAGTAGTGCTTTAAGAATACATATTAATTTTTTAACAGTGCCAGTATAGGGTTTTAAGGTTAAGTACCAGTAACAGGAAACCACACATGATTCAATTCCTTCCTTACACATTGATCCCATAAAGTATTAGTATTCTTGAATTATAGCAGCATTACTAGGTCATGGAACTACAAATTACACAAAATATATAGTTGTTGATGGCTTTGTAGACTGCAGCAAAGTAGTCTCAGTCCCAAAGCTAGATCAATTATTCAAATTGCAGGCTACTGAATAGAAAATGTTAATTCAATGCTTTGTATCCTGAATGAGCTGCAGAAACACATTTAGACAGGGAGACTTGAGTCAGATTTCAACATTTAAGTTAGATAAACAATAATATTAGCATTTTAGAATGTAACAGGCCAATTCCTACAAAGGAAGCTTATTTTCTACATCCTTTTTTTTTGTGATATACTGATATTCTGGTGGATATAGCAGGCTTCATTGTGAAAAATGCCAAAGTGCTTGGTGCAAACTTCTGTTACCTGACATCATTTTTGATTGCAATGAAATGGGAGAAATATTTGAGTCATCAAAGGGTAATAAAGAAATGAGATCTATTGGAGATTCTATCTCGTGGGAAATCAAAATAGTAGAAGACAGAAGGGAAGCAACATTACAATAATGCTTACTTATTGGTATAGGGGTTGGAATTAATCAATTCTTGGGCTCAGATAAAATTTGGAAATAATTCACACGACCTTTGAATTAAAATTTACATTTCAGATGCTCCTTTTTTGCCAAATCTCAGAACTAACAGGTTGAACTGTCTCCATTGCAATTTCTGTAAAGGGGTTGAAATCAGGAACATCTACATATTCTCAAAGGTTTAAATCATTCCAATTATGCCTTGGAAATGACTGTTGCTTATACTAACGCTTCAGCTGGTTAGGCCAGTAAATAACTGAATGATACAGATTGTGATGGCTCAAGGTTTGAACATTACACTGTGCTGACCTAATGCATAAATATGAGCACTAGATAGTGCCTCAGTGGAAATCCAATCAAAATTTTGCTTCTGTTGCTATCTAGTGACCTCTGGAAGAAGTACTTGAGTGCAAACATGATCAGACTTGACCATAAAGTATCTCCCCTCACCCCACCTCCATGGTCAACACTTTCTGCTGTAGCTCACGTACAAAGATTGGTCAGTTAGGTGAGGTGGTGAGGAACCAAATCCCAGCAAAGGCTGAACAATTCCAAAAAAGGAGGAAGAGCAGATGACATGAGACCAAAAAGAAGAAAAAAAATCAGTTTCGGGAAAGTAGATCCAATGAAAACCCAGGAATTGGTGTTCAGAAATTTATGTCCTTGTTTACTTTTGCTGGCGCAGAAATGGAAAGCAAGAGAAATTTTATAAATTATACGGCATAATTTTCCTTTCTCAAACTCCATCTCGCCCCATGGTATTAATAATCAGCTGTATTCTAAGTGACAGTTGAAATGGCGAATCTCACACCATATGGTTTTGAAGTTTGAATTGACTTGCATTTAAAAATGTGAAACTAAATAGTTTCTTAATTCTGATTAACTATAAATACAAGAAATAAGAATGAACATCTTTGGCATCGTGGCATCTTATGTTCCCTGAGTAGAACTATTCTGCTCTTTTGACTGCTGGCTCCATTTCTGGAAGTACTGCACTGGGAGTTAGGAATACACTGATGTTTACAGAGGGTTCAGCTGCTCTAAGATGTGTGTTGTGATTCCATGTCATTTTATGACCTACTGAGATTTCTCTTGCTGCCTGAACACAATCTGTCACACTGTCTCCTGTATCAACATCACAGACACAGAAAATAGAGAAAATATTTCAAAACAAGAAAGATAGCCAAGGGGGGACAAAGTTAATCTTTCAATTTTTCATCAGGCAACTCTAGCAAAGGTTCTTTCGAAGCTCCAAACTAGATAGCTTCACTTTCAGTTCTTTGAGCAGCCCATCAGGTGGTTATTTCTGTCTTGAGTGAATAGTTCTAGTTCTCATTAGAGCACTACAAAGAACAGAGACACTCTGAGAGTGGTGACAAAAACTAACTTGGGCAGACCTGCCTGTTTAGACCACACATCATGGCTGGGATTTTATGGGCCCCCTGAGGCAGGATAGGAGACGGGGGGCATGGAGAGTCGAGATGGGTGGCGAAGGCGTGGTGGGGGGGTGGGGGGCAGGGCGGAAGGCCCGTCACCTCCTTGTTGCCCAGCAATCTTTCCAGGGCTGGAATAGGCTGACGACAGCCTTCCTGCTCAGGGGAAAATTGAGGCCCTTAAGTGGCCCATTAAGGGCCAATTAAGGGCCTCTCCCACCGCCGGTGATTAGATCCCATGGGGGGGCCTCTGTCATGCGGGGGGGACGCCTTGTAAAATGAGGCGTCCTCCCTGTGGGCTTGGGGGGGGTCCCTCCTTCATGGGCAATTTGTGGTCCACGGAGGACCCCACCAGGAACAACTTTACCCTCTGGGACCCTCCTCCCCCTGGACTGAATGACCACACTCCCACCCCGGGGCCTTCCGGACTGGCCCTGGCGATCCGGCCTCACCTATCTCTGGTTGGGGGTTCCAGCACTGGGCCTGAGTCTGGGTCTGAGGCCTCTGCAGTACCAGCGGTGGCCACTGCTCCCGTTGGCGCTGCCGCTACTGCTGAGTGACTGTCCCTGTGTTTGACCAGCAGCTTTTGGAGGCGGGATCCCTGTCCCTTTAAAGACTTTAAAGGGATGGGAGTCCCGCCTCCTGAAATTTTGACACAATAGGACTGGAGGATCGCTCCAGGGAAGGGGGTGAAAAAGGCAGAGGTGTTGTTCCCCTAGCCTTTTCATTCTGGCGCCAGGATTCCCACCTCCAGCACAAAATCCAGCCCGTTGGGTGGGATTTCTGATTGAGTGAAGGGTGGGACTAGGGGCAGGCAGGCGCTTAAGCCCAACCCTCATATCGGCATGCCAGTTTCCCGATGTGGAACTGATATCCTCCACGTTTAAAAGGCGCTGCTGAGAGCTGGAAGAGCCAATCTACCTGAATTCACTAAATGGCCAGTCAAGCCAGGTCCTCAAAGTGCATCAGCGTCTCGAGCTGTGACACCCCACAGTTGTAGTCTGCACTCCAGCCTCCTGTCCAACAGCACTAGGGTTGTGATCTATACTTATGAGTCATCAAGGCGGCTGAGCACACATCTCTCCCATGGTCAGGAGAGCTCTATGTGCCCTTTGTCTGTGTCTCCCTTTTGCACTCTGGTGACTGCTGACCAGGAGGCATGCCATCTGGGTCTATTTTTGAATTTACCTTTCCAGACTTAACAAGAATTGCTCTGGCACTGCACCCAGTTCCTTCTCATCAGTCCTCTGCTGTGGACCTTGTTAGCCACCTCCAGCCATGCCCTCTCGGTAAGTTTTGCAGGCTTTCTCTTGCCACTGGCAGGGAACAGGATGTTTATGTGCTCAGTTATTGCCTCCAGCAGCACCTCCAGTGAGAGGTAATAAAGGGGGGCTGCCCTGACACGGGGGGTTGCGGGAGCCTCCATTCTCACTTCCCTCTGCTCTGCTGCTTCCTCCATCCCTTCGGCAAAAAACGACCCCAGCAATCGTTGCTCCCCATCCTTTAAATTGGGCGTGACGCTGCCTATGTCCCACCACCTTGCAGTGTCCACTGCTGCAAATTTGGTGGCAAGCATGACTCTGGGCCAATCAGCCAACATGGTGCGGGGTGGGGACCCAGAAATGACTGCAACATCGGGGTCCCGACCCCTGAATGGAAATTCCAGCGCATGAGTGGAATTGCTGGTGTTCTTGGAAAAGTCCAGAGACCCAGACTGAGGGAAAGACTATCTGAAAGAGGATGTATCATGGCAAGTTGCCCAAGATGGATAAAATGGGAAGGAAACCAATGGAAAAATGTACTTTAAAAAGTTATTAAAATATCCTCTTTAACCACCAAGTGTTATTAATGTCTTTGGAACATTTCTTCTCAAATAGTAACATAGTGGCTGTCTTTATGAGATTTTCTGAGACTGGAGACCTTTAATTTTCTTTCCTCAATTGAATTTTAAGTTAAAATTGTTCAGAATAAAAATGGTTTTCATTTATTTTCGTTCTCTTTTCATTCAAACCGGCCAAGTAATGTCATCTTAACAAGGAGATAATGCAGTTTGTTATAATACTGCACTTCTTCTCTGAGAGATGAAAAACCCATCTCCCAGTTTCTTGTAAGGGACCTATGTGTAATGATTATGTACAGTCTCAACCCAATTCCTAATGGGTGTGTGCCACCGTGCAAATTGCTCATATTTCAGCACTAAATGGCAACTAAATTGTCAGCCTCATTCAATAAGGCAATAAAGGGGGATAGTGTGTGAACTGAATTACCATTGTGGTGTGGTATGAGGTGCCCTTTTGAGGCTGCTAGTAAATCCATTGTTTATCAAGTGCAATACTATATCTAATGGGAATATTTGATGAGGTACAATAATTTCTAAAAGAAAAACTGCAACATCTCTCATTTGATTTCTCTGCATTTGGTGCTGATGCTGTCACTGGGTTAAAAAAGTGAACTTACTCCATTCCCCAACATTGACACTTCTCACCTTGAAGATAAGAAATTCACAAAAAAAGATGAGTTTCTTTTACTTTGGAAGAAAGTTTTTTGGTGTCATTCTATACTGCTGGATTCCATTCGATATGTTCTGCACCACTGAATAAAAAGATGCTAGCTCAAGGGCAGTGAATTGCTTAGTCATGCTAGGAGCTGTTAATAAAGATTCCAAAAATCCATCATTTGTGTTGAATAGTGTTTTACTGTATATCTCAGAATGCCTCTTTCTTCATGTGCAGCAATTAAAACTACAAGGACTCACACTGAAAAGTTATAAAAATTGACTTTTTTAAAACAGTATACAATGAGTTTCAAAATGACCACCGAAGGTCAAAGACCTGGTTTGTGTATTCAAACTGTCTGCTGTCTGGCAAGGACAAAATAATACATTCAAAGCTAAGATGTGTCAATTGCACCCATCCTAAACCCATCAAGAGACATTTTTGAATTGAATGGGTTCTTCTGAAACAAAGAAGGTGTGAGGTAGCCATATCCTGAGCCATTGCCAGTCACTATAGGGAGGAAAATCTATCTTCCAACAGACCTAAAGGTGTGAAACCATTTTTGACCTTAGAAGGTAGCTCTCTAGAGAGAGAGGGAAAGCTAGGAAGAAGCTTCACCAAAAGCTTGTCCAGCGGAGAGCTGGGAGAAAATTGAGCAAGCCAAATAGGAAGGTGCCCTGCTATGAATTCTACATTTTCACCCTGTGCAGCCAAGAATTGGAAGTGATTCTCTGTCTTCAAACTGAACTTTCAACCAACCGAGAAATTTATAACAACCTTAGGCCTGTAACCAAACAGAACTTGACCTCCAAGAGAATTCAACAGGTTTACCGTAAACCCCTAAACCCGATCTCACTTAAAACCACTTACCCCTTTTCCTATCTATCTGTCTTTTCTTATGACTGTGTGTGTGTGTGTGTGCGTGTGTGTGCGTGCGTGTGTGCGTGAGTGGGTGCAGCTGTGACAATTTTGGGATAAGGCATATTGCTCAATAAATAATCAATCTTCTCTTTCAAACCTACAAGAAAACCTGTCGCTGTCATTTTATTTGACAAATAAAACAGAAAGGGGTTAAAAGCTGATAGCAAAACAATTGCTGCAGTCACATGGGAGTTGAGCATTGGGAACCCCCACCCCTGCACCCCGCTCCCCATGTGGCTGCAACAATATTCATGCGTGCCTGGAGAGAAACTATTTATGCAATGTCGAGATTTTGCCTCACACCAATAAAGTTTTGAGACATTTCTTAACTATCCATGTAATTTCTGCATACTTGGTTCTTTTAAATCAGTGACAAACTGGCATGGTCGTTTTGAAATACAGTAACGCACAAGGTCAAAACAGTGGCTTATTGATATACTGATCATAATAATCAGTTTAGGTGTGTGCACATTCGACGAATCTTTGTTCCTAACCTTATTCCCTTACTCCATCTGCTTACACAGAATTTAATGGGCCCCCCAGAAAGGTGCTAGGAGGCAGGGGTCCATAAAATTGCAATGGAAAGTGGGCGGGGGGGTGGGATGGGGATGGAAGGTCTGTCGCCTTCCCGTCACACTGTGATTAAGTCAGGGGCGGGAAAGATCGAAGATGGCCTTCCGCCCAGAGGCCAATTAAGGCTCTAGGGCCTCTTCCCACCCCTGCTGGAATTAAATCAGCAGCTGGGGCAGGGGTGGCCTCCGCCATACAGGGAGGGCCTCCGCCACCTGGGGAGAGCAACCTCCCTGCAGGCTTGGTGGGGTACCTCCTCCATGGGAAATCTAACAGCCACCCCGCCCTCATCACCGACCCTCCCCACCTCCCCCCTTCGCTAGGCCTGGGCAACCCCCCCTCACTTACCTCTAGTCCCATGCTCCAGCGCTGGGCCTGCTCCCAGGCCTCCTGTAGTAAAAGCAGTGGTCACTACTTCCTGTGGCACTGCCAATTTGGCCGGCAGCTCTTGAAGGCGGGATCCCTGTCTTAAAGGATGGTCATCCTGGTGCCGGGCACTTAGGTGCCTGAGTGCCATTGAATCATGCCGAGGGGGCTCCAAAGGTTGAGGTGGGGTTTCCCTTGGATTTTCGGCCCTCTGCCAGAAGCCCCACTGACACGAGTAAATTCAGCCCATAGTTTGCAACGTCTTGTATCCAATTGGCCCTGAGTTGAGCCTCAACTCAAATGAATAGGACATTCTCTCCATCACTTAGACGGAACACAGCATTCCTTGCCTTTTTGCCTATCTCACCACATCTGCTGCTTCTGTACCCCAAAACTCAACTTCCCAAACATCCTTCTGAATTCTTTTCCTACAAGCTCCAACTGGACCAAAACTTTGTTGTTTCATCCTGTCAAAATCTCATCCCTGTCCTCTTTGCCCTTCACTTGCTCTTTGTCTTCCATTGCATCAAATCAAAATCCTTGTTGTCATTTTCAAATCCTTTCATTGACACTCTGCAATCCCAATTCTGTAACCTTCTCCAACCATATGCTCTCTGACTCTGGACCTCTGTGCATTCCACCTTACTGATGTTCCATCACTTGCTGGCAGAGTGTTCAGTCATTATGGCCAACCTTCTGGAACACCCTGAAACCTTTTCATCATGTGATTAAAAACTACCTTGAAAGTGGATTCAAATCCCACTACAGAGACATAACCTAGGCTGAAACATCAGTGCAGTACTGAGAGAGTGCTGCACTATTGGAGGTACTGTCTTTCTGATGAGATATTTAACTGAGACCCGATCTGCCCTCTCAGGCGGACATAAAAGATCCCGTGACACTATTCAAAGGGCAGGGGAGTTCTCGCCAGTGTCCTGTCCAATATATATCCCTCAATCAACATCAGTAAAACAGATTATCTGGTCATTAGTGCAGTACATGTTGTGTATTAGGACTTTCAAAAGATGTTTGGTAATGTGCCACATATTAGGCTTGTTAGCAAAATTAAAACCCATGGGATAAAAGGGGCAGTAGCAAAATGGATTCAACTTTGGAAAAGGGATAGAAAACAGATAGTTGTGAATGGCAGTTTATCAGACTGGAGGCATCAATACAGTGGTGTTTCCCAGCGTGCAGTGCTAGGCCGACTGCTGTTTTTAATAGACATTAATGACTTGGATTTGGGGTACAGGGCATAAATTCAAAATTTGCAGATGACAAAATTTGGAATAAACAGTGAGGAAGAATATGCTGTGAAATGGGCAAGCACTAGTTCAGTTCCAGCTGGAGTATTATCACCAATTTTGGATACCACTCTCTAGGAAGGACGTGAAGACTTTGGAGAGGGTACATAAAAAATTTACTAGAATGGTTCCAGGGATGAGGACTTACAGTTATATGGATAGACTGGAGAAGCTGGGGTTCTTCTCCTTTGAGTGGAGAAGACTGTGGAAAGTAAATTATGCAGGTTTTAAACAGAGTAAACAAAGAGAAACTGTTTCCGATGGCTAGAGGATCAATAACCACAGTGCACAGATTTACAGTGATCAGCAAGGGAAAAAGTCTTTTATGCAGCTAGTGTTAAGATTTGGAATGCACCACCTGATGGGGTGATGGATATAGATTCAATAGTAGCCTTTAAAAGGAGAAAGAGTTGCAGGGATGTGAGGGAAGAGCGGGGGAGTGGGATGAACTGGATTGCTCTTCAAAAGAGCTGGCACAGAATCAATGGGCCAAATGGCCTCCTCCTGTGCTGTAAGTATGATCCTTTGGTTATTAGATTGATATTTTTGGGTCCTTGCTGTGTGAAAATTTACTGCCAGGCTTCCCTACATTACAAGAGAGTTCACACATCAAAAGTACTTAATTGGGTGTAAAGCACTTTGGGTTGTCCAGAAGTCATGAAAGGCATGATAAAAGTGCAAGTTCTTGCTTTCTTTGTTCATCTTTTTGAATGTATCATTGGCCAATTATGCTAAGTTTTGCTGTTGTAAGTGCATAGCAACATGGGGGTGTGTTTGCCATTGCCCAGAAACTGAACTGGACCAGTCACATAAATGCTGTGGCTGCAAGAGCAGGCCAGAGGCTGAGAAATCTGCAGTGAGTAATTCACCTCATGTCTCCCCAATGCCTGTCCATCATCTACAAGGCACAAGTCAGGAGTGTGATGGAATACTCTCCACTTGCCTGGATGGGTGCAGCTCCAACAACACTCAAGAAGCTCGACACCATCCAGGACAAAGCAGCCCGCTTGATTTGCACCTCATCCACCACCTTCAACATTCACTTCCTCCAGCACCGACGCACAGTGGCAGCAGTGTGTACCATATGAAAGATGCATTGGAGCAAGTCACCAAGGTTCCTTCGACAGCACCTTCCATACCCGCATCCTCTACCACCTAGAAGGACAAGGGCAGCAGATGCATGGGAGCACCACCACCTGCAGGTTTCCCTCCAAGCTGCGCACCACCCTGACTTGGAACTATATCGCTGTTCCTTCACTATCACTGGGTCAAAATCCTGGAACTCCCTTCCTAACAGCACTGTGGGTGTACCTACCCCACATGGACTGCAGCAGTTCAAGAAGGCAGCTTACCACCTTTTCAAGGGAAATTAGGGATGGGCAATAAATGCTGGTCTAGCCAGCGACGCCCAAATCCCCCGAACGAATAAAAAAAAGATTCTTCTAATCATTCTTGCAGAGTTTTTCACTATTAATAAAATATAACAAAGGGTAACTTTCCATGATCTCTATTTAGTGACCACCTAATAGAAACTACATGAACGGATGTCAGGTGAAGGCAGGATCAAGTGTGACTGTGAAGTTCCCTTCATCCTATTTCCCTTTTGCCTAAATTGACAAAGAATATTTCAATAATAGATATTTCTGATGTTTTCTGTACATTGCATAATTTCTATCTGCTCACACAGCAAAAGGAGAGTCTTCTTCTTCTTCTTTGGCCTCCTTGTCTCAAGAGACAATGGGTAAGCGCCTGGAGGTGGTCAGTGGTTTGTGAAGCAGTGCCTGGAGTGGCTATAAAGACCAATTTTAGAGTGACAGACTCTTCCACAGGTGCTACAGATAAAATTGGTTGTCAGGGCTGTTACACAGTTGGCTCACTCCTTGCGCTTCTGTCTTTTTTCCTGCCAACTGCTAAGTCTCTTCGACTCGCCACACTTTAGCCCTGCCTTTATGGTTGCCTGCCAGCTCTGGCTATCTCTGGCAACTGACTCCCACGACTTGTGATCAATGTCACAGGACTTCATGTCGCGTTTGCAGACATATTTAAAGCGGAGACATGGACGGCCAGTGGGTCTGGTACCAGTGACGAGCTCGCTGTACAATGTGTCCTTGGGGATCCTGCCATCTTCCATGCGGCTCACATGGCCAAGCCATCTCAGGCGCCGCTGGCTTAGTAGGGTGTATATGCTGGGGATGTTGGCTGCCTCGAGGACTTCTGTATTGGAGATGCGGTCCTGCCACCTGATGCCAAGGATTCTCTGGAGGCAGCGAAGATGGAATGAATTGAGACATCGCTCTTGGCTGACGTACGTTGTCCAGGCCTCGCTGCTGTAGAGCAAGGTACTGAGGACACAGGCTTGATACACTTGGACTTTTGTGGTCTGTGTCAGTGCGCCATTTTCCCACACTCTCTTGGCCAGTCTGCACAAAGCAGAGGAAGCCTTTCCCATGTGCTTGTTTAATTCTGCATCGAGAGACAGGTTACTGGTGATAGTTGAGCCTAGGTAGGTGAACTCTTGAACCACTTCCAGAGTGTGGTCGCCGATATTGAAGGATGGGGCATTTCTGACATCCTGTCCCATGATGTTCGTTTTCTTGAGGCTGATGGTTAGGCCAAATTCATTGCAGGCAGCCGCAAACCTGTTGATGAGTCTCTGCAGACACTCTTCAGTGTGAGATGTTATTGCAGCATCATCAGCAAAGAGGAGTTCCCTGATGAGGACTTTCCGTACTTTGGTCTTCGCTTTTAGACGGGCAAGGTTGAACAACCTGTCACCTGATCTTGTGTGGAGGAAAATTCCTTCTTCTGAAGACTTGAACGCATGTGAGAGCAGCAGGGAGAAGAAGATCCCAAACAGTGTAGGTGTGAGAACACAGTCCTGTTTCAAGCCACTCAGGATAGGAAAGGGGTTTGATGAGGTGCCACTATGCTGAATTGTGCCTTTCATATTGTCATGGAATGAGGTGATGACACTTAATAGCTTTGGTGGGCATCCAATCTTTTCTAGTAGTCTGAAGAGACCACGTCTGCTGACTAGGTCAAAGGCTTTGGTGAGATTAATGAAAGCAACGTAGAGGGGCATCTGTTGTTCACGGCATTTCTCCTGCTGCTGGCGAAGGGAGAACAGCATGTCAATGGTGGATCCCTTTGCGCGAAAGCCACACTGTGCCTCAGGGTAGACATGCTCAGCCAGCATCTGGAGCCTGTTTAAGGCGACACGAGCAAAGATTTTCCCCACTATGTTGAGCAGGGAGATTCCACGGTAGTTGTTGCAGTCACCACGGTCACCCTTGTTCTTATAGAGGGTGATGATATTGGCATCGCGCATGTCCTGTGGTACTGCACCCTCGTCCCAGCACAGGCAAAGCAGTTCGTGCAGTGCTGAAAGTATCGCAGGCTTGGCACTCTTGATGATTTCAGGGGTAATGCCATCCTTCCCAGGGGCTTTTCCACTGGCTAGAGAATCAATGGCATCACTGAGTTCCGATTTTGTTGGCTGTATGTCCAGCTCATCCATGACTGGCAGAGACAGGGCTGCATTGAGGGCGGTCTCAGTGACAACATTCTCCCTGGAGTACAGTTCTAGGTAGTGTTCCACCCAGCAGTCCATTTGCTTGCGTTGGTCAGTGATTGTGTCCCCTGATTTAGATTTGAGGGGGGCAATCTTCTTGATGGTTGGCCCAAAAGCTCTCTTAATGCCATTATACATTCCTCTGATATTTCCTGTGTCAGAGGCCAGCTGAATATGACTGCACAGGTGTTGCCAGTAGTCATTTGCGCAGCGCCTGGCTGTTCTTTGTGCAGAGCTTCTGGCAGCTTTAAGTTCTACGGATGTTAACTCGCTGGGGGCTTTCTTGTCGTTCAGCAGTGTGATGCGCTTAGCGGCTATGACAGTTTCCAGCTCTTCAATGTGAGATTGAAACCAGTCTGCATTCCGCATCACACGATTGCCATAGGTGGTCATTGCTGAGTCATAGATGGCGTCTCTGATGTGGGCCCACTTGGTCCCTGCATCCCCTGTGGGAGTGTTTTGGAGGGCTTTTTTTAAGTGAATTTAGAAACTTACGTAACAGCTGTGAATGAGAAATTCTGCTAGTGTTGATGCGCAGGCGGCCCTACTGCTTGGAGTGATGCAGCTTCTTTGGTTTGAGGCTAAAATTGCTGCACACCAGGGAATGGTTGGTGTCGCAGTCCGCACTGTGGAAGCTGCGTGTGATTTGAATGCTGTTTAAAGAGGCTCGCCTTGTGACGATGAGGTCCAGCTGGTGCCAATGATTGTGTTCGGGGAAAAGGAGAGTAAGTTTATGTGATAAAGTTATGTTCATTAAACACTCTTGTTTGCCTAGCACATTAGTGAATTTAGCCAGTAAGTCGCTGATCCACACAGACCAAGATTGCAGCTTAAATCCCAGAGCTTCACTGAGTTATCTAATTTCATCCAGGGTGGCAGTAGGAGCACTAAATGGCCTCTGGACCTTTGTTGAGGGAGGATTAAAATTGGTCTAGATTCCCACTTCTGATTGATGTCTAGAATTCCATGTTGCTGGAAGTAGCAGAAGGGTCTGTGTCAGTGAGGATAGGATTGACTCAGCTGTGATGACCTACTCAAATGGATAATTGGCTGATGCTGATATTGAAAGCTCACACATCAAAGTGGTCACTTGAGTGAGACAGTAGAGGGCAACTGTCTCCTATTGTGAGGAGAGGAGACCAGAGAAAGGAAAAACAGAACAGAAATGAAACAATTTCAGTATTTTGAAATGCACCGCACCATTCTGATTACACATTGTGTCTGCCACAAGTGTTTTTAGCTGCAAGTGCCACTTTATATTTCCTTACATTTTACAAGCACCTCAGTAGCTATTACCTTTTTGCTGTTACAAATTCTGACCTGAAAGTCATGTTGTTTCATCTTTGATGTCACCAATGCCAGATGCATTTTGTTAGAAGAAAACATTCGGAGAGAATAAAGACCCAGCTGTCCCTTTCCTACCAGCCCGCCTCCTGTAATTAGACTCTTTGACTATGTAAAAGTTTTACTGAAACCTTCTTTCATGGTCAGCAATAAATCATTTGGCCACCACAATTTCAGGTACAGCAGTTCTGATAGGAGCCTAAGAAAAGGATTTGTTCAGGCTTTGAACGACACGACCAAAATATAATTATTGCTTGTGTAGACAATTTGTGCAGTTACTTAATTTAATCTGTATAGGTTTTTAGAACAGAACAGATCAAATGAATGGTTATTATCATGGTTTATACTCAAATACCTTTCAGTTCGAGGAGGATGCTAATTTATCTTACAGTGCTTCTGCCTGGGTCACCCGCAACTTTCGCACAGTTCTAAACTAAAACAGTGCTGCTGCCTCCAGTAGCTCTGCTTTCCCACATGACTGAAAACCGCAGAGCTGATGCAGGAAGTAGAGCTACGACTGTCAGAGTGAATTACAGCAGATGTCAATTTTGTTGCCGACAGGTGCTCAGTCCCATACATACCAGCCTAAAGCACCACCCAAAATTGACAAGCAAGTTCAAAAAAGTGGAAGAGCCCCAAGAAAGCCAGCAGGTCAAAATCAGCCCCTAATTATATGTCTTATGATGCCTGAAGGCAAGGAGTTAGACTGAAAGAGGCACATTGTCATACATTGTTTGGATGAAAAAAGCTCTGGGAACAATGGAATTTCATCTTGTGGGTGGGCTTTGTGCCTACAATTGGTTTTCTTCAGTCACATTAGTGCCATTTTTGGGGCATGCATCAACAGTTTAACAACATTCAACAGGGTAAGCTAGATAAGCACAATATTACGATCAGGTGAGGAGGGGTCAAAGGGCTCCCTTTTTTTCCCTCTCCTTGTTAGACCACAACAGGTTTTTTTCCCTTTTTTAAAGTGGATATTCTTGCCAATTCAGTGAGTGTTTAGATATTTATAGGCTACAATCATAAAAGAACCAATCGGACAAGTTTTCTTGAGTTTAACAAAGAAAGAGGTTTACTTTATTGTACTTAAACCGATCTAAGTAAATAATAAACTATGCTCCAACTTTCACACACACACACTCGAGGTTCGCACACACACACACACAAATAGCTTACAGAGTGGGGAAGGATAGATTGGTCAGATTGGAGTCCAGAGCAATAGAAAGGGATATACAGTCTGTGGAGTTTGGTGACTCGACTGGCTTCTGGCTGAACGCGGCAGTCCTGAGGCTTCTGGCTTGCAGATTTGGACAGCTGATTCAGGGTTTTCCTGGAGACAGCAATGCAGATGATTTCCTTCATGGGCTCTCTGTCTGCAGCAGTGATAGGCCTAGGTAGTTGTGGCCAGCAGACAGGGTTCAAAGCTGGTAAGGTGGACTGGAAAGAGAGAGAGAGAGAGAGAGGAAGGAGGAACCCTATTTGTGTCTTCTCTTGTTGGTGTCTAGTTGCCTGTCTCTGTTGCTGCAGAGAAAGCACCAGCTTAAACACATGGATGGTGGGCCTGTCACATGACCATCACCCAGTGATTCAACATTTTGACTCAGTGTGTATTTCCTCTTGCAACTTAACTAGTTCACGTCTCGGAATTGCCTTCTCTCAACCAGGGTCCCATTACTTTTGTTCAAGTGATCGGGTTTGAGTGGTTCCTCTACACCAGTTTAATGTCCCAAGTGATACCTTAATGTCTTGTTAATGGGAGCAGGACAGGTAATTCATTCATAATTCCTCAAGTCACTGTTCTGGAGGTGATAGGGCAGACAATTCGTCTCCACCTCAATGCATTGGAATGTAGGATATAGTGATGCAAATTGTGGTGGCCATTTTAGCTGCCAGTAAAATAACCTTTTATCTGTTCCTATTTCCCTTTTTTTTAAAAATAATTCTGGTTTCCGGTCAGTAGATTTAAAAAAATCATAATTCGGCATAGCACACGTTTGTGACAACAAGAATTAGAAAGGAATTGAAGGATATGCTGATAGGGTTACATGAAGAGTGGTAGAAGGAGGCTTGTGTGAAGCATAGACCTGTGGAGCCAAATGGCATGTTTCTGTGATGTAGACTCTTTGCAATTCTATGTAACATTCATTTTGAATGATCATTTGTCATTATAATTCAAATGGGAATAATGTGCAAACATGAAATGCTAATGAAATTACATAACTCATGTTAACACTGCCTTTAGTGATCAATGACCTTTCAATTAACTGTCTCTTATTGCTGATGAAAGCACAGATGTGTTTTGGAAAGATTATGAATGGGGTTGTTGTGATAACTAATTGTAAATAATGCATGCAAAAAATATTTGGAAAAGCTTTCAACAAGTACCTTTGCAATAATTACTATGGCATATGGTCCAGATTACAAAATGTTCCAGGATGCCTTTAAAATGAATTAAGAGGACATCTGTTCCAGATATCAAGCTTGCTGTATAGGATTGGAAAACAGAAGTGAAATTTGATGTCTTTCCTGACTTCAAAAATGATCTGATTCAATCGGTAAACATTTTGCAGAAAAATATTGTTTCAAAGATAATGCGATCAGCGCAACACATTGATGCTGTTTCAGTTACTACTAAAAACAGTAGCTGACCTTTCTTATTTAAAAAAGGCATATGCTGCTCTTAATACATGGCATGCATTTTGAACCAAGCCTTTTAATTAATAAGTGAAAGCTTATATAATTGATCTGGTAGTGCTTCTGTTCATTTTGTAGCTTGTAAGAGAAAGTCATGAACAGAGAGATCTAACTTCTGGTTTCCAGTTTCCAGTGTGGTAGGTGAAATTTGCCATAAGTTGGTGAAATCCAGCAATATGATGGCTGAACAGTGTATTTTAAATCTCAATTAAGAACAACGCGAGACTATCAAAAGATGCATCCCTTTTTACCATCTCTTTCAAACATAAATATAGGAGTTGCACATAGGAACTGAAGACCAAGTGTAGTTTTCAGCTGAAGCAGGATTAGACACCAAGATAATTCAACCAAGGCACACAGATGTAATTTTGTACCCATTTGAAGGTCATACTTTCTCTTTGTAGATTTACATAAAATGATCATTTGACATTGCTATTTATAGCTAAAGAGCAAAGCTTATGCAACTTGGGAAGCAGGTAAAAAAACATAGTTGAGGTACTACTCTGTAGTACAGGCTGAGGGGCTGGGATATAAAGAATTGAGGTATTACAGTGCCACCAATGGCATATGAGTGTTAATACAGTGCGACAAACTTAGGCATTTTCTGTGGAGAGAAGTTAATGTTTTAGGTTCATGATCTTTCATGAGAACTGGAAGATGTATTTATTTATTTCGAGATACAGCACTGAAACAGGCCCTTCGGCCCACCAAGTCTTTGCTGACCAACAACCACCCATTTATACTAACCCTACAGTAATTCCACATTCCCTACCACCTACCTACACTAGGGGCAATTTACAACAGCCAATTTACCTATCACCTGCAAGTCTTTGGCTGTGGGAAGAAACCGGAGCACCCAACGAAAACCCACGCGGTCACAGGGAGAACTTGCAAACTCCGCACAGGAGTACCCAGAATCGAACCCGGGTCCCTGAAGCTGTGAGGCTGCGGTGCTAACCACTGCGCCATTGTGCTGCCCAAGATGTTAAAGATAAACAGATTTTAAGTAATAGCTGAGTCAGGGGAAAGATTGGGTGCCAGGGGTGGGGGTGCAGGGAAACAACAAAAGGAAAGATCTGTGATAGGGTAGAGATGATTAAATGACAAAAGGGGGTAATAATATGTAAAGAAACAAAAGATCAGTCCAGAGAAGGTGTAAATGGTTACAGCAGAATAGCTGAAGGGAGGGATGCCAGAGAAATCTGGTAAAATGAAGGAAGTTCTTGCAGCCCAGGAATATGGCAGAAGGCAGGCAGACCCCAGTGGTGCAGACCTGGGGATCCCCACCCCAAGTATCAGCCCACATCTTCATTCCCAGTAGCTGAGTTGCAGTTGTCCTTCATTACCAGCTCGAATTAATTACTCAGGCAAGCTTTCATGAATTGTGCCCATTTGGGGCTTGTCCAGGCCTCGATGAAAATTATACTATTGTTTTTAGGTGCACTGGGCACTAATGGGCACCTTTTAAAATGGTACAGACCAAGAACTAGAAAGTGGGATTAGCTCGTTTTCATCTGGCACAGACACAATTGGTCGAATGGCCTATTTTACATGAAATAGCCATGGTTCAGCTGGCAGCACACTTGCCTCTGTGTCAGAAGACTCTGGCTTCAAGTCCCACTTCAGGACTTAAACACAAAAATGAAGGTGGATACTCTGGTGCAATACTAAGGGAACACGGCAGTGTTGGAGATGCCATATCTTGGATAAGATGTTAAACCATAAGATCTGTCCTCTTAGTGCCCATGGCACTGTTTTGCAATTTAATATAAAGAAGTGTTAAGTGATAGATTTTGGCAAAAGAGATAGGGAGAAGCAATATAGACTTGATGGCACAGTTCTAAAGAATGTGCAGCGACAGAAGGACCTGGGGATACATGTGCATAGATCTTTGAAAGTGGAAGGATATATTGAGAGAGTAATTAGCAAAGCAAATGGGATCTTGGGCTTCATAAATAGAGGTATTGAGTACAAAAGCAGGGAAGTTATGCTGAACCTTGATAAAGCTCTGGTTAGGCCACAACTATAATATTGTGCCAGTTCTGTCACCACATTTTAGGGAGGATGTGAGGGTCCTTGAGAGGGTGCAGAGCAGATGTGCCAGAATGGCTCCAGTGATGAGGGAATTTAGCTACAAGGTTAGGTTGGAGAAGCTGGGGTTGTTTCCCTTGGAACAAAGAAGATTGAGGGGAGATCTGATAGAGGTGTACAAGATTATGATAGGTTTAAATAAGGTAGATAAAGAAAAGCTGTTTCCATTAGCTGATCATACAAAGACTAGGGGACACAGATTTAAGATTTTGGGCAAGTGATGGAAGAGGGATGTGAAGAAGAACTTTTTTATGCAGGGAGCAGTAATGACCTGGAACTCGGTGCCTACGAAAGTGGTGGAAGTGAAGACAATGAATGATTCCAAAAGGAAATTGGATGGGCACTTGAGGAAAATAAACTTGCAGGGCTATGGGATAAGGTGGGGGAATGGGACTGTTGGATTGCTCTACAGACGGCTGGCATGGACTCCTTCTGTGCTCGAATGACTCTATGACTCTATGGGCTGAACTTTAGCCATGGAGACAGCAAACAGGAACCGAGTTTGTTTTTGGGTCAAAAACCTGTCTTAGATGGGAAACTGATGACCGTTAAGATTTTCACATGGGGAAGCCCTTCGGAGATGGGTTTCCTGTCCACTTAGAGTCTATGGGAGTGGGAACAGAGGTGGGTCAGATGAAGTGTAGGACTCATTTAGACTCCCACAGCAGCCATCACTGAGGCTGCTGGTTGTCCAGAGAGAGAGATCTGCGGTTTTTGCCAAAGCCTTCCACTGCACGAGAGGTAAGCGAGATGTCACAGGTGAGTCAGAGGCCTGGTACCCAGGGAAAATCAGCTCCTCGCTTTATCGATGTCGACCTGGATCTAAGACTGGTGGCCATGAGGAAGAGGAGGGAAGTCCTCTTCCTGAAGGGTGGCAGGAGGAGGTCACCTCATCATGCAGCAGGGGCACCTCTTTGTTCAGTGTCATCTCCCTCTGCCTCCTCTTCCTCCTCCTCTCTCACCTCCTCCTCCTCAGATGAGCTTTCAGGGTTGTTACGGCCCAGTGAGAAAGGTGTCTAGGGTTCCCTCTCAGCCTTCACATGGTCTTACCGTAACAGGGTTTAATTTTAAAACACCATGTTTTTAGCTCCCCCTTGGTGAATCCTTGTTGACTACTTTCCAATTATCAGGAAAAGAAACCAGCACAAACAGGCTTTCTTAGGCTTAAAGAAGAAAAGGTGAAATTTATTAAACTTGAACTTAAACTCTAATTTGGTTGACGCCGATGGATACACGACTCATCCATGCTAGCATGCATTTGCGATACACACATGCAAATAGAGACAGAAAACAGCAGAAGGAAAATAAAGTGGAAAAGTTTGAAACAATATCTGAAGAGTTGTTGTTTCGGTTCTTTGAGCTCACTGCAGGGCCCTTGATTGTAGGTAGTTCTTGCTTTCCGTTGGGGCCCAGTATTCTTCTTAAACCTTGTTTGCTGTAGGAGACTTTCTTGGGGTTCATGTGTCTTCAGTGGATTCAGAGGCTTGTGAGAAAGAGATGGGAGCAGACAGGAGAGATCTTCTCAGTCCAGGAGCAAACAGACACCCTCTGAGTTCAAACTGTTAGTACAATTCAGAAAAACCCAGGTTGCCAAGCAGGTTAGTCATGTGACTAACTGGTCTGACCAGATCTTGGATTGTATCACCTTAGCAGTCTCTGGAATGCTCCTCTTGCACACAATACCTGGTGATCAAGGTCCATTGTGGGTCGAATGTGTCAGGGAATGGTTATTTGCCCTTCCAAGCACCGTCTGTTAATACGCAAATGTCTTTTCCAGCCACGGCTGATCTGATTAACAAGTCCTTTCTTCACTCCAGTAACAGTTTAAAGTCACTGTTCATGACAAAATTAATGTGCCTCATTCTTGGCAGGTGGGGGCCGAGCATGACAGGGTCCACACCTCTCTGCAGGGCAATGTAATGCAGAGTGCAGCAGACCACCACAATGACTGAGACCCTTGCAGGGGGTTATTGGAGGGCATTACCCAACCAGTCCAGGCACATAAATGCCATCTTCAGGAGCCTGATGGCCTGCTCAATGGTTGTCCTACTGAACAAGGATTATGGGGGGCTGACAGGAAAGTGGAGTTAAGGCCACAATCAGATCAGCCATGATCTTATTGAATGGAAGAGCAGGCTGGAAGGGGCTGAATGGCCTATTCCTGCTCCTATTTCTTGTGATCTTATGACCAGGTGGCATTCGTTGTATCACCTCTGTGTGTCTCTCTCTGGGGCTCCTGTAGATGATCAGTAGCCATCCCTTCAAGGGACATCCCTTGTTTGCTAAGATTCATCCATGCACTTTGGGGGTTGGACTGAAGATCTGAGGCAGCCTGGACTGGTGGAGGATGAAAAATTCATGACAGCTGCCAGGAAAGTGACTGCACAAATGGAAGAAGCTCTTGTTGTGGTCTCAGTCCAGTTGGATTTTGAAGGAATGGAAGCCCTTCCTGTTGATGGATTTCACTGGCCAGTTGTTGGGTGCCTTGATGGCCACATGGGTGCAAAGGATGATGCCCGGCACCTGGGGGATCCAGTGATGGAAGTGAAACCCCATATCCTCTGTCCCTGCGAGGCTGTGTCTGTTGTTAAATGAATGTGCTGTCCAGCACAGGCAAAGAGGGCATCAATGACCAGCAAGGTGCAGTGGTGTGCAGCAGTTTTTGAGATGCCACGAAGGTCTGCAGCTAATCCTTGGAAGGAGCCAAAAGTGAAGAAGCTCAAGGCCATAGTGACTTTGATGGCCACTGGCAGGGCATGGCAACCAGTTCTGTGAGGTGTGAGATCTTCAGCGACGAGGGCACAGATGTCTGTGACTATCTGCCTGGAGAGTCAAAGTCTTCCAGCATCTCCAGGTAGCTCCACCTGGAGACGGTAGATCCTGTGTTGAGGGTTTGACCTCCATTGCCTTCCTGCCCCTCTTTCCTCCCTCGTGCTCTCCTGATGCCCAGGGTTTAGCCCTTCCTGTGGTGGGTGTTGTCCCTTATCGCTACTGGGCCTAAGATCTGACAGTCATGCCCCTATTTCCAGCTGGAGCCTTCCTTCTGGGCAGGTGGTTGCCCAATTGTCCTTGGGAGCCTATCCCCCTGATCTTCTGTTCCCACAATGCTAAAGGGGTGCCAACACCGTTCAAAGCCTACGCACAGAGTACCCACTCTCCTTGCCATCTGCTCAGTGCCAGGGACACACCCTTACCATGGCGGCCATGATGGGCTCCCCACTCCTTTACCTGTCTCCCTTCAGCTGATCTGTTTCTGAAGGTGTGGGTAACCGTGCGCTTCTTTAAAAATTCAAACTTCAACCCTTGATAAGTTTGAACAGCTTTAATTGGCCTCAATTGGGAGGAGAGCGGGTTTCATGTCCCGCCCTTCGCCCCTGCGATGGTGATTATTGCCAGTGCCTGGAATGGCGTCTTGAAATTGAGACTCCACCCAAAGCCAGAATTTGCGGGGCCTTCCCACCACCTCCATTCCCACTTTGGTGGTTGGGGGGGGAGGTGGCAGTAGCGGGGGGGAGTCTTGACAATTTGGCCCTATTACTGTATGGCTGGAATTTTTCCATGATGGCTGAAGTCCTGCCACCGGTCGAAGGCGGGACCCTGCTTCAGCTGGCAGCAGGACTCGGTGGGGCTGTGGGGGACACATTTCCAGTGGTGGCCTTCACTGGGGCTGCCATCCCGATTAAGGACTGCGGCCTGACCCCAAGAGCTGCCGGCCCAATCAAAGGAATGGCAGCTCAGCAGCCTCAGAATCACCACCATTACTGGTGGCCATTGCTGATGCTACAGCTGCAAGGACAGGACGGCTCAATGGCCTAGGTGCCCTCAAAGTGGGGTAGGTGGAGTATAGGGATGCCGCATCCTGGCAGTCAGGTCCCCATGATCAGTGGCAGGGGGTGGTGGTGGTTGTGAAGCCCAGGCGGTCCGTTGCCACAGGGGTGGCCATTGCTGCCAGGGGGCCCCTCCATGGCCCAAAAAAGGAGGCTCCCCCCCACCCAGAGCCTGTTGGATGTTGCCAGGTTTCACTGGGTAGTCTCCCCACGTGGTGGTGCCCCCCCCCCCACCCCCAGACGTGGGCAAAATGCGTGCAAAGGTGGTGTGGCCCTTAAATAGCCACTTAAATGGCTCTATTGGGCTTCTGGAGGATGGCCGATCTGCCACCTTTCCCACTGCTGACAAAATGGCATGGCGGTACAGGATGTTGGTCACCCCTCCCTGATGCCTTCCTGTGCCATTTTGTCAGCCTTCCCGCCTCACAGCCCATCGCCGGAGGCCTGGTAAAATTCCAGCCGATGACTGTAAAAGGGTCCCTGAACCAACATCACAGAAACATTATCAAGCTGCAGTTTGTGGGAGCTTTCAGTGCAAATCAACTACCATGTCTTCTACAAGACCACGGTGACTGTACTTCATTAAATGCTTCGAGATGTTTGGTGGTTGTGAAAGAGGCTATATAAATGCAAATGTTTTTTTTTCTGTGCTGTAAATCTACGATGCTTCTAAAAATATTTAATTTACTCAGAATCTGACTACTGTACCCCAATGAAACCAACAAATGGTTTTGTATAGTTTTTAAAGTCATTTTCAATTATTTAAAGTCGGGTTACTAACAGAGGCTCGACACTCCAACATAATTATAAACACTTTCTTTGTGATAAACCCATTTTGAATAAAACTGCAACAGGTTACTACTCTTAAATATACAAGGAATAGTTTTAATGCAAAATTTTGAAAAGAAATTAGTTTTTAAAATGTTGACAGATTATGCTGATTCATGGAAGATGTTTGGCAATATGTTAATAAATTTCAGCAATTTGAGGGCAATTTGTGCCTGGATTGCTGCTTGCGCCCAAAGATTTTTAATGTATCTTAGATAAGATCAGAAAAATTAGTTTGTAATTAAGGCTCCTGAGGAATTTTGAGGTTGTATGTGGCTGGCTGAAACACAAGCCATTTCAGATCTATTACTATATAACTAAAAATGAACAGGGTGGCAATTTAGTGGTGCCTGGTTTCAGGTGAAAAGGTGGCGATGCACATCAGGATTGGAAGGTCACAAATGTCACCCCGCTATTTAAGAAGGGAGGGAGTGAGCATGAATGTGGCAGATGGAATATAATGTGGAAAAATGTGAGGTTATCCACTTTGGTCGGAGGAATAGATGTGTAGAGTATTTCTTAAATGGTAAGAGATTAGAAAGTGTAGATGTACAAAGGGACCTGGGCGTCCTTGTCAATAAGTCACTGAAAGCTAGTATGCAGGTGCAGCAAGCAATTAGGAAGACTAATGGTGTGTTAGCCTTTATCGCAAGAGGATTTGAGTACAGGAATAGCGAAGTCTTGGTTCAATTGTATAGAACCTTGGTTAGACCGCTCCTGGAGTACTGTGTGCAGTTTTGGTCCTCTTACCTTAGGAAGGATATTATTGCCATAGAGGGAGTACAACAAAGGTTCACCAGACTTGTTCCCGGGAATGGCGGGACTGTCCTATGAAGAGAGATTGGGGAAACTGGGCCTGTATTCTCTAGAGTTTCGAAGAATGAGAGGTGATCTCATTGAAACCTAGAAAATACTTAAAGGGATAGACAGTGTAGATGCAGGTAAGATGTTTCCCCTGGTTGGGGGGTCTAGAACCAGGGGACACAATTGCAAAGTAAGGGGGAAGCCACTTAAGACAGAGATGAGGAGAAATTTCTTTACTCAGAGGGTTATGAATCTTTGGAATTCGCTACCCCAGAGGGCTGTGGAAGCTCAGTCATTGAGTATGTTTAAAGCAGAGATTGACAGATTTCTAAATACAAATGACAAAAAGGGATATGAGGACAGTATGGGAAAAAGGCATTGAAGTGGATGATCAGCCATGATCGTATTGAATGGCGGAGCAGGCTCGATGGGCGGAATGGCCTACTCCTGCTCCTATGTTCCAATATTCCTAACAGAAAAAGAAAACCCAAGGTCGGCCCAAAATTTAACTTGTGTATCATCTATCTAAATAGCATAGGTTAGCTTCTATCACTTGTCGCACCTCCACAGGCAGCTCACCCTTCTGCTAATTTGAATTTTGAACTCCCTATCTTGCTGGCAAAGACCCTCAGGTAAGTGTCGGGAAGGAAGGAGACTGATTGCAGGTTGACAACAGGCCTCAGGAAGGTTGTGCAGATGGGAAGAGCACACCTGCTCTTTCTTTCTCCACAAGGAAGTTTTAAAGAAAGGAGTAACCAATGGTGTGCAAGAGCGTGCCATCGCTCAGTCTTTTAAGCCTACCCCGTGTGTTAGTGCTGTGCTGTGTTGAAGGTTAATGGGTTATTTGGTTGAGATTACATTACATATACATTATTGTGTTCTGCACTTTGCCAGGTGGAGAACTTTACAGCCTGACTGCATCAAATTACACAGAACATTTCTTCATTAATTGTACTGGTGGTGTAACTAAATTCAACCTTGATTTTATTCTCACTCTGCACACAGGAAATTTCTCACCATCTCTGCTGAAGGCGTTGCTAAGTGCTGGGGTTATGGTTAACATCCCACAGAACTATAACGGAAGAGTTCCAGCGATGGGCCGCTTGTACAGCCCCACTTGATAGCGTTGACTGCACCAAATTACACATTCCAGACAAAATGTTGGGCAATTATTGTCCTCTCACATCCTGATGGTGCAACTGCTAATCTTGTTAATTATACCAGTGTCACTAAATGTAGCTTAAAAACATTTTTTTGAAGCATATTTTGTTTGTAGCTGGAGCGGCCACTGAAGAATGCTGCAGCAGGGCAGGCGCAACTCCTGCTCTACTCACCACTTACCAGTGTCAGCAAGGGGGCCTAAAACAGATGGCAGTCCCCTCATTTACAAATGTAAAAGACCTAATGCTCATTTTAGGTGGCCGCTAGGGATGCCTGTAAAATGGCCCAATCCCAATTTCAGATCAGACATTTTACAGCTGGCATTGAAGCACAGGACATTGGTCCTCAAAACTGTGCCTTGTTGTGCCTGTTGTGCACTAATAAACTGGGTGCAACAAAGTACAGTTTCTACCCAACTTATCTCTGTAGCTTTTGTCATTAAGCTTGGTTGGTAACAAACTAGAAAGAACCTTGGAACTGAATAGGAACCTGGCAAGAGGAATAGGCCATTCAGCTTCATAAATCTGTTCTGCCATTCAATGAAATCATGGTTGATTTGTATCCTAACTCCATTAACCCACCTTGGCTCCATATCCCTTAATACTCTTGGCTAACAAAAATCTTAAAAACCTTAATCAAATAACCCCTTCACATTCTATATTCAGGGAATTGAAACCTACTTTACATAACCTTCCCTCATCATTTAATCCTTGGAGTCCTGGTAAAATTTTGGTGAATCTGTGCTTCACTCCTTCCAAAGCCAATATATCCTTTTTAAGATGCAGTGCCCAGAACTGTTGTTTCGGACAGGGAGGAGTTGGTGTGGGTGACTTCCATTTTTTACCTCTCAACTGACTGTAGACAGTATTTCTTCTTTTAAAAAAAGATTGTTTTAGTCCCTGAGTGTTTTAAAGGTCAAATAAACAGACAAATGATAGGTTTTCTTGTAGGATTAAAATAAAGATAAATTATTTCTTTAAAAATACCCCAAAAATATTCGCAACCTCACCCACTCACACATGCACATACATGCACACACAGAAGACGGGATAGAGATTAGAGGATTATGTGCAATTAAGTTCAATTGTTGTAAAAAGAGTTCACTTTGAAATTTTCTTGGTTTTCTGGGAGGAATGTTTTTATTGCAGACTTCTCTGGTTAAGATTCAGTCAAAGTCGATGGCGAGAAATCCTGTTACAATTTCTCAAGTGGGGAGTTTGCAAGGTCACCTTGCAGTCTCTGCCTCTGTGGTTTAAAGATGTTATAGACAGGGCCTCCTTCTTGGCTGGAATGGATCTTTTGCTTCCTGGCTGACTGGCTTTCTGTCTCTGACTTTCAGAGAGCATTTTTTAAAGGAAAAACCGGGTTTGGTTTCAGTCAGGTGACCATCGAAGCTTTCCCCTGGTGTGTTCATACAATGTCTTTGAACTTGTGGCCATTGATATATAATGGGGTTTGAATGTGGCTTGTCTTGATAAAGTGGTGTTGTGTCCCACCTATTATCTTGGCTTTGAATGTGGAGTCTCCCTGTCTTCGTAGGCCTTTGTCAACCCAATTCTTGAAGATAGGAGCCATTTTTACAGTTCATAATTGCTCCAGTTCACTTTAGTTCATAACTGTTCCTTACATCAGCATGACACTGTACACAGTACTCCAAATGTGGTCTAACCAGGGATTTGTTTAGCTCTAGCAAAACTTCCTGCCCCTAATACCTTAATGTTCTAGCTCTTTAGATGTAAAGACTAACATTCCATTAGCCTTTTTAATTTGTTTTTTGGCTGACTACTACATTTTAGTGATCCGTGTCCATGGACCCTGAAATCTCTTTGGATCGTCACTGTTTCTAACTTTACACCACTCAAAAAATGCTCCAATCTATCCTCTATTGGTCCAAAATGGAAGACCACATACTTACCTGTGTTGAAATCTATCTTCCACAGTTTTGCCCAGTCACTTAATCGATCAATATTTCTTTGTAATGTTATCCTCTGTTTACACTACTGTTTACACAAAAGTCCAAGTGTATCAAGACTGTGTCCTCATTACCTTGCTCTACAGCAGCGAGGCCTGGACAACGTATGTCAGCCAAGAGCGACGTCTCAATTCATTCCATCTTCGCTGCCTCCAGAGAATCCTTGGCATCAGGTGGCAGGACCGTATCTCCAACACAGAAGTCCTCGAGGTGGCCAACATCCCCAGCATATACACCCTACTGAGCCAGCGGCGGTTCAGATGGCTTGGCCATGTGAGCCGCATGGAAGATGGCAGGATCCCCAAGGACACATTGTACAGCCAGCTCGTCACTGGTATCAGACCCACCGGCTGTCCATGTCTCCGCTTTAAAGAAGTCTGCAAACACGACATGAAGTCCTGTGACATTGATCACAAGTCATGGGAGTCAGTTGCCAGTGATCGCCAGAGCTGGCGGGCAGCCATAAAGGCGGGGATAAAGTGTGGCGAGTCGAAGAGACTTAGCCATTGGCAGGAAAAAAGACAGAAGCATAAGGGGAGAGCCAACTGTGTAACAGCTCCGACAACCAATTTTATCTGTAGCACCTGCGGAAGAATCTGTCACTCTAGAATTGGCCTTTATAGCCACTCCAGGCACTGCTTCACAATCCACTGACCACCTCCAGGCGCACACCCATTGTCTCTCGAGACAAGGAGGCCAAGAAGAACACTACTTATTATGCCAAAAATTGTAGTGTCATCAACAGACTTTAGAGAATCATATATCCAAGTCATTAATAAATATGATGATTAGGTGAGGCCCCAGCACAGATCCATGTCACTTCCTTCCAATTTGAGTACATATCCATTACCCCAACTATCTGTCTTCTACTGTGTAACCAATCTCTTAATTAGTTTAATAATTTGTCTTCAGTTCCATAAGCTTTAGTTTTGACTTAAAGTCTTTTATATGGGATCTTATTGAATGCCTTCCAGAAACTACATTCCCCTGTTTATTAATTCAATTACTTCCTCAAAAAATTCAATTAGGTTCATTAAACATGACCTACTCTTTACAAATTTATATAGGTTCGCTTTAAGAATTCGTCATGCCGTCCTTAATTATAGATTCCATTAACCTCTGCACAACAGTTGTTAGACAAAGAGGTTTATAATTTCCTGTTTTCTCTCTTTCTCACCTTTCTTAAATAATGGAGTTACATTTGTAATTTCCAATCTAAAGGGACAATTCCCAAATCAAGGAAGATTATGGCTAAAGCATCTGCAATTTCCTCATCTATTTCCTTTAAAACCCTGGGGTGAAAAAGATCAGTTCCTGGGGTTTTGTCAGTCTTTAGTACCATTATTTTTTTCTAATACTGTTTTCTTGCTTATGTTAACTTTCGTGAGTTCCAATCCTTGATTCATTACTCATTTCTGTGGAATGTCATATGTGTTATCCTCTCCCTCTACTGTGAAGACTAACACAAAGTAATTGTCCAACAAGTCTGCCATTTTTAAAATTTTCATTTGCAATTTTACCCACATCTGTTTTAAATGGCCCACATACTGATGAATACCATTTTTTGTTTAATGTAATAGCAAAATCCTTTGGTGTTAATATTGATATCCCTCAGTTTCTTTTTGTATTCCCTTTTGGCAGCTCTTACAATGTTATTTTTGTCTTCCTTTACTGTTCTTTATATCCTTCCCAGTTTCCTGAATCTATACTAATCTTTGCACTGTTTGCTCCATTCTTTTGTTTTATATTGTATCTCACTTCTTTTGGTTTTTCATTTGCTAAGTAGTTTTTTTTCCCCTTGGGATATATACTTGTCCTGTATTAAGCTGAAAAAATTGTCATTGTGAGTCCCGCAAGGTGTGTTGCCTCCCTGGTGCCCAGGTAAAGGATATCATGGAGAGGGCAGAAATTTTCACATAGCGAGAGCAGGTATTGAGGTCCTATGGTCATATTTTCTGGAATTAGGGAGGAAGTTAAAAAAAGTAGGGCCTCAAAGGTTGTTATCTGTGGATTACTCCCAGTGCCACACACTACTGAGAGTAGAAATAGGAAGATAGGGAGGATTAATGCGTAGCTTGATGCATGGTGGAGGAGAGAAGGCTCGAGATTCTTGGGGCATTGGAACTAGTTCTGGGGCAGAAGGCACCAATTCAAACAGGACAGGTTGCACCTCAACAGGACTAGGACCAATGTCCTTGCCAGGAGATCCACTAGTGTGATTGGGGAGGGTTTAAACTAAATTGGCAGGGGGGTGGGAGCCAGGATCTAGAAGTAGAAAGGAGAAATAAGGTGCATAATGTAAGAGCGTTGGACAGTACTAATGAAGGGAGTAATTCCATATTAGATAGGAACAGACTGAGAAGGGCTACGAGGGATACAAAGATAGGTTTCCAATGCATGGGCTGGATTTATCTCTCCCTCAAGCGTCGGGTTCTGTGGTGGGGGGCCTGAAGATGCCTCCAGGAGAGGGCCCCAATGCACCCTGACGCTAGGACAGCCTGGCCCAATATTACCGGCAGTGCTGAGGCCTCGTGGCAGCCGCCCCCGCCGCTCGGGGACCGGACCCCCATTTGAATTTTTAAATAAATGAAAATGAATGCATTAATTATACTTACGTCGACGCCTGAGTTTCCGCTCCGATCATCGGCCCGGTGGCTGGTACTCCTATGCCTTCAGATCCCCGTCCGGGGAAACGAGGCACCAGACTGGTGGGGAGGGGGGAGGAGGTAAGTTTCGCAGTGCGGAAACGTGGTGTTGTGGGGAATAGGGTCAAAGTAATGTCATGGATGTAGGGGATGGTGGGAAGGTTTGGAGTTGAAAGTTTGTGCAGTTTGTGGGGGGCAAGTCAGATTGTAAAGGTAAGTGTTTTGGTGGGGAATGGGCAAATAATTAATTTTATGGTTATTGGGCAGGTGGGAGAGGTGCAAAATAAATGTATTTTTTTAATTCACTTAATCTTTAAATATTTAAATCTCCCGGTAGGAAGACAGCCCTTTAAAACTGGCGTCAGCACCTGCACACAGGCAGCTGGTGCCATTGCCGGGGACAGACAGCCCACCCCCTCCACATGATCGGGGGGAGGCCTGCCCTGGCTATTCAAATGAGCCACCGCACGGAAGACTGCGGTGGCTCCGCGACAGGCGCCCGCATGGGCACGCCGCTGTTTTTTTCACCCACATGCGACATCAGCGGTGGGCACAGAAGATTCAGCCCCATGTGTGTAAAAGCACAAAGTATGGTGAATAAGGTTGATGAGCTACAAGTACTAACAGCCATGTGGGAATATAATGTTGTAGCAGTAACGGAAAGATGGCTTAAAATTTTTGAGGACTGGGCATCTAATATTCAAGGACATAATGTTTTCATAAAATATAGGGAAGGAAAAAAGGTAGGTGGGGTGGTAGTACTGATTATGGAATGTTATATTCCAGAAAGCCAGTTGGTGAAGGATAGTACTGGAGCTAATCTTTACTCAGTCTAACATTTATTTACAGAGGGAAATATTCCAAGCATACACCTCCTAACTCAACCGCACCACAATTTCAGTAAGTGTCTCTTTATATGTGCTCAAGTGAAACCTTAATTAATGCCCTTCACCTGCATATTGCTTTGAGTGCTTCAATTTATTTGTTAAATATTTTTGAGGACTTTGGTTTTTAAAACTGAAAAGGATTCCACAGATACTGGAACTTTGTTTTTTAAAAAGAGTTCATCAGAAGGTCTTTTGGACTGAGTTTGTAAACAGCAGTTCATGGAAGAATCAAGGAGTGCTAAAAACAAACTCTTACTTGAAGTCACCTGTCTTCAGATAATTAACCAGCAGGGTTTTTTTTGACTTGGTGAAAGAAGTGACAGGACAAGATTTATAGGGGGTCAAGAGGCTTGACTCTTGAGATATTTTTGGTTTCGCTTTGGACAGGCATTTGGGATATGGACAATGGTTTGAAAAGGAGTAAAGGAATCAATCTGTCAAGGACAAGCCCCAACTCAGCCTTTTCCAGCTCTTTGAAAAGCTTGCCAGTTTTCCATCTCTTTGAGAACTTCTGAGAAGCAAGTGTAAGAAACTGCCTGAAACCCCTGTTGCTGCATTTTTCCTGGAAAGCCTGCCCAGACTGATCTTCAATGTCACCTGACAAGAAATGTTCTAGGAAGATCCCAGTGACAGCCGTCTACGCGTATTTGGGATGCCAAACCAAAACAAAGGACATCTGACATCTTTCCATATCTTCTCTTTTTTCTTTCTTCAAGAATTAGCAAGTATTTGGCCAAAGTATTCTTTTTGTCTGTTTTTTTTGTAATAGAGCTCTAAAAAGTAAATCTCTATTTTTTCGGTTAACCAGCATATATGTGTGTGTGGGAGGGGCTAAGGTGAAAAGGGAACTTTTACAGTTCAATCTGTGTGTTTATGCTTTGCTTTGTTACCGGTTAAGACTTGTTTTATAACAAACTGATAATTTTCTTGTTTATTAAAGAAACCTGGTTGGTGTATATTATTCTGGGATAAAAATAGAGTCTATGATTGACTGTATCGGTAACTGGGAAAAAATTTATGTATCTGTTGTGACCTGTGGAGAAGTGGAACTAGAGAAACATTGCACTCCTCCTGTCTCGGTCGTAACAATGTAATTAAACAAAATTGATATACAACTAACAGGGAAGACATTGCTGTGTTGAAAAGGGAGGATATCCTTGAGGAGGAAAATACAGAATTCATTTGGTTAGAGTTAAGAAGCAAAAAGGGTATGATCATACTAAGGGGGCTTTTCTATAGGCCTCCAAATAGTGAGAGACAGAGAGACAGAGGAGTAAATTGGAAGGTAAATCACAGAGATGCGCAAGAACAACGGAGTGGTGATATTGGGGGACTTTAATTACCTAAATATCGATTAGGATAATATTTGAGTAAAGAGGGGGGGGAGAAATTTCTGAAATGTGTTCAGGAGAACTTCCCCGACCATTATGTTCCCAGTCCAACAAGGAAAGAGGCATTGCTGAATCTGGTGCTAGATAATAAGATGGGCCAAGCGGACCAAGTGTCTGGAGGAACATTTGGCTAAGAGTGATCATTGTATGATTGTAGGTTTACATTAGCGATGGAGAAGAGAAAGGAACAATCTAAAATAGAGCCTCTAAATTGGAAAAGGGCTAACTTCAATGCGATGAGAGGGGATCTAGCCAGGGTAAAATGGAATCAAAGATTGACAGGAAAAACTGTAACAGAATAATGGGTGATCTTTAAGGAGGAGATCTTTCAGGTACAAGCCAGGTGCATTCCAACAAGTGCGAATGTTAAGGGAACCAAAGCCAGGACTCTTTGGATGATGAGGGAGATAAAGAATATGATTAAACTAAAAAAGAGAGTATGATGTATGTCAGGTGAATTCTTCAAGTGAGAACCAGACCAAATACAATAGGTTGCGGGGTGAAGTGATGAAGAAAATACAGCTGGCAAAGAGAGAATATGAGAATAGAGTGGCAGTTCACATGAAAGGGAACCCAAAAATCGTTGACTGCATGTAAATAGTAATAGGGTAGTCAGAGGTGGGATGGGGCCCGTTAGGGATAAAGAGGGTGATATATGCTTAGAAGCCCAGGGCAAGGCTAGAACATTTAATGAGTACTTTGTATTGGTGTTTACTAAGGAAGAGGATGCTGGCAAAATATCGGTAGAAGTGGAGATGGTAGAGGTAATAATGGAATGAAAATTGCGACGTAGGAGGTATGGGAAAGGCTGGTTATGCTGTGAGTGGATAAGTCACCTGGTCTGGGTTGCTTGCATCTCAGGTTGCTAAAAGAGGTGGGGGTGGAGATATTGGAAGGGCTTGCCATAATCTTCCAATCTTCCCTAGGTACGGTGGAGGTGCCAGAGGATTGGAGAGTGAAAAATGTGACATCCTTATTCAAGAAAGCGTGTAAGGACCTTCCTAGTAAACAGGCCAGTCAGTTTAACATCAGTGGTAGGTAAGGTTTTAGAAACAATAAACAGGGAAAAAGTCAACAGGCACTTGGAGAGGTTTCAGTTGATTAAGGAGAGCCAGCAGAGATTTGTAAAATGCAGATCATGCCTGACTAATCAAATTGAATTTTTTGATGAAGTAACAGGGAAGGTTGATAAAGTAAAAGCAATGGATGTTGGCTATATGAATTTTCAGAAAGTGTTGGACAAAGTACCACATAAAAGGCTGGTTAACAAGTTGAGGCTTAAGGTCAGTGTCAGCTTGGATAAATAAAAATTGGCTATGGATAGAAAAGTGAGTCGTAATGGTTGCTTTTCAGACTGCAGGATGGTAGACTGTGGTATTCCCCAAGGTTAAGTGCTAGGACCATTGTTTTATCAGACATATATAAATGACTTGGATATTGGAATACGGAGTAAAATTTCAAAATTTGCCAATGATACCAAACTTGGAGGTGTGACAAACAGTGAGAGTGGCAGAACATACTGAGAGAGTAGTTAGCAAAGTCGAGGGGATCTTGGGTATTGAGCAGAAAAGCAGGGATGTTATGCTGAACTGTTATAAAGCTCTGGTTAGGCCACAACTAGAGAATTGTGTCCTGTTCTGGTGACCACACTTTAAGAAGGATGTGAGGGTCCTTGAGAGGGTGCAGAGGAGATTTGCCAGAATGGTTCCAGGGATGAGGGATTTTAGCTACAGGGTTAGATTGGAGAGACTTGGAGCAAAGAAGACTGAGGGGAGATTTGATAGAGATGTACAGGATTATGACAGATTTAGATAAGGTAGACAAAGGAAAGCTGTTCACATTAGCTGATAGTACAAGGACTGGGGGACACAGATTTAAGATTTTGGGCAAGAGATGCAGAGTGGATGTGAAAAAGAACTTTTTTATGCAGCGAGTGTTAATGACCTGGAACTCAGTGCCTACGAGGTTGGTGGAAGGAAAAGGAAATTGGATAGGCACTTGAGGCAAATAAACTTGGAAGGCTACAGGAATGGAGCAGGGGAACAGGACTGATTGGATTGTTCCACACGGAGCCGGCATGGACTCATTGGACTGAATGGCCTCCTTCTGTGTCTTAATGACTCCATGACCTTCCACTGTTCATCTGTAGTTTTTCCCGATTGCAGTGCCGTTGTCAGTCTGCGTCATCCTGTTAAAGTTAGCCTTACCAAAATCTAGAATTTTAGTAAGTATGTTATATTTCTTCCCTTAAAACAGAACAATGAATTTGATAATTTTGGCCCAGATTTTGTGGTCAGTAGTGAACAAATGGCGCTCACCATTCATTATACCTACACTTTCCTGCAGATTTCCTGTGGGCTTTTGCACTGCAACTTGCGGTAGTTAGAGACACGAAACAATGCAGCATCCTCTACAGGTGATCTGGGACCCATGTGAACAGGGCAAGTGTTACGGTAGCAGTGGGAGCAACGCACTGTCAATTCAGTCCCGTCACTCCACAGGTCGCAGCATATTATTAAGCTTTCACACTCAATTGGAAAACAGGCAAATTAAACACTCCAGTAACCCCAGAATGAAACAGACTAAACCAGTATCTTTAGACAACAACAAATTAACTATTTATTAAAAAGAACTAAATCTTAAACACTATTAAGATAAACAAAAGTCTAAATACCTTATAGCTTCTTATTTTAACCTAACTCCCACATTCACACACATACACTCAAAAACTAACAGTTAACCAGTTTTAAAAGTGGAGTTTAAAAAAAATTAGCTGTCTCTTAAGAATAAATAAAATAAGTAAGTTTTTGTAGGTTACATCCCTGATGTGTGAGGTCTTCTAATGTGAAAATAGCCAAAGGCCACTTGAAGTCTTCACGTGGGTCTGATGAAAATAGTCCTTCAGTAGCTCGGCATTCAACTCTTCGGCTGCAGTAGGCATTAAACAGTTCTTTGAACAATGAGCACAGCAATACAAATGGTTTCTTGAAAAAGAAGGCTTTTCTTCTTTACTCAGGGAATTAACCCAGCCTTGTAGCTCCCTGTAGAATTTTTTGCTGAGCGGAAATAGACAGCTCCTTTCTCTTCAGTACACTTCACTGGAAAGTCTCTCAAAACTAACTGATTTCAGCCGGTTTCTGCCAGTTCCACACATAGCCAAGTGGAAACATTACCATGTGACCTCTCTCTGTCCTGCTGTTACTCAGGGTAACAAAAATGCAGCTGCTGCACACTGTGTCTCAGAAATTCCAGAATCTTCTCTTCCTTAAAGGTCCATTGTTTTTAACCGTCTTAAAGGGACACACACTGTTCTTAATCCAAGAAGAAAAATAATTACAAGCCACAAGAAATGATGTGTCTCCTTAGCCAGTTTGAAGAACTATTCCTGAGATACAGGGCTGGCTTTTTAAAGCGGGGTCAGGAATGAATTGTCATGATCCGGCACCTGCACTGCTTAGCTCACTTAGTGCTATTTTTAAATGCTAATGCCCTAATTGGGCAGTAGGCGAGCTTGGCATCCAACTAGAGGTGCTGAGCACTTCCAAGAAGCTGGATCTGCCTGCCTGGTGCCAACAGCAAATGCATGATGGGGCCTGCCGCTGCCTTGCCGAAGAGAGCAGGCAGCTCCTCAGAGGGCCAGCAACATAAAGGGATGAGACGGAGTGGCAATGGCTAAAACAGAGCAACTGCACATGTTCCAGTGCAGGATACTGGAGGGCCCAATAATTTAAAATATTAAAAAGGCTTTTCCTTCACCCTGCGGTGAACCCAACAACTGTGCACCAATGTGAACCAGACTTCGGGTTCACCAAGATGTCCGTTACAAATTGCAGTGCTGACCTCCCTGGCCCATTAACAAGCTCCTAAAGGAGCTTAATGGCTTGTTCAATGGAGCTGAGCAGGTTCCCCATTCTCTCCACTCTCCCTCCAGTACCTTGAATATTGCAGACTGTCCTCGAGGGGTTGGGTTCCAGAGTTGACCTCCAGGACCATGATTTTTAAATCGCACATGCACGATGCAGAGTCGAAAACAGGAAAAGTAAGTTAGAATATTTAATTTAATGTAAAATCATGTACAGAAAGTGAAATTAAGGGGCGGAAAGAAAGATGGGATTAAGAGATAGAGAGATAGAAGAGACAGAAAAAGTAAAAATCATTATGCAAATTTTAATTTTTAAAAAATCTCCAAAACTAATTGAAATCTGAAGGAACGAGACTCCACATGTGTAAAAGTGTTTGGTTGTTTGGCAGTAATTAAGACACACCACACCATTAAGAATTCACATCAATAAGATCATAATAGGATCATAAGAAATAGGAGCAGGGCAACCTGGAAAGCAACTTCCTGATTTCTGCATTTAATTGCACATGTGCAGACACTGGAAGTTGCTGCCCAATTTATAATTTCATAATGTTGACCACTGATACTGCAAAATAAGGGCCATTGTCTCCCGCACCTCCCGCCCCCCCCACCCCCACCTCCCCCCCCCCCCCCCCACACCCCCACACACACATATCTCTGGTTCCCCCTACTGTCCCATCTTCAGTTCTTGTAATGTAGGATATGGTAGCCACTTGCTGCTGTATTTGTGCCGGTGTCTATTTCCCTTCCTCTGTCAGATGGATTCTGATAAATTCTCTTTGCTTAAGCTTATCAAGCTCATTGTTTTCTTTTTTTGTCCAGAAAAAGCCCTTTTTCTTGCTAAGATATAATTTCTCTTTTACATCACATATTTGTCTCAGTTTCAGAAGTCAACTTGCTGTAGAGAGGAATGTTGTAGTTGATGTCTCATTTGGTGGAATGTGTAAGTTGAGAAGAGTGAGATAAGGTTGTCCACTGATGTTACAACCAGGTGAGAAAGGTGTCGAGGGGTCTTTTACTGTCTTCACCTGGGCTTATAGTAACAGGGTTTAATTTTTAAACACACTGTGTTTTGAGCTTCCCCTTTGGTGAATCCTTGCTCACCACTTTCCAATTATAAGGCAGAGAAATGAGCACAAACAGGCTTTCTTAGTTTTAAATAAGAAAAGTGAAATTTATTAAACCTTAAACTTAAACTCTAATTCGGTTAACACCTACGGATACACACCGCACCCCACACTAGCATGTATATGTTATATGCACATGCAAATAGAGATAGAAAAGAGAAGAAAAATAAAATGGAGAGGTTTGAGGCAATCTCTGAAGAGGGTTTTTTTACTGTGCTTCGAGCTCGCTGTAGGGTCCTTGATTGTAGGTAGTGTAATTTTCGTTGGAGCCCAGTTTTCTTCTTAAATCTTGTTCACTGTAGGAGACTTTTCTCTCTTGTCTTCAATGGTTTCCGAAGCTGGTGAGAGCAAGATGAGAGCAGACAGGAGAGAGGTGTTCTCAGTCCGATGGAAAACAGCTTTCTGAGTTCAAATTCCTTGTTGGAAGTTCAAATTCGAAAAACTCCAACAGTCAGTCAGTCATGTGACCCAAACCGGTCTGACCACATGTTTGTGTATTCAGCCATCTTAGCAGTTAACCTGGAATGCTAGCCTTTCCAGCGTCAATGGCTGGTAATCAGAAGTCCATTGTGGATTAAATTGGAGCAGGGAATAGCCCCTTTGTCCTTTGAATTACTGTCTATTGATATGCTAATGCCTCTCTCCAGCCAAAGTCTCCAATTGTTTTTTAAAGCAAGTTCTTTCCCTCCCCTGTCAGCATTCCGAAGGGATCGTTCCCTCCGCGACACCCTGGTCCACTCCTCCATTACCCCACCACCTCGTCCCCGTCCCAGGGCACCTTCCCCTGCAATCGCAGGAGGTGTAATACCTGCCCATTTACCTCCTCTCTCCTCACTATCCCAGGCCCCAAACACTCCTTTCAGGTGAAGCAGCGATTTATTTGTACTTCTTTCAATGTAGTATACTGTATTCGCTGCTCACAGTGTGGTCTCCTCTACATTGGGGAGACCAAGCGCAGACTGGGTGACCGCTTTGCGGAACATCTCCGCTCAGTCCGCAAGCAGGACCCTGAGCTTCCGGTTGCTTGCCATTTCAACACTCCCCCCTGCTCTCATGCTCACATCTCTGTCCTGGGATTGCTGCAGTGTTCCAGTGAACATCAACGCAAGCTCGAGGAACAGCATCTCATCTACCGATTAGGCACACTACAGCCTGCCGGACTGAACATAGAGTTCAATAATTTCAGAGCATGACAGCCCCCATCTTACTTTCATTTTTAGTTATTTTTTTCTCCCTTATTTTTTTACATTCTTTTTTACATTTTTTACAATCTTTTTTTTGCATTTATTTCATTTCATCTTAGTTTGTTCAGTTTGCTTACCCACTGTTTTATTCAGGTTTGCACTTGCTGCTGTTCAATATTCAGTGTATTAACAGCTAATCTGTAGTAATGCTTTGTCTTTCAACACACCATTAACATATTATTTGCCTTTGCTTCATGACCTTTTGGTCAGCTATGTGGCCTGGTCCAATCTAGACTTCCTTTGTTATCTCTTGCCCCACCCCCACCTCACTTGCTTATAACCTGTGACTTTTCTAATATTTGTCAGCTCCGATGAAGAGTCACTGACCCGAAACATTAACTCTGCTTCTCTTTCCACAGATGCTGCCAGACCTGCTGAGTGGTTCCAGCATTTCTTGTTTTTATTTCAGATTTCCAGCATCCGCAGTATTTTGCTTTTAGTTTAAAAATCAATGTTCATCTGGTGAAATTGATTTTCCTCATTCTTGGTAGGTGGGGGGCTTGCCTGACAACTGAAATTGTATGTTTTTCCAGGAGTGTCTCCGCATTTTGAACAGCATTCTGTGCTTAGCCATTTGACTGGGTGAGCTAGTTACATGACTGAACTCAGCAGAAATTATTAGAATTCACTTGAGTGAATGATTGTTCCGTAATCTGCTATAATAACATTTGGAATATCATGGTATGCAAATGCAATATCATGGTATCATACCATGGTATGCAAATAACCCTTCAAACCAGGTATGACTTCCTTTTCTTTATAAGTCTATCTTAAACATATTAGGGTGATATTTAGAACATACGCAGTGGCTTATTCCATCTATTTCAAAGGGAATATATCCTACTTTTTCCCAGGGCATTTCCAAACTTGATGGCTAATAATTGGCTCTTTGACTATTTGGCTGGACAGTGTTGCACATATAACACCTTGATAGGTATGTATCTATGTCCTTGTTCAATATTCTTATCTCTTCTTTCATATGGAGTGATATAACTACTCAATCACCCTTGAATATCAGTCCATCTTGTATACTGAGTGCTGCTTGATAGCATTGTCGATGACCCCTTCCATAACTTTGCTGATGATTGAGAGTAGAATGTTGCAGTAGTAATTGGCCAGATTGAATTTGTCCTGCTTTTTGTCGACAGAACTACCAGGGCAATTTTCCAAATTTTCGGGTAGATGCCAGTATTGTAGCTGTACTGCAACAGCATGGCTAGGGGTGCGGCTAGTTCTGGAGCACAACTGGGCATACTGAGCTCACCTCCAATGTTAAAATTCACATTTGTATTGTTAGTTCTATGGCAGCTCTGCAGTCCTGCCACATCCAGTCCTGAATGGTGGTGGACAATTAAACAATTAATGGGAGGAGGCTCCACAAACATCCCCATCCAGAATGATGGTGGAGCTCAGCATGTCAGTGCAAAAGACAAGGCTGAAGCATTTGCAACCATCTTCAGCCAGAAGTGCCAAGTGGATGATCCATTTCGACTTCCTCCTGAGTCCAGATACTGGTCTTCAGCCATTTCAATTCATTCCATGTGATTTCAAGAATTTGCTGAGCACACTGGACACAGCAAAGGCTATGGGCCCTGATAACAGCCTCACTGTAGTACTGAAGACTTGTGCTCCAGAACTAGCCGCACCCCTAGCCACGCTGTAGCAGTATAGCCTCAATACTGGCATCCACCCTAAAATGTGGAAAGTTGCCCTGGGAGTTCTGCCCACTAAGAGCAGGACGAATCCAATCTGGCCAATTACCACTCCATCAGTCGACTCTCAATCATTAGCAAAGTGATGGACGGGGTCATCAACAGTGCTATCAAGCAGTACTTACTCAGCAAATAACCTGCTCATCAATGTTCAGTTTGGGTTTCGCCAGGAACACTCAGCTCCAGACCTCATTACAGCCTTAGAGCCAGCATGGAGAAAAGAGGTGAATTCTAGAGGTGAAGTGAGAGGTGACAGCATTGGACTGAGTGTGGCATCAATGAGCTCTAGTAAAATTGAAGTCAATGAGAATCAGGGGAAAACTCTCTACTGGCTGAAGTCATACCAAGCACAAACGAAGATAGTTGTCGTTGTTGGAAGCCAATCATCTCAGTCCCAGGACATCACTGCAGGAATTCTTCAGGGTAGTGTCCTAGGCCCAACCATCTCCAGCTGTTTCATCAATGACCTTCCCTGCATCATAAGGTCAGAAGTGGGGATGTTTGCTGATGATTGCACAATGGTCAGTGCCATTTGTAACACCTGGACAACATTCAGACTTGGGCTGATAAGTGGCAAGTAATATTTGTGCTACACAAGTGCGAGCCAATGGCCATCTCCCACAAGAAAGAATGTAACCATCTCCCCTTGATATTCAACGGCATTATCATCACTGAATCCCCCACCATCAACATCATGGGGGTTACTATTGATCAGAAACTTAACTGGACCAGCCACATAAATACTGTGTCTACAAGAGCAGGCCTGATGCTGGGAATTTTGTGACAACTCACTTGCAGACTCCCCAAAGCCTGTTCACAATCTACAATGCACACGTCAGGAGTGTGATCGAATACACCCCACTTGCCTGGATGAGTGCAGCTTTAACAACACTTAAGTAGCTCAACACCATCCAGGTCAAAGCGGCTCATTTGATTGGCACCCCATCCACTACCTTAAACATTCACACCCGCCACCACCAATGCATAGTGGCAGCAGTGTGTACCATTGAGAAGATGCCACCACCACCTGAAAATTCCTCTCCAAGTCACACATCATCCTGACTTGGAATTTTATCACCGTTCCTTCACTGTTGCTGGGTCAAAACCCTGGAACTCCCTTCCTAACAGCACTGTTGGTGTCTACAAAGGACAATAACGGTTCAAGATGGTGGTTTTGTACCACCTTCTCAAGCACAATTAAGATGGGCAATAAATGTTGGCCCTGTCAGCAATCCCCACATCCCATGAATGAATGTAAAACAGCGCAATAGTCATGCAAATCCAGGAAACTTGCATGAATTGGCCTTTTGCATTGGATGTAAATGTGCAGCAGAGGGTTTCACCAAAGACACCTCAGAAGTGACGTTAATGATGGAGGAAATTCACACACAGCATGTTACAGAATAAAACAGGTGTAAATTAGTTAATGTCAATTTCCTCAGAAAAATGGTGCAATGCCGTTCTTGCATCATAGTTACGCCAAAACGTTTCAGGAGAACCCCAGCCTTGTTTGAACTATAAATCAAGAAAAAATCAATGACTAAGAGTTCTTTTTTGATTTGAGCATAATTTATCTGTTTCTGTTAGAGATCAGGCTGATCTTCTTCCATGAGACATGTTCCCAGTCCTCTTACAGATGTGTGGCACTGTAGAAGTACAATCTTTTGATGCCAAGGTATTTTCATTCCAGTGCTTGAGAAATTATCTTCTTGACTGCAACCTCTAATCGTGACAGTCCGATGTAAAATCAACTTCTTTCTTCAGTAGGCCATGAAGAGGAATAGTGACCTCTGATAACTTTGGAGCAAACTGATGCAAATAGCTATTCCCTTAAATTTCTAGATACCTTGTATGTGATAGAAGAGGGCATCTAAAATGTCATCCATCACAACTGCATCTGAAAGTTTTTTCTTTTGCTGGCTGGTTCAGCTGCCATCACTAGGTTTGCTAGGAATGGTATATTCTAAATAATAGATTCATTGATACAGTTACACAGGACAGCAGACAATCAACCAAAAACAATCCAAGCTCTGTTTTTCCTGCATTTAGAGAGCTTCGTTGAAAAGCACATGGCGCTGTCAGCTTTCCAAGCTTCTTATGTTCTCTCTTTTTCTTTTGCATCTCCTTTTAAAACTTACAGATGTTGACACCATGTACACCTGCTATTGAGTTCAGTTGCTAAAACAGCGAGAAAAGACTTCAGAGATTAGTAAAACAAGCTCTTTATTACTCAGCGATTTCAACTGACTACACTCAGCTGCTAACCACACAAGCATTTTCAGGTCAGATGGAACAGTCAGTCTAGCACTTGATGACAGATACAAGTGCTACACCAATATTGATACAATCACAATCTCTAAAAATAAGAATGTGTCATTGATAGTAAGCCAATTCCCACAGAACTCTTGCTGTTTTAAATGGGCCAACAACGTAGCCATTATTGTTGGCACCAAAAGGATAATGATATCACATGTAGCGGAGGACTAGACAAAGAATTCATTTTATGTACTGGTAGAACCTGACTGACAGATCACTGTATACAAATGCAGTGCAAGCCGATCTATTTCTCTTTGTCCTTTCTTACTTTTTGAGTCCGGAGTCTACGCATATAGTTGTCTTTTCCATTTCCAGTAGCACAGCTAATAGTTCAAAATAAGGATTTGTAGCTGTGGCTAAGGTGGTAAATACACGACCCAGTGTGGGACTTAGCCATATATACCAGGAAGTTTCCAAGGTCAATTCCCAATTATCAATAGAGTTGGCTATGCACTGTTGGTGGCAGGGCCATTCCAATTGGACCCAATGACCTTGGACTAGGAAGGGGAAAAATAATCAGACAGAATTTCTGTGACTCCTGTTGGAATGCATCCTTTTATGATTTGCAAAGTAGCAATAGCACTTGATCCTACGCTGAGGAACAATTGGAGGCAGAAGTAATACACTTTGCCCACGGTTGGGGGAAGGGGGTGCAATTTAGGTGAAACTTGGATCCACTAGGTTTCTGCTCCATTTTAGCTTTGACCCAAATTCAGGATGGAGGCTTGGATGGGTGTTTCACCCACACCTATGTTTTGGGTACGAGTCTGGTGGAGATCCCAAGTTACCCCAGTAATTTCACCAATTACATCCCTATTGGCCTCATGCAATTCTTGTCTGCTGGGATCAGGCAGAGTTACACTAAGCCTGATAAAGGCTCTCAGACAGTGCTAGTGGCAGGTAATTGATCCTCGGGTGGGTTGGGGTGGGAGTTGGGGGTGGGGATCAATTTAGTTTTGCAGAAATGACCATTTGCTTCCTTAGCAATATATTAAAAATCTAAGCTTTTTATCGTCAGACCTTCCTGGACATCCATTCCACAAGCATGAAAGACTCCAACTTCGTTGACTGCTGTCAGTTACAAAGTTGGTGGACACTGGAAGCCTAGTCAACATTATATCTGTAAACTTTCTGTAATACTATCTACCTTCACCACTGCCTCAGCCTTCAGGATGCTGAAATTCTCATCCAAAACTTTTTTCACCTCCACACACAACAGTTCCAATGCTTTTCTGGCTGACCTACCATCCTCCTAGCTTCATAAACCAGAGCTTATCCAAAACTCTGAAGTCTGTATATTATCTTGTATCAAGTATGACTTGCCCACTCTCCCATTCTCCATTCCAGAACTCTATTTCTGGCCTCTTGTGTATCACTCCCTTGCTTTGCCCCGCCATTAGCATCCCCTGGACCTCAGGATTGGAATTTCTTCCCTAAATATCTCTGCCTCGCCACCTCCCTCTACTCTTTATGGTTCTCGCTAAAACCCATCTCTTCAACCAACCATTTGGATACCCCTCCTAGTATCTCTTTCTTTGGCTCAAGGCCTTTTTTGTTTGAATATGCCTTTGTGAAGTGCCTTTGGATAATTTTCAACATGAATGGCAAGTTGTTGTGTCTAGAATACATATAGAATACTGTGTTCAGTTTTGGTCTCCTCACATGCTGAGGAATATACAGGCACAAGAAAAGGTTCAGAGGAATGCCATTAGATTGATACCTAATTGAACGGCTAGACTTGATTTATTTGGAAAAGGTTAGTTTTGAGGCAGTATGATTGAGGTCTTTGAGACAATGAAAAGATTAGATTTCATTCAAGATGTTTGAGTTAGATAGGCTAAGGAGGATCAGGGTATAAGTTATGCAAGCATACAACGAGGTTAGATTCTACAAGATACTTCCTTTCACAGACATTCACCCCACATGTAGTGGGGAAAATTCTAGAGTCCATTATCAAAGATTTTATAGCAGAGCACTTAGAGAACAGTGGTAGAATCGGGCAGAGTCAGCATGGATTTACAAAAGGGAAATCATGCTTGACAAATCTACTAGAATTCTTCGCGGATGTAACTAGTAGAGTTAATGAGGGGGAGCCAGTGGATGTGGATTATTTGGACTTTCAGAAAGCTTTCGACAAAGTCCCACATAAGAGATTAGCATGTAAAATTAAAGCGCATGGGATTGAGGGTAGAGTATTACGATGGATAGAAAATTGGTTGGTGGACAGGAAACAAAGAGGAGGGATAAATGGTTCTTTTTCCGAATGGCAGGCAGTGACTAGTGGGGTACCACAGGGATCGGTGCTAGGACCCCAGCTATTCACAATATACATTAATGATTTAGATGAGGGAACTAAATGTAATATCTCCAAATTTGCAGATGACGCAAAACTGGGTGGGAGGGTGAGTTGTGAGGAGGATGAAGAGAACCTTCAGGGTGATTTGGACAAGTTGAGTGAGTGAGCTAATGCATGACAGATGCAGTATAATGTGGATAAATGTGAGGTTATCCACTTTGACAGCAAAAACAGGAAGGCAGATTATTATCTGAATGGCTATAAACTGAGAGAGGGGAATATGCAGCGAGACCTAGGTGCTCTTGTACAGCAGTCACTGAAGGTAAGCATGCAGGTGCAACAGGTGGTAAAAAAGGCAAATGGTATGTTGGCCTTCATAGCGAGAGGATTCGAGTACAGAGGCAGGGATGGCTTGCTGCAATTATACAGGGCCTTGGTGAGGCCACACCTGGAATATTGTGTGCAGTTTTGGTCTCCTTATCTGAGGAAGGATGTTCTTGCTATAGAGGGAGTGCAGCGAAGGTTTAACAGACTGATTCCTGGGATGGCGGGACTGACATATGAGGAGATATTGAGTCGGTTAGGATTATATTCGCTGGAGTTCAGAAGAGTGAGGGGGGGATCTCATAGAAACCTATAAAATTCTAACAGGACTTCACAGGGTAGGTGCAGGAAGGATGTTCCCGATGGTGGGGGAGTCCAGAACCAGGGGTTATAGTCTAAGGATACGGGGTAAACCTTTCAGGACTGAGATGAGGAGAAATTTCTTCACCCAGAGAGTGGTGAGCCTGTGGAATTGGCTACCACAGAAAGCAGTTGAGGCCAAAACATTGAATGTTTTCAAGAAGGAGTTAGATATAGCTCTTGGGTCCAAAGGGATCAAAGGGTTTGGGGCAAAAGCGGGAACATGTTACTGAGTTGGATGATCAGCCATGATCATAATGAATGGTGGAGCAGGCTCGAAGGGCCGAATGGCCTACTCCTGCTCCTATTTTCTATGTTTCTATGTTTCTATGTACAGTGAGTGCAGATTCACCACAAGGTTGCTGGGTGAGTTCCTGAGAATGGTTAACATCTCTGCACATGCAAGGTAGGTGGGGTTCCTTTTTATGGCCGCAAGCTTTAATTTCATACATTATCAAGATAAAGAGGGACTTAAGAGAAAGAAGCTGGATAATTTTCCTCGTTTATATGTTGATTTCTGCTTGTTTAATTCCACTATTTACATTCCATTGAATGTGTTGTGGGACCACCGTAAGAGGACCACCTTAAGAGGCTGTAAATGAAGGGCACCAGAGGAAGTGATGTTGCACCGCACATGACCAGGGAGTTGTGGGTGCAGCCCGACAGGGTAAGATGTGTATTGATGTGCTCATGTAGCAGCTGTGTATATATATTTTCCAATTGAGTTCTAATAAAAACCCACATATTCTTTGGATATTACCTACAGTCCTGTGAATCTTACAATCGATCACTTACTAAAGGAATTAATAATATTACAGTATTCTAATGAGATTCCCAGGAAACCTTGAGTTTTAGTTGTTACTGGCGAGATCAACATAGAAATTAGTGTAAATTTCAACTACATTTCACCATAAATTGGATTAAGGAAATTCCATCTTTTTCCTTTTCTGTTTTCCTGAAAAGGATCAGCAGATGGCACTATTGGCTTTAAAAAGAGAAAATGATAAGCAAAATGCCTGGGTTGAAAAATGCTATTATGAAGTGTAGAACAGCTATTATTTTTATTCACCCCTTTCCTTTTTGCTCCCCTTTTAGGATGTGCTTTATTGAAGGATGGGAAGGTCTGAATTTTACATTCTACAGTTACAATCATTGGTGTCACTTTGGAGTTATTGGCTAGTTTCAGAAAGTTTATTCGATGACACCATGTACAGAAAGTGACAAAGAGAGCTATTGGACCATCACCTACTCTTACTAGTTTTGTTCCTTTGTCATAATGGTTTATCATGGAACAGCCAGAAATATTCTTTATCCAGGCAGTAATCTTAGAACAAGACATTACAACCAGAGGGCATAGGCTCAAACTTCAAAGCAGGAGAGGGAAAAGACAATTCAGTTTTATCTACTTTATTTGGAGTGCGCTATGGAATGCATTACCAAGGGAAGCAGTTGGCAATGACTGTATCAACAAATTCAAGTTTCAATAAGTACCTTAGATCTTTAAGATTATGTTTGATAGGGTAGAAGTAGACAGGATTTTTCCACTAGTGGGGGAGAACAGAACAAGGGGATATAAATATAAGATAGTCACTAATAAATAAAATAGGGAATTCAAGATAAACTTTTTTTTATCCAGACAGTGATTAGAATGTGGAACTTGCTACCACTGGGAGTCATTAAGGCAAATAGTATAGATGCATTTAAGGGGAAGCTAGATAAGCAATGAGGGAGAAAGGAATAGCAGAATATGTTCATGGAGTTAGGTGAAGAAGGGAGTATGAGGGCTTGTGCGGACCAATTGGGCCGAATGGCCTGTTTCTGTGCTGTGAATACTATGTAATACTAGGTAATACCTGGGAGAAAAAATTATATACCCAAATGAGATACAGTGGGATATGTTATTTTCTAGACACTGGGGCTGGCCAGATGGATTACAATGGTCTTTTCCAGTCCTGTGCATTCCTAGCTGAATATGGGCCATTGTGTTCTGCATAACAATTAAGCAACCAGCAACCCAAGTATGATGCCAATAAATGGATCTGCCCAAAATGGTGAGTCAGATCCATTGATTACTGGGATTAGGAGTCACGTATTTGACTTCGACACTTGTGCATGAGCAATGCCAGTAGATATTTGCGGCATGAGATACTCCAACAAATCCCACAGATTTTTACACTGACAGTGGGTAGCATCATTTGTTGCTCAATTATCCATCATTTTATCATAACAAAAAGTTACAGAATAGTGAAAGCGGTGGTTTCTGGGCATATCTGATTGATAACAAATTATTTGCTGTGTGCCTAAGTAATCGAGATGCACAATGAATAGTCCATAAACAATAAAGATCTGTTGAAGAGTACAAGTGGCTTCATGTCTGGGAACATCAGTTGTGGCACCATGGCTTTAGGTGTAATGAGTCACACAACATTAGGAAGGCGTGTGTATCCAAACTATGGACCATGATCCATTTCTTGAGTCTTGACAAGCCAGTCCACAAGTCTAAAGCAACTCAACCTATTTGCACTTATATTTTTTCTTGCTGGTTTGTTCTGCATGAATTTCTTGAGCTTACGTACTTGGAAAAGCAATGTTTTTACCTCTTAGATCAGAACACCAAGATCTCTTAGCATCCACAACTTAGGATAGATAGAAATTAATGGGATCATGGATTTCAACTTTATATGCAAATTGGGAGGCTTCATTGTATGCACTTCAGTGTTCCAAAGAGACGAAAAGCTTGGGCACTCCCAAGGCAGGCCTGCATTTAGACTTCTTACTCTTTATCAAAACATTTATAGCTCATAAATTTCACTATAATTTACCTTAAAAGCATTGTGTTAAATGCTGATTGCATTTAAAAGAAAACATGGAACAGGCTTAAATATTCTAGAATTCTATTGAAAACATGCCCTGTCCTATCTGTGAACGCAGTGGAAGAAGTGTTCAGAAGCAAAGGGTTTGCATAATGGCTGGTCCATATGTTTCCTATGTATTAGGGAGGAGAACTACAGGCAGTCCCAGAGGTTGGGATGTTTCAGGGAATGTGATAATGAGTGGAAAGTGCTTTGATAGCGTTACTGGAGATTGTGAGATGTAAATACAGTTACTGAATTGTCCAAAGGAAGTAGCTTTAAGAAACCTGGCCTGATAATATTTGGTGATAACATTAAGTACTATAAATAGAAAAACCTTCCCTTCCCCAACACATTGCACAAATTGCTCACCAGGAAAAGGAAAATGTTACAATATCTCTCTCCACTGAAGCTTTGCTTGAATCAACAGCTCATCAAACCACTCAGACTGACAGCAATGACTTTCTGACTTTTGGATTAATTTTAAATCAGTTGGAAAAACAATTTCTGAATTTCATTCTAAGTAAGAATACAATTGCGACAGGTACTGCTATAAATAGCATTGCATTGCACAGAAATCTGATTTTAAATTTGCGAAGTGCAATCCAAAAATAAAGTTCCCTATCCAAAACTCAAATTCCCTCCCAGATTCTATAATTGGACAGATGATGGGCACTTACAGTCAGCTGGAACACTTTATTAACAGCAGATGGCACTAACATACTGTAATTCAGGAAGGCACGCCTATCATGGCATAACATGAAAGTCTTTTATGATTATATGATAATTTAGCATGGTTCTCCTGTTATTTTGGATTCCAAATATGGATGCTGGTAAACATAAAGAGACTTGGTTTTTCTTTCTGTTTTCCTGATTTTCTGTTTTAAAAACTACATATTTTGAAGATTTTGTTTGATTGCACGTGACATTGGACCAATGCAATATATATATATATATATCAGCATAGTAATGAGTGAATACAAACAATATGCATGTCCCTTTAAAGAAGAGCACACAAACATCACTTGTACTGTTGCAATGCCAAAAGCAGGGTTATTTTGAAACCAAATCTGAATATTTGAAATCAGGTAAAAATAGTTAACAATTACATACACTAGGTCTATTAATGCAATGCTACTGTGAATTAGGATATAATAACATCACTTCTGGAAATTCAAAAGCAGGCAAGCAAAAATAAAAAGTGATGTCCCATTTTCTAAACTGCATAGTCAGGGCTACATAGATAAGCCTAATACAGGGCTATACTTGGTCCCATTTATCTTGTGTAACATTACTGGTCTTCTCTGAATTGTACCTTTTATTTAGATTTCTCGGAACAGTGGCAATAGAGTACTTTTTCACATTACGTCAGACATCAAATTGGGACATTCTGAGTTAGTTTTGACTGTTATTGGAGATGACTCCTCTGGTGGATATAATGTTTGCTGAATAGTAAGCCTCACTCAAAACAAGACAATCTTGTTTGGATTTTGAGTAAGTCTTTACTTGTTCTGTTCCATTGTTGCATGCAAAGTAAGTAACTGATGCAGGTTTTCACACTGTGTGTTGCAACGTAGCTATGTACTTTCAATATGAAAAATGCACTTCACATATTGACAAATCTTTTTTTAAACTGTGATAAAAATTTGGATAGACAAAGGCCCAGAGATTCAGGATTGCCCATTTTTGGGCATGTGGTGAGAGTGGTTTGGTGGGTGGGGAGTGGGGATGATGATGGGGCAAGGTGTAAGCCCCTGAATGGTTAGGCCTGAGATTTTCCAGATGTTGGGCCTCATTATAATGAAGCCAACAAGACTCAACAGTCCACAGCAAACAGTCGTGAAACATTGAGCTGAAGGTCGGGTCAGAGATCAAAGGGACCGGAAATCATCGGGCCAAGGATTGGGAGGGCCAGGGAAACGGGTGCAGCACGGACCAGTTGCTAGGACATTATATATCATTATTTACTCAGCCACTTTATTCAATTAAAAATAGAAAAAAGATCTGTGTCTATATAACTACTACAACATCCCTCAAAAACATCCCAAAATGTTCTGTGCAATGAATAAGTTGTGAAGTACAATGATTATTGTTAAATCAGCAAAGCTGAAATATTATAGGATCCTACAAATATTAATGGGAATGATAATCAGCTAACCTTTATTTTTCTTCACGGTTTTGGTACTGGTTGGAGAGGAATGTTCGGAAGAACACCAGTAGAATTCATTACTTTTCTTCGAAGATTGTCATTTGATTTTTCGCATTCACCTGAACCATAAGAACAGACAGTTCTCAGTTTAATGTCAATAACCAAAATTACAGCTGCTATTAATCTGAAAAAGTAAAGTGCAGTACTGCAACTCTCTTCAGTCTAACATGTTATTTTGTTCAAATCAGACATTAAAGTCAGGTGATAAAGTCAACTTTTTATTTGCAAAGAAGTTTGAGCTCAGGCTGAGCCCATAAGTGGAATAAAAATACCTGTATATTGCAAACTCTGAAGTTTCAACTGAAACACCCATCGACTCCATTCATTACTTCAAAATATGGCCAAAATGTATCTGAGGTGAAAGATGAAGGATTAAAGGTACAATCAATCGATCCCTCCCCCAGTCATTATATTGGTTTGTAACTTTGGCTTTCAGCTATTATTACTTCCAGTCATAATGCAGTGGTTAGAACAATTACATTGCTGCTTTTTTAAAGCACAAATTATTTACCCTTCACATAATAATTTTATTTCCCAATGACTGCAGTTTTTCCACTGGTTCAGGTCCCAATGATTCACACTTCATTGCATGACTGAGGGTGAAGGCAGGTTACTTGGACCCGAGCTCTTGTTATTGCTGCTTTTTGCTCTCAGGAAATACCTTGGTCTGCTTTACTCCCCACAGCTCAGGACTTTATTTTGTTGCCTCAAAAAAACCTACTTGGACATAAATTAAAGTTGTGGGCTAATTGTCCTTGTTGACTTTCATTGCCAGGAGGAAGCACCTCCTAGATTTTAGTGTGGTGAGTTTTAATTTTAAAAAAAATGACTGACCATACCAGCAGGAAATAGCTAGTTGCAGACTCTGTCTAATTCCTTTTGGCTTTAAGACCTTCAGGCTGCTTACTGGGAGGCATGCCTTCTTCAACTTGATGTATAACAGCATTGACTGCTCTTCAAAAGTAATTCATCGGCTTGGGAGCCCTTCAGAACTTGCCAAGGATGTGATGAGGCATTATATAACAACAAATTCTTCCTGTATATTTGCATTGCGTTTGGAAGACTGGCAATTAATCAGGGGTTCTCACACACTCACCTCACTAGTTTTTGTATCCTTCCTCCCAACATGTTTGAAGTGGCAGAATTCACAGTGGTACATCTACCCAATCACAATGCAAATTGTGTGATTGTACTTTTCTGACATTAGATTAAGATTCTAAAAAGGGATAGAGTATTTTGGGGTTGAATTGGATAACCCCAAAAATGGACGTGAATTGTTGTATGCGATTAACCCGTGCCCTCATCATGCTGCAGGCAGCACATTACATTTGTGCTGCCTGCTCATCTTAATGATTACTGGGTTCTCTGATACTGCATTAGAAGCCTTGGTGCAGGAGGTGAACAGAAGGAGGGGCATCCTCTTTCTGGGGGTGGGGAGGTGGTGATGTGCATGAGGCCCTTAAGACATATGCTGAGCAGGAAGTGGGCGAAAGTACCAGAGGAGGTCAATGCCAGGAGTATATCTCCATGAACATGGATGCAGTGCAGAAAGAGTTTAAATGATCTGGCAAGACTTGTCAAGGTAAGATCAATCTTCAGATGGCTTATCCTAGCAGCTGCACCACTGCTCATCAACTGTTCAATTCACAACACTCCCATTCTCCACCTCCCAACATTTCAATCACTTTATATGCTTTATGTCACCCTCACACACTTAGCACTGTTGTACATCTTACAGCTCACACATACCGCCAGCTATTCAATCATGACAGCCAAACATATCGCAGGACACTCACTAACATACTTCCCTCATTCTAGCAGGAGAAAATGGCGCACAATAACAGACAGCATTAAACAACTGGAGGAGGAGACAATCCTTGTGAGCATGCAAAGGAGCTCTGGAAACAAGACAATATAATGGACATTTGGACATTCAGTATTTTTCTGTGTCAGAAAATACACTCTGATAGAAATTCTATTATTGCTGCAAAAATGGAAAATACCTTGAACATGGTTTCAATATATAGAAGAATTTAGCTGTTCTTTCAGTACATTTCAGTTTTGCATATTGTCAGGCAAACCCCCACCTGCCAAGACTGAGGCATACATTATTTTGCCACATGAACATTAAAACTTAAAATTGCAAGGCCTGACTGGAAGGACATTTGCATAGCACTAGCAGTGTTGGAACAATGGGAACCCAGTCGTTGCTTCCCCAATACACAGAAGAAGTGGTCAGACCAGTTTTAGTCACATGTCTGTTGAGATTTGAACTTCCAACTAAGGATTCAAACTCAGAAAGCTCCTGGCTCCTGGTTTGGGAAGATCTCGCCTCTCCTGCCTGTTCATCTCTCAGGGAACTGAAACCATTGAAGACATGTAAACTCAGAGAGAGAAAAATCTCCTATGTGAACAAGGTTTACAAAGAATACTGGGCCCCAACAAAACGCAAGACCATATCTTCAATCAAGGACTGCAGTGAGCTCAAGAAACAGCAACAAGATATTGCCTCAAACTGTTCTACTTCTCTTTTCTTCTGCTCTTTTCTGTCCCTATTTGCATGTGTGCATCGTGTGTGCATGCTAGTGTGGGGGAATCATATATCTGTAGGCCTTAACTGTATTAGAGTTTAATTGTAAGATTTAATAAATTTCATCTTTCTGCTTTAAACCAAAGAAAGCCTGTTTGTGCTCATTTCTTTGCCTTATAATTGGAAACTGTGAACAAGGACTCACAAAAAGGGAAGCTCAAAACACAATGTGTTTAAAAATTAAACCCTGTTACAATAAGACCAGGTAAAGACAGCAAAAGACCCCTAGACACATTTCTCACCTAGTCATAACAATATATTGTCATATGTCATTAGATCTCTGTGCACTAATTGATAGAATGCTTCTGTTTGTTTCATTTACCAGAATGGGGAAGAAGAGCTTAAATAATCTTGAAGTGAAATCACACCCAGTATGTAACTCCTTCCTGTGGCTATGCTGTGTGACAGAATTATGCAAGCAATTTCCAGTACTCGCAGATGTAAGCAAAAGGCTACACTGAACAGAGGTTTGCTTGCAGGAGTTACAGTGTGGAAAGAATTCACATGATTTCACCTCAGGGACCTGGAATAAAATACAGGCCTGACCAGAAGACGTAGCCTCTATTATGAGTTACACGCAATATGAGTTTTTATTCTTAGAGTTTTGTTCTCATTCACAAGACCTCAGAACAGACCAATTCTGACTTACTGACAGTTGCCCACTGCACAAAGATCTCACCATGCCATAAAAGATTTAAAAAAAATATTCATCTGACACTTTTGTCCAGATGAAGGACCCATTCAGAATGTTTATCTCTTTTGATAACAAACCCATAGCTCTCTTTTCCCTGTTTGGAGGGGAGCAGAACTGGGCCCTATTATTGTTGTTCTACAAATAGAATTGCTTACGGTGAACATCCCCCAGTTTGACAGCACCAGTCAAATCTGTGACCTCGACCACTTAGAAGGACAAGGGCAGTGTGTGCATGGGAACACCACCAACTCCAAGTCTCCCTCCAAGCCACACACCACCCTGACTTGGAAAACATAATACTGTTTCTTCATCATCACTAGGTCAAAATCCTAGAACTCCCTCCCTAACAGCACTGTATGTGTACCTACTCCAGACAGTCTGCAGCAGTTCAAGAAGACGGCTCACCACCACTTTCTCAAGGGCAATTAGGGATGGTCAATAATGCTGGTCTTGCCAACAATGCTCACGTCCTATGACTGAATAAAAGCAAAGTCTGAGTAGGGGCTGGGGATTTACATAGGCAAAACCTGGAAATTAAGTCAGCAGGCTGACATCTGCAATCGGAATGGAATTGAAGCAAAAAACTTTGATTTCAGGTTTCCGTGTCTCCAAGTTGCGCAGTTGGCGTGATGCACACCCACATGATGCAATCTCAGCTATCATTAAAGGAACAACGTAAAAATGGAAATTGGAAGATTTAGGTGGTATTTACAATGGATGCACAGGGCAAGACACAGACTTATTGATGCCTCCCTGGAATTAATGCCTGGTGCAGTCAGGAACAGGAGGGTCACATTTGTCTAAGCAATAAGAAGAACCTATGGTTCTTACAAAGAAGATGTGGTTAGAGGTAGCTGAGGAGGTGAGCAGCAGAATCGTTGTGCCCAGCCCATGGATGCAGTGCAGGAAGTGATTTAATGACCTAACCAGGCCAGGAAAAGTGAGTACATTTGCTGATTCACCTGCATCCTGTGGTTTAAGCCATGCTGCTTCACTCAGTTTTGACAAACATTCTCCATCATATCACTCCACAAACCTACTCAAATTTAGCAGCAGCCAGACTTCATTTTCTATACACTTCACTTCCTCATTCATTCATCCACCATTGACACTCACCCCAAACCTTATGCAATGTGATTAACCTTTCTTGTTGTCACACTATGTTATATTACCCCCATCAGGTAACTTCACTAATACTTTCCTTTTCTTTATTATACTATTGTTCATCTCACTTTTAAGCTATTTAGGATTTACCTCCTCCCCAGTATGCTTCTGTTTTGTAAACACTGAAGCAATGTAGTTGTAAGGTTTCCCAACAAATTTTTGTTTATCCTGTACGTAGGCCTGATTTGGATAGTTTAGTTCAAATCCCACCATGACAGCTGGAGAAGTTAAATTCAATTAATCAAATAAATCTTGAATTAAAAAGCTAGTCTCAGTAACGGTGACCATGAATCCAACCAGATTGCCATAAAAGCTCATCTGGTTCAGTAATGTCATTTAAGGAATGAAATCTGCTGTCCTTACACAGTCTGGCCTATGTGTGACTCCAAACCCACAATAATGTGGCTGACTCTTAACTGCTCCTAAATGGTCTGGCAAGCCACTCAGTTGTATTCAAGAAGGCAGCTCACCACCATCTTCTTAAGGGAAATCAGAGGTGGGCATTAAATACTAGCCTGGTCAGTAATGCCCACATCCTGTAAATAAATAAAAAAAGATAAATCCCAGTATCCTGAAAGAAATAGTGAATGCATTAAAAATTAAATAATTATATGTCAGGCTTCTACGGAGAGTGGCTAATGTAACACCCATTTTTAAAACGGAGACAGAGTGATAGAGAAAATTTTGCAATACTTAATCAAAGATGAAATTACTAAATATCTAGCTGAAGGGTATATAATTTGAAACAGGCCACAGGAATTTCATGAAAGATTGCGTTTGAAGAATCTGGCAGAGTTCTTTGAGGAGGTAGCATATATGGTGGATGGGGGAAATGCCGTGGTTGTGTTATACATGGATCTTTAGAACTTTTTGACAGGGCACCACACAGGAGACGACATGAGAAGATTAAGGGGGATATCATTTTGGCTGTGGGCAGAAGGTAGCCAATTGGATTAAAAACTGGTTAGAAAGGAGGAACAGAAAGAGGAGTTAAGGGCAATTTCTCAGAGTGGAAGTGGTTAGTCGTATCCCACTAGTTTCTCTTCTGGGACTGCTTTTCTTCACCGTGTATATCAATATTTTGTATGTAGGCAGTGGTGCCCAAATTTGTTCATGTTACTAAAATAGAAGGCACAGTAACTAATTCCGAGGGGCAATGGAAGCTGCAAGGGGATATTGATAAGATCCTAGATTGGACAGAGGCAGAGAGGATTCATTGTCAGTAAATGTGAGGTGGCACATTTTGGCAAAAAGTAACAGAAATAGCTAAACTTTGAATGGGGGAAAACTGGGTGATGTGAAAGCACAGAGGGATTTTAGGGTCCAGGTTCAGAAGACATGGTCAGAATTTAATGTTGTGGCAGAGGCCCTGCCCACTGGCTAAAAGGTCGGGGAAGAGCTCGCATCTGCCAGGCCCAGAAGCCACACATTGTAATTTTACGTGGCCCAGGCCCTTAATTGGTGTTAGTCGGGACTTCCGCCCCTCTGAGGCAGGAAGCCCTGCCTCCAAGAGCTGCTGGCCAATCAGAGGGCCAGCAGCTCGTCAGTCCCAGCAGTGCCATTGGTTGTGGAGGACTGCACCCAGTGAGGGGAGCAGCATGGATGATGGCCCTAAAAAAAGGTGAGTTGGTTCGGGCCTCACCAGGGACAATGAACTGCAGTGGTCCAAGTAGGTGGCTCACCACCACCTTTTCAAGGCCAATTAGGGATGGGCAATAAATGCTGGCCTAGCCAGCGATGTCCACATCCCATCAACAAATCAAAAAAAAATCGGTTGGGCCCCGGTGAGGAGGGTGGTGGTTGGTCAAGTGGGTGGGAGGGCAGTGCTCCAGCAGGGGTAGCTTGTGCTGCTGGGGGGGCACCATCAGGAGGGCACCCGTAACCCAAAAGGAGGCCTCCAGGTTTAACTATGCGGCCTCCCCAGGTGGCAAGTTGTCAGTTGGCTGTGGCAGATGGAGGGGCCCTTAAATGGCAATTGATTGACCACTTAAGGGCTTCAAATGGCCTGGGGTGGTCAGGCCATTTTCCACCTGCCCCGCTGCTGGTAAAATGATAACGGGCGTGGGTAGGTGACGGGAACAGCAGCCACCCCCCCACCCCCACCCCCGCACCCCCGCCTCCCACACGATTTTATGACCCCTCCCCTGCCTCCCAGCCTGCTCTTGGGTATGCGGGGTGGGGGGGAGGTAAATTCCAGCCATTAAATACGGGTATATGTTCTCTATGACCAAATTCTGACAGGCTCACCTACCTCCCTCGCCAACTCTTATTTAGCTCAATCCAGTGAGTTTACACAATACTAAACGATAGGAACTTCAGGGCATGAAAAGTGGACACTTGGATGATGTACAAGAGAGAGAACCCTAGAACAGTCAAGGCCTTTAGGGGAGGGTGATAAAATTCTGAGAAGAAGATCAAGAAAATAATGTGGTGTTTTGACAGCATACTCCTTGGCTGGGTCTACAGTTGAAGGGTGAGATGTGATGATGAAGGAGTTAAGCCCAACTTTTGGTCACAAGCGCCCTCATTCTGATAATATTAAAACTACACAGCTATTAAATGTCACGAGCAAGGGTGGGCTGAATCACGGCAGTGTGGAACAAAAAACATTATTTCTCACAATTATTAAGCATTTGATACAATTAAAATGCATTTGGTTGACACATTGGTCTTACAATGTAGGTTAGAGCTGATCCAGGTTTATGCAACCTTCTGCTTACTGAAATAGGTCACCAAGTGACACATAAGAAATGAAGGAACAAAAGGAAAAGCTGGCAGAAAATTATTACATTACGCTGAAAGAATTCTTGCCATAAGTCAAGTAGAAAATGTCAGCTTGTTGTAAGTGGGACTTTTTTTCATTAGGAAATGAGGGCAAAATAATGTTGATAGTGCCAGGACTGAGAGAAATAAAAATGCATGTTACTTCTCCCTATTGTTCGCCTTTCTTCTTTTCATAGTGGCATAGAGAGATACAGCACTGAGATAGGTCCTTCGGCCCACCGAGTCTGTGCCGACCAACAACCACCCATTTATACTAATCCTACATTAATCCCATATTCCCTACCACATCCCCACCTACCTACACTAGGAGCAATTTACAATGGCCAATTTACCTATCAACCTGCAAGTCTTTGGCTGTGGTAGGAAACTGGAACACCCGGTGGAAACCCACACGGTCACAGGGAGAACGTGCAAACCCCACACAGGCAGTACCCAGAACTGAACCCGGGTTGCTGCAGCTGTGAGGCTGCGGTGCTAACCACTGCGCCACAGTTAAGCGAAGAACTCCAATGGAGAATCCCAAGCAAAATATATAAGTTTTCCATTGTTATTTGAGTGTCTGTACATTTCTAGAATTAGCCATTTTTATCCATGTGTGAGTTTTATTCTACAATTGTAGACAATGGGCTAAAATAAAATTGTTTTGTTTTTTCTTTAACAGAGCAAATAAGAATACAGAACTGCGATTGATTAAAACATCACAATTCCATACAAAGTTTTATGTTTCCTTCTTTTTATGGATAATTTCTACCTGAAGATTATCCAACTGTCAAAATGTTACTTACACGTTTACCTGAATTTTGTACCCATCAATTTGAGCAATGTCAGTACTGTGGATGGAAATGTTTGTGCTTTTTGCTATTCGGTGGCAGCGTCAGCAGCTCCCATGTCAACCACCAGTTAGATGGATAAATACCCTTTACTCCACTGCAAAAAACTGCCTTGAATTCAACCTGAGAAGAGTGTAAACTTTCCCACTTCCATCAGCAATTTACATTGGCTTTCTGAGAGGCAGTGACAGTTTCATGCCAATTTGTGATGATTTGTGTTCTGTACACACACATCGGTTAACATTGCCTGAAAATTACGATTGGTGATTTTAACTAACATCTCTGCTAAAATAGGTGTCAGCTTGGCTCAGTGCTACCAATCTCATCTCTGAGTCAACAAGTTGTGGGTTCAAACTTGATTGACTTTAGAACATAATCAAGGCTGACATTTCATTGTAGTATTGTATTGCCAGAGGAATGCAAGTTTTTTTTTAATGAGGCTTTGACTTATTTGCTTTTTAATTCATTGCTTTTGGTGAAACCTTGCCCTAAACAAACAGGCTGCCATGTTCATTTGCATAACAATGGTGACTACATTTCAAAAGTAGTTCATTGGCTATGAAGTACTTTGGAACATCCTGAAGGCACAAAAGGTGGTCTATAAATGTAAGTCTTTTCTTTCCTTGTTAAAATAATTGACAGAAAAGTCTCGTATGATCGCAGTAAATGTTTGTCACTTCCAGATTCAATTATTCCAATGTACGCCTGGCTGGCTTTCACCTTCCACCACCTTCAACTCATCCAAAGCTGTGCTGCCCATATCTTATCCTACACCAATTCCTCGTTGACCTACCTTCCGGTGCCCCAATATCTTAAGTTTAAAATTTCCATCCTTGTGTTTAAATCCCTTCATGGCCTCACCCCTCCCTATCTCTGTAACCTCTGCCAGTGCTACAAAAACTTAAAAGCCTGCTACCCGACCCAAACCCGACGGGACCTAACGACATGTGTCAGGTTCGGGCAGGTCGGCTTGCACTTCCGGGTCCGGCATTCGGGCTCAGGTTGAGTCGGACATGCTCCATCACAGGTAAATGGCTCCACTGTTAATGTAATTTTTTGACGAGAAAGTTGGTTTTGTTACAGTTATTTTAAGCTTGTGCAGATCAGCAACAAAGTGAAAAACAGAAGGTAAGTTAATGGATGGTCAGGTCGAGTCGGGTCGGGTTGGGCACGGGAAAAAATGGAAGGAGTCGGGCCGGGTCGGATGTGGTTCTGTCTGGCTCGGTTTGGGTTTTATTTTGCAGACCCGAGCCGACCTTTACAACAACTCCCCTCAAACTCTCTGCTCCTCTGACTTTAGCCTTTACCTATCCTTGTTCCCTTCACTTTTGGAGGCTATACCTTTAGCCGTATAGGCCCCACACTATAGGCTTTGCTCGCCAAGCCCTCTAACTCTTTCCTCCTTTTTAAAGTCCTCTTTAATCGACATTATTTTGTCATCGTTTCCAAATGTAAGTAGGATCTTTTTTCAACAAGCTGGCATTTTCTGCTTGACTTGTGGTAAGGATTCTTTCATCATAATGTAATAATTTTCTGCCAGTCTTAAATCAAGCTTTCGGTCACCCCTCCCAATATCTCCTTTTTTGGAACAGTGTCCATTTTGAGGGAAGGACTTTGTGAAGTTTCTCCAGAGAAGGCATTATATAACAGCAAATTGTTGCCAAAACATTGCCAATAGTAATTTGTAGGCTAATATTGAGACTACCTTAAATTGTTTCCCTCATTATTCTTACTCTCAGCATAGTGGATGTGTTGTTTTCCTGCTCAATGCCAAGTTTTCCTGCCTTTATTCCTTTCATCTACAAGCTTAATGCATATGCAGTGCACACATTGCATTTTACATGTAATGCCTGGCACAATTGTTCCATGTTAAATTGCAGACCAAGAAACTATTTTAAAATGGTGAATCAAATATGCAACTCGAGGTCCAGAAAATCCTTTAGGCCACTTTTAGTACAATAATTGGGGGCAAGGAATAATTCCTGTATCCAAAGACAGAGGAGTGCATGAAATTGGCCTGTGTGCCACATTCAAGTCTTTAGAGTGAGCTGTTGGTGCATGTTGCACCTCCACATGCAACTCGCCAGATGGAAGCACTCAATTTTGGGCCCCCTGCTTCGCCAGCAGCAGCCCACAGTTAAGTCTTGGGAGGGAGGACAGCACTACAAGGACCAATTTCTACCTTTATGTATTCTGCATTGTAAGTAGGACTCTTATAAAGATGATACTTGGCTGTTTGGCGTAATGTTTTGATTTTATAATACTAACTGAACCAGTGACAAATTACATTGTGAATTCATTATGTTTGCCAGCAAGGTGTTCTGGTGACAGCTGGTGATTTTTTTGAGGCCTGATATAATGCATTAAAGGTCCGGCAGCCCCAAGAGGATGAAAGCATTTCAAACTCTTGCTTGTCTTCTATTCCAGCATAGAACCTCTTCTGCACAGCCAATCGAAATCTTGACAAATTACAATATAAAAAAATCTAAATATTGGACATCATTGTGTTGCTTGGACTCAAATAATAATTTTTTTTTATTCATTCATGGGATGTGGTGTCGCTGGCCAGGCCAGCATTTATTGCCCATCCCTAATTGCCCTTGAGAAGGTGGTGGTGGACTGCCTGCTTGAACCGCTGCAGCCCATGTGGGGTAGGTACACCCACAGTGCTGTTAGGAAGGGAGTTCCAGGATTTTGACCCAGCGACAGTGAAGGAACGGCGATATAGTTCCAAGTCAGGATGCTGTGTGACTTGGAGGGGAACTTGCAGGTGGTGTTGTTCCCATGTATTTGCTGCCCTTGTCCTTCTAGTTGGTAGAGGTCGTGGGTTTGGAAGGTGCAGTCTAAGGAGCCTTGGTGCATTGCTGCAGTGCATCTTGTAGATGGTACACTCTGCTGCCACTGTGCGTCGGTGGTGGAGGGAGTGAATGTTTGTAGATGGGATGCCAATCAAGCGGGCTGCTTTGTCCTGGATAGTGTCGAGCTTCTTGAGTGTTGTTGGAGCTGCACCCATCCAGGAAAGTGGAGAGTATTCCATCACACTCCTGACTTGTGCCTTGTAGATGGTGGACAGGCTTTGGGGAGTCAGGTGGTGAATTACTCGCTGCAGGATTCCTAGCCTCTGACCTGCTCTTGTAGCCACGGTATTTATATGGCTACTCCAGTTCAGTTTCTGGTCAATGGTAGCCCCTAGGATGTTGATAGTGGGGGATTCAGCGACGGTAATGCCACTGAATGCCAAGGGGAGATGGTTAGATTCTCTCTTGTTGGAGATGGTCATTGCCTGGCACTTGTGTGGCGCGAATGTTATTTGCTACTTATCAGCCCAAGCCTGGATATTGTCCAGATCTTGCTGCATTTCTACACGGACTGCTTCAGTATCTGAGGAGTAACGAATGGTGCTGAACATTGTGCAATCATCAGCGAACATTCTCACTTCTGACCTTATGATTGAAGGAAGGTGATTGAAGAAGCAGCTGAAGATGGTTGGGCCTAGGACACTACCCTGAGGAACTCCTGCAGTGATGTCCTGGAGCTCAGATGATTGAACTCCAACAACCACAACCTTTGCGCTAGGTATGACTCCAGCCAGTGGAGAGTTTTCCCCCTGATTCCCATTGACCTTAGTTTTGCTAGGGCTCCTTCATGCCATACTCGGTCAAATGCTGCCTTGATGTCAAGGGCAGTCACTCTCACCTCACCTCTTGAGTTCAGCCCTTTTGTCCATGTTTGAACTAAGGCTGTAATGAGGTCAGGAGCTGAGTGGCCCTGGCGGTTCCAAACTGAGCGTCACTGAGCAGGTTATTGCTAAGCAAGTGTTGCTTGATGGCACTGTTGATGACACCTTCCATCACTTTACTGATGATTGAGCGTAGGCTGATGGGGCAGCAATTGGCCGGGTTGGACTTTTTACTTTTTTTATTAGAGATACAGCGCTGAAACAGGCCCTTCGGTCCACTGAGTCTGTGCCGACCAAGAACCACCCATTTATACTAACCTTACAGTAATCCCATATTCCCTACCACCTACCTACACTAGGGGTAATTTACAAAGGCCAATTTACCTATCACCTGCAAGTCTTTGGCGGTGGGAGGAAACCGGAGCACCCGGCGAAAACCCATGCGGTCACAGGGAGAACTTGCAAACTCCGCACAGGCAGTACCCAGAATTGAACCCGGGTCCCTGGAGCTGTGAGGCTGCGGTGCTAATCACTGCGCCACTGTGCCGCCCTGTGTCCTGCTTTTTGTGTATAGGACATACCTGGGCAATTTTCCACATTGCAGGGTAGATGCCAGTGTTGTAGCTGTACTGGAGCAGCTTGGCTAGGGGCGCGGAAAGTTCTGGAGCACAGGTCATCAGTACTATTGCCGGAATATTGTCAGGGCCCATAGCCTCAGCAGTATCCAGTGCCTTCAGTCGTTTCTTGATATCACGCGGAGTGAATCGAATTGGCTGAAGACTGGCATCTGTGATGCTGGGGACTTCAGGAGGAGGCCGAGATGGATCATCAACTTGGCACTTCTGGATAAAGATTGTTGCAAATGCTTCAGCCTTATCTTTTGCACTGATGTGCTGGGCTCCCCCATCATTGAGGATAGGGATATTTGTGGAGCCACCTCCTCCAGTTAGTTGTTTAATTGTCCACCACCACAGCTGGATGTGGCAGGACTGCAGAGCTTCGATCTGATCCGTTGGTTATGGGATCACTTAGCTCTGTCTATCGCATGCTGCTTACGCAGTTTGGCATGCAGATAGTCCTGTGTTGTGGCTTCACCAGGTTGACACCTCGTTTTGAGGTATGCCTGGTGCTGCTCCTGGCATGCCTTCCTGCACTTTTCATTGAACCAGGGTTGGTCTCCTGGCTTGATGGTAATGGTAGAGTGGGGGATATGCCGGGCCATGAGGTTACAGATTGTGGTTGAGTACAATTCTGCTGCTGCTGATGGCCCACAGCGCCTCATGGATGCCCAGTTTTGCATTGCTAGATCTGTTCGAAATCTATCCCATTTAGCGCGGTCGTAGCGCCACACAACACGATGGAGGGTATCCTCAATGTGAAGGCGGGACTTCGTCTCCACGACTGTGCGATGGTCACTCCTACCAATACTGTCATGGACAGATGCATCTGTGGCAGGCAGATTGGTAAGGACGAGGTCAAGCATGTTTTTCCCTCGTGTTGGTTCCCCCACCACCTGCTGCAGACCCAGTCTAGCAATTATGTCCTTTAGGCCTCAGCCAGCTTGGTCTGTAGTAGTGCTACCGAGCCATTTTTGGTGATGGACATTGAAGTCCCCCACCCAGAGTACATTCTGTGCCCTCGCCACCCTCAGTGCTTCCTCCAAGTGCTGTTCAACATGGAGGAGTACAGACCCATCAGCTGAGGGAGGGCGGTAGGTGGTAATCAGCAGGAGGTTTCCTTGTCCATGTTTGATCTGATGCCATGAGACTTCATGGAGTCCAGAGTCGATGTTGAGGACTCCCAGGGCAACACTCTCCCTACTGTATGCCACTGTGCCACCACCTATGGTGGGTCTGTCCTGCCGCTGGGACAGGACATACCTGGGGATGGTGATGGCAGTGTCTGGGACATTGTCAGTCAGGTATGATTCTGTGAGTATGACTATGTCAGGCTGTTGCTTGACTAATCTGTGGGACAGCTCTCCCAACTTTGGCACAAGCCCCCAGATGTTAGTAAGGAAGACTTTGTAGGGTCAACAGAGCTAGGCCATTTCAGAGGGCATGTAAGAGTTAACCACATTGCTGTGGGTCTGGAGTCACATGTAGGCTAGACCAGGTAAGGACGGCAGACTTCCTTCCCTGAAGGACATTAGTGAACCAGATGGGTTTTTACAACAATCGACAATGGTTTCATGGCCATCATTAAACTAGCTTTTTAATTCCATATTTTTTATTAATTGAATTCAAATTCCACCTTCTGCTGTGGTGGGATTTGAACCCATGTCCCCAGAGCAATACCCTGGCTCTCTGGGTTACTCGTCCAGTGGCAATACCACTATGCCACCATGTTTGATCCCCGGCATAAATGACCATAATAAAAAGCATTCTGCAGTTTAAAAAAATGATTTCCTGAGCAAGTGTTGCTAAATAAGAAATGAAGTAATAGCCTTCCCATAAATGCAATGAATATGTTGCAAGCTTTTGATTGCATGGTATGAAATTAAATATAAAGTATAAACCTGCCACTGCATGATAAGGGAAGAGCCATAGACCAATTAAAAGCTTATTGTGTGTGTTTCCCTGTTTACACTTAACCATTACAATTCAATGAGCCTCAAATAGGTTTAATGGCTGATTTTACTCATTTTAGTGTATAAAAAAGCAAAATATTACCTCTATTAAAAATTAAGCAAGATCAGCACCATTAAAAATGGGCACTCAAAGACGACATATTATTTGTTGTTGACCTCCACCACTTAAAGTTGGATGATCATAAGATTGACACTGGTATTCTGACTCACTTGATGAATTGAATTGACCAAGTCCCGTCTTCACATTGAGGCTACCCTCCTTCATGTTGTGTGGCACTACCATTGTGCTAAAAGGGATAGATATCGAACAGATCTAGCAATACAAAACTGGGCATCTATGAGGCGCTGTGGGCCATTGGCAGCAGCAGAATTGTATTCTACCACAATCTGTACCCTCATGTTCTGGCATATCCCCCACTCTACTATTACTATCAAGCCAGGGATCAACCCTGGCTCAATGAACAGTACAGGAGGGCATGTCAGGAGCAAAATGAGGTTTCAACCTGGTGAAGCTACAGCACAGTACTACTTGCGTGCCAAACAGCGTAAGCAGCATGTGATAGTCAGAGCTAAGTGATCCCAAAACCAATGGATCACATCTACCACATCGAAGATCTGTAATCCTGCCACATCCAATCGTGAATAGTGGTGGATAATTAAGCAACTAACTGGAGGAGGTGCCTCCACAAATATCCCCATCCTCAATGATGAGGGAGCCCAGCACATCAGTGCAAAAGATAAGGCTGAAGCATTTGCAACAATCTTCAGCCAAAAGTGCCAAGTGAATGATCTATCTTGGCCGCCTCCTAAGTCCCCAGCATCACAGATGCCTGTCTTCAGCTAATTCAATTCACTCCATGTGATATCAAGAAATGACTAAAAGCACTGGATACTGCAAAAGCTATGGGCTCTGACAACATTCCTGCAATAGTACTGAAGACCTGTGCTCCAGAAGTTGACGTGCCCCTAGCAAAGCTGTTCCAGTACAGTTACAACACTGGCATCTACCCGGCAATGTGGAAAATTGCCCAGGTACCTCCTGTCCACAAAAAGCAGGACAAATCCAACCCAGGAAATAACCACCCATCAGCGTACTCTCAATCATCAGTAAAGTGATGGAAGGTGTCATCAACAGTGCTATCAAGCGGCACTTGCTTAGCAATAACCTTCTCAGTGATGCTCAGTTTGGGTTCTGCCAAGACTACTAACCTCTTGACCTCATTACAGTGTTGGTTCAAAGATGGACAAAAGAGCTGAACTCCTGAGGTGAGGTGAGAGTGACTGCCCTTGACATCAAGACAGCATTTGACTGAGTGTGGCATCAGGGAGCCCTAGTAAAACAGGGGGAAAACTCTCTGCTGGTTGGAGTCATACTCAGTGCAAAGGAAGATGGTTGTGGTTGTTGGAGGTCAATCATCTCAGCTCCAGGACATCGCTGCAAGAGTTCCTGAGGGTAGTGTCCTCGGCCCAACCATCTTCAGCTCCTTCATCAGTGACCTTCCTTCAATCAAAAGGTCAGAAGTGGGCATGTTCGCTGATGATTGCACAATGTTCAGCACCATTCATGACTCCTCAGATAGTGAAGCAGACTTTGTAGCAATGCAGCAAGACCGGGATATTATCCAGGCTTGGACTGATAACTGGCAAGTAACATTCGTGCTACACAAGTGCTAGGAAATGACTCTGTCAAACAAGAGAGAATCTAACCATCACCCCTTGGCATTCAAAGGCATTATGATCACTGAATCTCCCACTATCAAAATCCTGGGGATACCATTGACCAGAAACTGAACTGGAGTAGCCATATAAATACTGTGGCTACAAGAGCAGGTCAGAGGCTCCTGCAGCAAGTAACTCACCTCCTGACTGCTCAAAGCCTGTCCACCATCCACAAGGCACAAGTCAGGAGTGTGATGGAATACTCTCCACCTGCCTGGATGGCCACAGCTCCAACAATACTCAAGAAGCTCAACACCATCCAGGACAAAGCAGCCCGCTTGTATTTTTATTTTTTTATTTAGATTATTTAGATTTACTTTTTATTTGTCTGGCACCCCATCCACAAACATTCACTTCCTCCATCACCAACGCACAGTGGCAGCAGTGTATACCATCTACAAGATGCATTGCAGCAAAGCACCAAGGCTCCTTAGACAACACCATCCATATCCACGATCTCTATCATGTAGAAGGACAAGGGCAGCAGATACATGGGAACACCACCACCTGCAAGTTCCCCTCCAAGCCACACACCATCCTGACTTGAAACACTATTGCCGTTCCTTCACTGTTGCTGGGTCAAAATCCTGGAACTCTCTTCCAAACAGCACTGTGGGTGTACCTACCCCACATGGACTGCAACAGTGCAAGATGGTGGCTCACCACCACCTTCTCAAAGGCAATTAGGGATGGGCACTAATGCTGTCCTAGCCAGCGACACCCACAGCCCATGAATAAATAAAAAAATTGCATTAGAGCTATTACATTTGTTCTGCTAATGGCTGTTGATTTCCTTCTATTCGGCACCTCATCAACAAAAACAACTTTTATTTATATACGACCTTTAACACAATAAAATGCCCCAAGGCACTTTACAGGAGTGTTAAAGAAAACTTTTACATATAAAGAGATATTAGTGCAGATGACCAAAAGCTTAGTCAAAGAGGGCAGGTTTTAAGAAGCATCTTAAAAGAGGAAAGAGATGTACAGAGGCAGAGAGGTTTAGCTAGGGAATTCCAGATCTTGGTCGCTGAAGGCATGGCTCTCATGCAGCATTCCTGTTGCCACCACTTCCTTCTGTAGCCACAGGTAATGCTAACCATGGACATTCCATTCTGCCTGTCAATGCCTGTGTTTGATTTGAAAAAGGAAGAGGAATTCCTGAGGTGAGGGCAGATGCAGGTTTGCTGGAATGTCTGGTGCCTGGCATCCATCCACAGGTAGCCCAGGAATTTCATCATGCGACCCAGGCACAATTACTTGGGCATGTCAGAAGAGGCCTACCCTTGTTGTCTATGATTCAGCAGGGAGTCGACTGACAAGTTGTACGTTATACTGGAGTATGACTTGCAGACAACATCCAGAAAAGGGACATACCTGCCAATATGGTTAAAGCAAACACCACATTGAAATTTCATGCCACTATCTCAGTTCAAGCCACTACTGGTGACATTTATCATATTAGTCCATTGAAACAGCAAACAGATTATTGTAGCCTTGGCTGTCACGGGGCAACACATATGCCACTTTCGTAATGGGAAAGAAGGAAAGACAGGAGAGGGCCCAGCACTTGCACAGCTGGCTGGATTCCCAAGAGTGCAGGGCATAATTAATAGGAACTATCTTGGCATAAAGGTGCCAAACAAAAGCCCCATTGCGTATATGAATAGGAAATGATTTAATTTAATTAAGGGACAGTTAGTCTTAGACTGCCACAACCAAATAATAAAGATAACTGAAAGATACCCCTGCAGCAGCCATGATGACTTCATCTGGTGACAGTCAATGTCTCCACAACTTTTTGAAGGAGCAGATCAAATAGTTGGATGGTTGCCAAGGAATCAGAAACACCCCTTATTGCCATGGCTTTTGTTACCAGTCTGGAATCCTCACATCAACACTGAGAGAAAATACAATGTCACTGATACCCATATCTTCCAATCTTAATGTAATACTTCCAATGACTGGACAAATCAGGAGGGGTGGGGGTGGGGGAAGGGGAAGTGGCGATCCTACACTTTAAACCCAAGAGAGTATTAAAGATCATTTGCATCTTCTGCGGTGTGCATAACTTCACCATTGGAAAAAAGGAGCGACTGTAGTCAAAGAGCATGAAGGTGTGACAAAACACATTGATGAAGGAAGAGCAGTGGATGTGGTGTATATGGATTTTAGCAAGGCGTTTGATAAGGTTCCCCATGGTAAGCTCATTCAGAAAGTAAGGAGGCATGGGATTCAGGGAAAGTTGGCTGTCTGGATATAAAATTGGCTGGCCCATAGCAGTCAGAGGGTGGTAGTAGATGGAAAGTATTCAGCATGGAGCTCGGTGACCAGTGGTGTTCCACAAGGATCTGTTCTGGGACCTCTGCTCTTTGTGATTTTCATAAATGACTTGGATGAGGAAGTGGAAGGCTGGGTTAGCAAGGTTGCTGGAGTTGTGGATAGTGTGGAAGGCTGTTGCAGGTTGCAACGGAACATTGACAGGATGCAGAGCTGGGCTGAGAAGTGATGAATGGAGTTCAACCTGGAAAAGTGTGAAGTGATTCATTTTGGGAGGTCGAATTTGAATGCGGAATACAGGCTTAAAGACAGGATTCTTGGTAGTGTGGAGGAACAGAGGGATCTTGGGGTCCATGTCCATAGATCGCTCAAAGTTGCCACCAAAGTTGATAGGGTTGTTAAGAAGGCGTATGGTGTGTTGTCGTTCATTAACAGGGGGATTGAGTTTAAGAGCCGCCTGTTCTCCCTGTGTCTGCATGGGTTTTCTCCGGGTGCTCCGGTTTCCTCCCACAAGCCAAAAGACTTGCAGGTTGGTAGGTAAATTGGCCATTACAAATTGTCCCTAGTATAGGTAGGTGGTAGGGAAATATAGGGACAGGTGGGGATGTGGTAGGAATGTGGGATTAGTGTAGGATTAGTATAAATGGGTGGTTGATGTTCGGCTCAGACTCGGTGGGCCAAAGGGCCTGTTTCAGTGCTGTATCTCTAAACTAAACTCTAAACATTCCCTTCTTATCACCTGCAGTCCTCTGAAGGGGCCACTTGGAAGGGGATGGGTGGGCCCTCATCAAGAGAGGTCATCCCATCTGCCTCTCCACCTGCCGTACCCTAGTTGCTGGTTTTCCTTTGCAGATATGTGGAGATCTGTGTAGCATTATAACTTGACCAGCACTATAAAGTGCATGAAGCTTGGAATCAAGGCGCCCACAAAGCAATCCACCCCGCCCAGTCTCTGTAGAAAATAAATTATCCCCATCTGCAGGTTAAAGCCCAAATTGTAGACATAATATGAGAAAAATTACATCACAGTTAGGCTCTCTGTCCTTTGGAAGCTTCCCTGCAGGATGCCCTGGAACTGCTGCTGACTCCATAATACTCTACAGTTTCCCAAAAGCTCCATGCTGGTCTACACCAATGTCAGAGCAGCACTGCTGTATGTTCTCCAACATTTCATACAGATAACTCTGATGATTCTCAATGAACTGCATGAAGAATATTTGCCTATTAATGAGTGCAGTTTGGTATGTAGCTCCTGCGAGCAGCAGATCCATGGGTATTGCTGCAGCTGTCTGATCCACCTTTCCTCCCATTGTTGATCTTCTGTTGCCACCTCTGTTTGCTGCTCCACGCTTGTGATCAGTGCTGCCTCCTGTCTGCCTTTATCTAGTTCCCCCAAGGCTCAGGAGCAATTTAAATGCAGGCAGAGATATCTCACGGTGGCAACATGGGTTTCTGGAAACTTTGTGGTTCTGGCAGGCTGGAGCCTCCTTTAAATGCAAACACTGAACACATAATGAAGGGCTGAAAGCTACATAGTGAATAATGAAACTTATTCAGCTGGGTCTGGAATACAGCCTTCTTTCATAGTTCACAACATTGCGAGCTTATGATTTATTTTTAAAATATAAAGGCATGGACAGCCACTAATGGTCTGTGATTTGCTTTTACACATTCATTTGGCACTTACATATTTTATCACAGTTAATTAAGGATGAAGAGACTGCTGATTCACTTCTTGCATCAATAAGCCTTTTTTCACAGCAGGGGCGACTTTAACCCTACTTACCCTATGTGCACTGTATGGGTAGGCAGTTAAAATACCCTGAGTTTCTTACCTAGTCACCAGGATTCTGCCATCCACAATTTTATCTGGCTCTCCTGAGCAAATGACAAGGACACTATCCCAAAGACAGTAGTGTCTTCACATATGGTGTGATCCAGACCCGATTGCAATTCAATTCAGGTCTGAGTATGAAACCTCTGCTGCTTTCCCATCAGGCCAACCTGGGACAGAAGAGGTGGAAATAAGGCAAGTGTTTTTCTTTCCTTACTCCTCTGGCCCCCACAAGGGAAGCTTGGATTGTCCCCATTTCAGAACCCCCACTTCCTGAACATGAGACCCCTCTGTGAGGCCACTGGAACCCAATCCTCCACTTACCTTGTGTTGGCAAGCAGCCTCAAGGTTGTGCAATTTTTCTGCCGCTTTCCACCATCGGAAATTTAACAAAGCCTGGTCATTAAAAATGGCTGGTCCTCATCTTGCCTTGGCAGGCAGGAAATTAACTCACTGGAAACCCACTGGCAGTTAAAATCCAGGCCAGCATTTCAGCAGACACAAAATAAGTACAGATGAGCAAGGACGTCTTAGCTCATCATCTTAAAATGAAAAGTTATAATCCTCCATTACAGCATTCATCTGTATGTTGAATGCAACAAAGCCTTTCTCCTCCATTACTTCCCCAGAACTCAAGTGTTATTTACTCTAGTTTTGTTTGGATACTCAGTGTGAATCTATATCCATTTGTCCTACTGTCATGATGAAGCCTGATGTCATGTCCCAGATTTTCTATACTATTTCATATCTTATATTCTTCAATAATGTTACAACCAAGGCAGGAGGAGTGCACTGTTTTCTAGTTCCACTTCTCCACAGGTCACAACATATATGCAATTTTTTCCCCTGTACCGATACGGTCAATCATAGACTCTATTTTTATCCCAGAATAAAATACCCCAACCAGGTTTCTTTAATAAACAACAATATTATCAGTTTATTATAAAACAAGACATAACCCACTAATGAAGCAAAGCATAAACACACAGATTGAAATATAAAAGTTTCCCTTTTATCTTAGCCCCTCACACGCACATACACCAATTAACCAAAAAAATAAAGATTTACTCTTTAGAGCTCTATTACAAAAAAAGACAAAAAGAACACTGACCAAATACTTGCTAATTCTTGAAGATAAAAGAGAAGAAATGGAAAGATGTCAGATGTCCTTTGTTTTGATTTGGCTGTTACTGGGATCTTCCCAGAAAAGTTCTCATCCAGTGACATTGGAGATCAGTTTGGGAAGGCTATCCAGGAAAAATGCAGCAACAATTTCAGTCTGTTTCTTACATTTGCTTCTCAGAGCTTCTCAAACAGTTGGATAAACTGTCAGAATTTTCAAAGAGCTGGAATAGGTTGAGTTGGGACTTGTCCTTGCAGGTTGATTCTTTAACTCATTTTCAAACCATTGTCCATGTCTCAACTGCCTGTCCAAAGCAAAACCAAAAAACATCTCAGGAGTCAAGCCTCCTGACCCCTATAAATCTTGACCTGTCACTTCCCTGTAAACATCTTCCCAAAGTCAAAAAAGCCCCCTGCTGTGTATTTATCTGAAAACAGGTGCCTTCCAGTAACTGTTTACATGCTCAGTCCATGAGACCTTCTAATGACCTCTTTAAAAAAAAAGCACAAGGTTCCAGCATCTATGGAATATTTTCCAGTTTTAAAAACACAAATCATCATAATTTAACAAAAAAATGGTAGTACTCATAACAATAATATTACGCTCAGTTATCTTCTTTCAAGGCTAAATGTTACATTTTTACTTCATGGTGTAACAGTCCTGAGGAATGGGAAGATGGAGTTCTTCCATCCTGGAGAAGGGGAGGAAGACATTGGGTATAGAAGAAAAAAACTCAAAGGGTTCTTTGAAGAGAGAGATAGAGAGAAAAGGAGAGTGATAGAGAGAGCAATGGAGAAAGAGAAAGCAAAAGGGATACAGTGAGGGAGTCCGTGCTATTGAAATAGCTGATTTGTATAATTGTTACAAATTATTATTGAATACTTTTTGTTCTATATGTATATATAGGTTTGAATTTTATCAAGAAGAAGTTAAAGACTCTGTCTTAAGTGGATCAGCTCAATGGGAACGTTGCTAGTTTTGCACTTCAATTCAATAATATTATGATGTAAATTTCATAGGGTAAATCTTCCTAAGTTTGTGCTAATGGTGACATTGGTGCTGGTGCCAGCTCAGAAAATTTAGGCAGATTAAAAAAATATTAAAAGTAGATCAAAGGATTTTCTGGTGTCAGCACTTAAAGGGAGAACCAGATGTAAAGTGCTTATTTCTCCCTTTGGAGACAATCAATATCCTTTATCCACTGGATTGCTTTGGGTTTACTGAGGCCATGAAACCCAGGTTGAAGTATTTAGAAACCATTAAATATGATAAATATTATACAAAAGAAGAGCCAAGACCTTTTGGCAGTCTTTTTATCAACATATGAAAACATTCCCTCAATTCCCATAGATACTAATTACTGATTTAGCTTTGAAATAAATATTTTATTTTATCCTTCCTGGAACAAAGACATATAAATACTTCTGTTTCATTTATATTTTACCCGTATTCTGTACTTTTTGCATTTACTGCATTTTGAACAATCAGAACCATCTGTCTTCAATAATTTCTAAAGATTCTACAACCAAATGTTACATATTAACTATTGTTATGACCAGGTGAGAAGGGGTCTAGGGGTTCCCTCTCAGTCTTTGCCTGGTTTAACCGTAACAGGGTTTAATTTTAGAAACACCGTGTTTTTAGCTCCCCCTCAGTGAATCCTTGTTTACTGCTCCAATTATAAGGCAAAGAAATCAGACAGATTTCCTTAGATTTAAACAAGAAAGGTGGAAGTTTATTGATCTTAAACTCTAATCTGGTTAACGACTAAGAATATGCAACGCGACAACGCTAGCATGCTTATGTGATAAACACACACGCAGATAGAGACAGAAAAAGTGGAAAAGAATAAAGGGGAACAGTTTGACGCAATCTCGGGATTATAATTACAGTCCTTTGAGTTCAATGTGGAGTCTTTGGTTGCTGGTCACTCTTGCTGCTCGTTAGGGCCCAGTTCATGCTTCAACTTGTTTTGTTGTTGGAGTCTTTTCTCTCTTGAGGTTTACATGTCTTCCGTGGGTCTGGTGGCTTGGGAGAAAGCGAGAGAGAGACAGCCAGGAGAGAGGCTTCCTTGTTGCAGCTTCAGTTGCAAACTGCCTTCTGAATTCAAGCTGTCCTGTGGCTAGTTCAAAAAACCTGGACCAGCCAGTTAGTCATGTGACCAGCTGGTTTAACCAGTCCTGTCCTTGTGGATTTTTATCATCTTAGTAGTCCCTGGAATGCGCTTCCTTACACTATCTGGGTTCACTGGCCTAGGGAGTAGTTCTTTGTCTCCACAAGCATGTAAGGGTCTGCATGACACTATTAAGAGTGTATTTTCCAAAAAAAACTATTTTACTGGTTTATTTCATTTTACACTTGGAGGAAAATGTAAGTCTTAATGTTTAGTTTTAGACGCATTTACATAGATGGAAGCTGACAAGAATTGGGAATGTGAGACTCACAAGACTGTGCATCGTATACGTATTTTGAGGCACTGACTCTAGTGTGAAATCAGATCACGTGTTTATATCTATTTCATTGCCATTCCTTTCCAAATCACTTGTCATCAGGTGAAATCTACTGTTGTAGCCAATTTTCATCATAAAACAATTGGCCTAAAAAAATTACTGTTGAAATCATTCAGTCTGATCTGATGGGCAGGGTTTTATCCTGCCCTTGGAGAGAGGAACGGAGTGGGGAGGGTGCAAACAGAATGGCAAGAGATGCTGTTCTGATGTTGCTTGGGCCCTTTGCCATTTTGTCCGGGGTGGTGAAGGCCGTGGATGGACTTCCCATCCCAGGCCAATTAAGGCCCTTAAGTGGCCAATTAATGGACACGTAAGGGCCTCTTCCCTCCTCCACTCCAATTTTATGGAGGCCGGAGGGGCCCGCTACCACATGGAGATGCAGTCAGGTAAAGCCTGGTGGCCTCCTGGCAGGGTTGGTGGATCCCACCTTAGGGCCCCAGAAGGGCCTCCTGTAAAGTCCCCCCCCCCCACCGCTCCCCTCTGCCCCCCCACGATCACTAACACCACCCACCCCGACGCCACTTACCTGTCCTGGGGTCTCTGTCGTCCATAGTACTGCAGGGCCTCCGATTGGCCGGCAGCTCTGGAGGCGGGATCTCATCCTTTAAAAGGTTGGCATCCCCGATGGTGGGCAGTTACTTGGCTGCTTGCCGTGAGATAGCAATGGGGGTCCGATGGAGAGCCAAGGCGTGGTCTTCCCCCGACTTCTGGCCTGCTGCTGAGATCTCTGTCACTGAAATAAAATCCGGCCCAATGTTACCACCCAATTAGCACATATAATATAACCTATCAGGTCTGGCAGCATCTGTGGAGAGAGAAGCAGAGTTGACCTGCTGAGTATTTCCAGCATTTCTTGTTTTTATTTCAGATTTCCAGCATCCGCAGTATTTTGCTTTTGTTATAATAGAACCTATTTTTGACAGAAACCCTTTTGGCACAATTTTACAAAGTTTATATTTTTCACAGCAAACTAAATATATCATAATGCATCAACTCACAATGAATTCTATTTGCATTAGGATGACAATTCGTAAGGAATATTTACAAGACAGGCAGTCTTATTGTACTCACGAGTCAGAAGTGGAGTACCACACGACTGTTCCTGTGATCTTAACCATCGTCATTGTGTGGCAGTGCTTGATCCATGTATTTTTGTTGGAGAAACTATGGTTTCTGCATTGTGCAAGAATTTCTAAGAGTCAGCAGGGATATACCGTGGCACTTTGCAAACTTCCTTTTGCCTCTCCAAAGTCACTGAGTTGCAATAATAACTTAAGATAAAGAATCCCAGGAGAGTGGTCCAGTACAGAGAATATATGCCTATAACCTGTTGTTTCCTATCAATATTGAAGTATCTGCCTTGCTTTATAAAATGGCCTAGATACCATGTGAAAAACTAAAAATATATACATGGCTTAATAAGATGACTGACCTTTACTGTCAAGCATGCAAGAACTTGTTTCTCTCTTTCCAGTTGCACAAGTAATTTTACAGTAGTGCAAGATTACATTGGCTTGGGTTTTGCAGTAGTAATGACAGCTAAACTGTCATTAACCCTCTTAACCCTCTTAAACTAACAGCAATTTCTAGAGTCCGCACATGTGCACTTAA